>NC_056744.1:769120728-769439894 GCF_019279795.1 Protopterus annectens
ACGTTATGGTAAGGACATAACTTCTATATGTGATAGTGTTCAATCTCGCCGTTTGTTCTTACACATGGGTAGCGTCCCTAGCTCCTTGATCCTGAGGAACTCACGGGAGTACGTTCTTGAGCACAGTGGAACCAAAGGTTGCCCTGTCCCTAGAAACCTTGTCTACTTTATAATGAGAAATAAATGTATGTGGCTTAGACCAGGTAGCAGCCGCACAAATAGCATCCAGAGGTAGGCGAGCTGCATGAGCCAAAGACGTAGATATTGACCTTGTGGAATGTCCTTTGGGTTTGTGTAAAAGGGTTGATTTGCAGAATCGTAGACATAGATTATACAATCCGTTAACCACTTAGAAAGAGTTCTTTTGGTAACTGCAAGTCCTTTCCTGCTATCAGCAAAAGCCACAAAGAGTTGATCTGTTTTCCTGTGATCTTTTGTTCTATCCAAATAAAACCTTAGCTGTCTGTGAACATCCAATTTGTGTAACATATACTCCATTTTGTTGGAGCGGTCTTTGAAGAAAGTGGGTAATTCACTGGACTGATTAATATTGTTAATAGAACACACTTTAGGGAGGAAGGATGAATTGGTTGAAGAGAAACTCTGTCAGAGTGAAAGATCAAATAAGGGTGCTTGATGGAGAGAGCCTGAAGTTCAGACACTCGTCTAGCAGAAGTAATGGCTACCAGAAAGAGAGTTTTCCAGGACAAAAATTTTAATGGGCAAGAAGAGGCAGGTTCAAAGGGGGCAACATTAATTTAGATAGCAACAAGTTTAGACTCCAAGGTGGCGTAGGAGATCTGACCGGTGGTCTAATATGAAAAACTCCTTTTAAAAGGCTTTACAAAGTCTGTGAGCCATAATAGGAGCTCCACATTCTTCCACATGGAAATTCGAAATGGCAGCCAATTGAACTCTTAGAGTAGCAGGAGAAGCACCCTGATGAAATAAGTCTGTTAAGAACTCTAATATCTTATTCAAAGGAGCTATAAAGGGATCAACATGGTGTGTATTAAGCCCAGAATACAAACCGTTTCCATTGCTAGTATATGTTTTAGTAGTGGAAGCTTTATGCGAAGCCACTAATATATCCTGGACTGCTGGTGACAAAAGATCAGACCTGGCTAAGTTGGGAATTGGAGCAGCCAAGCTGCTAGATGGAGTGACAGGAGCGGGATGGGGAACCCCTGACGAGTGAGTCAATAGATCTGGCTCTGGGTCCAGAATCCAGGGTCCCGAATGCAGTGTATTTTCAGCAAGGATAACCAAATTTGACGAGGCCAGAATGGAGCAATGAGGATTATCGTCCTGTGTAGGTTCCTGGCTTTCTGGAGAAACTTCGATATCAGAGGAAATGGGGGAATCGTATAGGAGTCCCGGGGCCAATCGTAAACCAGTGCATCCCTGGGGACTTCCCTGGAGGGTAATAGGGCAAAGTAGCTCCTGCATTTGGCATTCATTGGAGACGCAAACAGGTCGCAGGAAGGCTGGCCCCACGTGCGAAAAATCCTTTTCGCCACTGACTGTTTTAGAGACCACTCGTGCGGTAACAGAATTGCTCTGCTCAGCCTGTCGGCTATGACGTTGGATGACCCCGGGATGTGCGTTGCTATCAGAAAGCGACCCGTGGACTCCGCCCACTGCCAAATTCTCATGGCCTCTCTGCATAGTTGATAGGACTTGGTTCCCCCTTGTTTGTTTATGTACCAGACTACCGACATGTCCGTCTGAACTGCAATAGTCCCTAGAGGAAGAAGGGGAGCAAAGTGTTGCAACGCTAGAAACACTGCCCTCAACTCTAGAACATTGATGTGCAGATTGTACTCCAAATTGGTCCATTCGCCTTGGACTGTCTGTCCCTGAAAGATGCCCCCCCACCCTATCAGGGAAGCGTCCGTGGTCACCGTAACTGTGGGCGTGGGTAGCACAAACGGCCTCCCCTGGGAAAGGTTGCACGTTTGAAGCCACCAGTTTAGATCTGTTTTGCAAGTCTTTGTTATAAGAATCTCGTGTGTTAGAGGTAGTTGTTGAAATGACCATTGAGCAAACAGTAGCCATTGTAGGACTCTCATGTGCAGCCTTCCCAGGGGAATTGCAATAAGGGAGGCTGACATGAGGCCCAACACCTTCAGTACTAGTTTTGCAGGAGATTTCCTTGACAAGAGTAGAAGACGTATGTGAGTCTGCAGTGATAATATCCTTTCTGGGGAAGCCTCAGAATTAATTGGCGTGTGTTTAACTCTGCTCCTATGAACAAGATATTTTGTGATGGCTGAAGTAAGGATTTTCGAAATTTACGGAGATCCCTAGGTGAACACACAGTTGAAGAACATAGTCTCTGGCCTGCAGTAGTTGGCCGGTGGTGGCGAAAGGAGCCAGTCGTCCAGATCACGGAAACACCTGGAATCCCTGGCGTCTCAAGTGAGACGCTACCACTGCCATACATTTGGTGAAGACCCTGGGGGCTGAGGTCAGACCAAAGGGCAGGGCTCGAAATTGAAAGTGACTGGCTCCCAGCCGGGCGCAAATGATCTCTGGATGCCCTGGCCATTTTGATGTGGTAGTATGCATCCTCTAGATCTATTGAGCACATCCACTCGTCCTTCTGTAAGAATGGAAGGATCGATTGAAGCGTGACCATTCGGAACTTTTCTTTCTTGACGAAAGTATTGAGGTAGCTTAGGTCTAGAATGGGCCTCCAGTCCCCTGTTTTCTTTGGAACTAAAAGAACCTTGAGTAAGTCCCGAATCCTTGCTGGTCCGCTGGGACTGGCTGGATGACTCTTTTTTCTAGCAGCTTTGAAATTTCTAAAGCTGCTGGCTCTCGCAGATGGGGCGTACATCTGGGAGTCTTTTCTTTGGAATGGGATAGGATAGGAAGGGTATGGAGTAACCTCTGGTAACTACGCTTTTTACCCACTTGTCTGTAGTTATATCTTGCCAGGCCTGAGGGTATAAAGCTAAGCGACCCCCGACTGCCTCCAGAGCAGGACAGTCGGGCCTCCTCTCAGGAGTGCTGGAAAGGTTTACCAGGGAGTGTTTCCCTGTCACCTTGATGTTGCGGACCCCCTCTGCCGCCAGGGCGGCGTCTTCCACCTCTGCCTCTAGAGGGGGCATCACCCTGTGTGCCTGAGAAAGACCCTTGGGGTTTTCGAAACCACATTTTCCCACCGCGTTGCCCTTTGGGGTACGGTCTGGTTGGGGTGGAAAAACGGACTCCGACAGCAGACAGAGTCTTTCCATCTTGTTCACACCGGGTAAGGGTCTCCTTTACCTTGGGGCCAAAAAGAGTGGCACCGTCAAATGGGGCGTTTGTAAAGGAAGACTTGAAGGCTTCCGCAAAGGAGCATAGGCGCATCCAGGATTGTCTACGAAGAGCAATCGCTGAAGCTGCTGCCCTACTCGAACCTTCGACTGCGTAGGAAATCAGCCTCATGGACGAGTTAACAATCGATGTCAGGGTATTAAGTTGCGCTGTCACTTTCTCTGAGACAGCTGCATCTGTAGCACCCTGGAGGGTATCTCCCAACTCTTTGACTAGATCCCTCTGCAGACGTGTAAAATGGGTCAAATAGTTCAGGGACCGCATGGAAAAAGCCGCTGAACTAAAAATGCGCTTCCCATATCTATCCATCGTCCTAGAATCTTTATTAGGCGGATGGACAGACGAAGAAGACTCCGACATCTCCTTTTTCGTGGCTGCAGCCACCACCATAGCGTCTACTGGAACTCCTTTTGTAAGGTAGGACTTATCCTGAGGTGCTGTGATGTACTTGTTCGGTTTTCTTGGAACAGGTTCCACTGTGTCAGGAGTCTCCCACGCCTTGGGAGCAATAAGTTCCATTAGTTCGTCGAAGGGCGGAGTGACCCAGGAGGAGGAAGGGCAAGCACCAAATGCCTTCAGCAGAACTGACTCATCCTCAGAAGGGGGAAGGGACTGCCAGTCACCTCTCTGTTTCAGGATCTCCAAAATGTCTGAAAAGAGAGATCTTCTGAAGGTGACTTCAGGGACCCCTCTGACTCATCTAAGTCAGTATCAGATGTCAAGGATTCCTGTGGAGAATCCAAGTGTCTCCTCTTACACAATCTCTTCCTAGGGACTTCCTGGGGAGCATCCCAAGAAGCCTCGGAGGAAGAGGGGGCACCCTCCAGGGGTGGCTGAGGCACTGGTGCCCGACGCTTGGATGTGGCCGTGGGTGCAGATGAAGACAAAGGCCCTTTATGGGGAGGAGAAACTGCTTCCACTGATGTGGTTGTCTGGGTAGACAACACCTTCCTCATCAGGTCGAACGGCCCCGGGTCCCGCACCGAAGAGTCTCCCGGTTCCGAAGAAATGGGAAGAATCCCGACACGGGCACGAAGGCATCGACCCGAGGACGGAGCCGAATCGATCCGTGCGAGGCCCGAAGGGGAGAGTCGGAACCGACACGTCGGTTCGACTCTCGGCCCCGGAACCAAGAACAGACCGTCGGCTCCGAGACTCCGGTACCGGGTCCGACGGAGTCGAGGTGAGGAACAGACCGAGAAAAGACGGTTCTGGACCCGAGGGCTCCACAATCAGCAGATCAGCCTCTTCCGGCTCCAAAGACTGAATCGGTCTCGGAGGAGGAATGGATGGAGATACAGGAAGGCCTTCAAGTTTCGACACCAACTGGGTGGAAACGAAATAAGTTTAGAGGGCGAATGCTCCAACAACTTCTGCACCACGCGATCCACATCGACATCCGAAAGTTTGGAGGAAGAACGGGTCGAAGGAACCAAGACGGAGCCGACCTCAATATGGCGAAGGAGGAGCTCCATCACCGGTTCCAAGACTCGAGGCTCAGGAACCGATACCAGTTGAACACTCGGCCCAAGTCTGTGGAACCGGTGATCTAACCTTTGAAGAAGAGCTCGGAGCCGATGACTTAGGCTCCGACGTCTTCGATTCCTTAGAGGACTTCGATGCCTGGTCAGAAGCATCCAAAGCCTCTTGGAAAGCCGGTTTCAATAGACCTCTGTCCATCAGTTTCCTGCGCCTATCTGTCATGACCCTCCCACTAAAAGAGTGACAGATGGAGCAATCCTCTTGTAAGTGGAGAGGGCCAAGGCAGTAGACGCAGGAACTATGGTTGTCAGTGACCGACATTTTCTGGCCACACTGACAACGCTTGAAACCAGACTTTACCTTCTCAGACATTGTATAATAAAAAGACAACTCCAGAAAAACACAGTCAAATCCGAAGAAAGTTAGTCACAATCGAGTAATTGTCAAATCCGGTAAAAATTTGTCTCAATATGGTAAGATATGAAGGGTGTAGGCCCCGATACAAAAATACCGATAAATAAGGTTAACGGTACCAAAGAATTAACGGAACCACAACACAATCACACTTGTTAACACTGATAATATCAACTAGACTAGAATCCTTAATAAAATACAACAAAAAAGTTATATCTTAGCTTAGAAACTCTCGAGCTAGCTCCCAGCGATCATGCAGCAGCGGCAAACTAGATCTGAGGTAAAGGCAGAGGGGGATTGTGGGTATTAGATTGTCTCGAGCTTCTTCTCGATGCAGAGCTTGCAAGAGGCCGGCACGGAGCCGAGGATCGGCTCCGAACCCATGTGTAAGAACAAACCATGTGTAAGAACAAACGGCGAGATTGAACACTATCACATTGACATTTAACTGGAGAAGAGATACCAGGAGTCCTGGCAACTAATGGAACTGGAGCAACCAAGCTGTGAGCTTGAGGCTGTCCAGATTTGGAGGAGGAATTTCCGAGGGATGACGTATGAGATCCGGAATGGGATCCAAAATCCAGGGAGGAGCTAGAAGATGAGACCGTAGGCAAGGGAACCAAACTTGATGAGGCCAAATGGGACTATGAGGATAACCCTGCTCCCCAACCAACGAGCTTTCTGTAAGAATTTTGTCATGAGAGGGAGCGGGGGATATGCATAAAGAAGACCAGGTGGTCAAGCATGGACAAGAGCGTCTCTGGGGACTTCCCCCGGCGGGGAATCAGAGCGAAAAACTCGCTGCACTTCACGTTGGATGGCAATGCGAAGAGATCGCAGCAAGGCTGACCTCACCTGAGGAAGATCTGTTCTGCTACATAAGAGCTCAGAGAACACTTGTAAGGCGAAAGGATAGTCCTGCTCAATTTGTCTAACGAAATGTTGGACCGACCAGGGATGTGCGTTGCTATTAGAAAATGGTTGGTGGAGAATGCCCATTCCCACACTCTCATGGCCTCTCGACAAAGTGGATAGGACCTGGTTCCCCACTGTTTGCAGATGTATCAGACCACTGACATATTGTCTGACTGGATCACAATAGTTCCGAGAGGAAGAGAGGTATGAAGGGCCTGCAACGCTAAAAGGACTGCTCTCATCTTTAGAACATTGATATGCAGAACGGCCTCGCTTGGGGTCCACGTGCCTTGGGATAGTCCTGCCCGAGCAATGCCCCCCCAACCTAAGCAGGAGGCATCTGTGGTCACCGTGGCTTGGGGCGGAGGTGTAAAAAAGGGGCGTCCTTCTCGCAGATCCTGGGATTGAAGCCACCACATGAGAGAAGCTTTGCACACTTTGCCTAGAGGAATCGGAAAGTCTAGAGACTGATATAGGAGAGACCACTGAACTTGTACCATCCACTGTAACACTCTCATATGCAGACGTGCACAAGGAAACAGATTTATAGCTGCTGCCATGGACCCTGGGGCTCTCAGGACTAACTCCGCTGGGGGAGCAGGAGTCTGAAGAAGCGCCAAGACATGAAGGGCCAGGCTCCAAAATCTGTTTGGGGTAAAAAATCTCCTGGCCTGAAGAGAATCTATTCTTGCCCCTATGAAGTCTAGAATTTGAACAGGTTGAAGACAAGACTTCTTGAGGTTTATTGTGATACCCAGCCGATCCAACAACTGAAGAAAGAAGTTTCTGGCTAGCACAAGTTGATGCCTGGTGGGGGCGGTGAAGAGCCAGTCATCCAGGTACGGGAAGACCTGAATGCCCTGAAGCCTCAGGTGGGCCAATACAACTGCCATGACCTTCGTAAACACCCTGGGGGCTGTGGTGAGATCGAAAGGTAGGACCCTGAACTGGTAGTGACTGGCTCCTAGCCGAAAGCGGAGGAATCTCCTGGATCACCTGTCCATCAGGATATGGTAGTACCCATCCTTGAGGTCTATCGAGCACATCCAGTCTTCCTCCTGCAAGAATGGCAGGATGGATTGTAAAGTGACCACCTGGAATGTCTCTTTGGCAACGGACAGGTTCATTGTGGCTAGGTCAAGGATTGGCCTTAAGTCCCCCGTCTTTTTTGGCACCAAAAAGAACCTGGAATAGATGCCTGATCTGGACTGGTCTGGGAGCACTAGCCAGATTGCTCTTTTGTCTAGCAGCTTTTTTATTTCCAAAGCTGCTGCCTCCCTTTCAGCGGGCGGGACATCCGGGAGGCGCCTTGTGGAAAGGGGACTGTTTATGAAGGGAATAGAATAGCCTCTGGATATTATTTGAAGCACCCAGTGATTTGAAGTGATGGCTAGGTGCCTCGAAAAACACCCCCCGACTGCCTCCAGAGAGGAATGGTCGGGCAACCCCTTGGGTTGGTTGGAAAAGGGTTCTCGTGATCTGAAGTTCTTCAGTCCCCCTCTGTCTCTGGACTGGCATCCAACTTGTCCCCCTCTGCCTCTAGGGGAGAAGGAGTCTGGAGCATTCTGGGACTGCTGAGACTTCCGGAACCACAACTTCTTCTGCCCTCGCTGGGTCCTGGAGAAGGACCTTTGAGGGTTGAAGAAGCGGATCCCCATGGCCGACAGCGTTTTCCCATCCTTCTCGCTCTGGACTAGCATATTTTGGATGGCCTTCCTGAACAGGGTTGAACCGTCAAAAAGGGCATTCGCGAAGGATGCCTTAAAAGGTTCCGAAAAATCGCAAAGCCGGAGCCAGGCTCCCAAAGTGGCATGAGAGAGTAGACGCATGGATGTATTTGAAACGGACTTGAGAGTGGCCATACGAGCAGAGAATGTCTGTTTATCCTCGGCCAAAATGGACTCCGGGGCAGACTCCGTGTACACTTTCTCAAGGTCACACTGAAGTCTAATTACGTGGGCCATGTAATTCAGCACCCTTATAGCAAAGGTGGATGAAGCAAACGTCTGCTTTCCAAGAAGATCTATCGCCCTAGATTCCTTGTCCGGAGGATGGACAGAGGAACCTTCCTGGTCCAGTTCCTTTTTGGTGGCCGCCATCACCACCCTTACTCCAAGTGGGCTTGTCAGCAGGAGGGCTAACTACTTTGTCTGGCCATTTGGGTACTGGCTATACAGTGTCCGGTTCCTTCCAAGCTCTGGCGGTAATGAGGTCTACCAAAGGATCAACCAGGGGGGACACACAAGAGGTAGATGGGCCTGCGTCGAAAGCCTCCAGAAATACTGACTCATCCGAGGAAAGATTTTGGGTGGACCAGCCCCCCTGGCAAAGAATTTCCATTATGTCTCCGAAGGAGACTTCGGGGGCAATCTGGGGAACCTTCCCCTTCCTCCAAGTCGGTATCCTCAGTAAGGGACTCGGGGGAGTCCATGTGTCTTCTCTTGCACTGGCATTTGTGAGGGGCCTCCTCAGGGGGGGGGGCTCTCCGGGGAGGGATCACAAACAGTCTCATATTCCTCAAGGGGAACCGTCTGGGGCATATTGGACACAGGCTGTCCCTGGGAGGACTGGATGATGGAAGACAAACTCAGCTGCAAGGGAGCAGGGGTGGATTCCGAGGAAAGAGTGAGGGGTCTCGATCCTGGAGAGAGTACCCTCTCCACAACGTCGAAAGCAGAGGGGGAGCCGGCATCCCTGAAACTAGTGGGGAGGGTAGCAGTGCCCCTCGGATCTGACGAGGGGATCGGAGCTGAGGCCGTAACAGTCAGACCCAGAGGGACGGTATGCCCCGACCACAATGGGACTGATGACACACATCTCCTCGGATCATACGCCCAGATCTTGGCTCCGAGAGCTCAGATCTGACAGGGATCCAACTCGAGGGCATGGCCGGCGTTGAGGTTGGAGGAACCATTGGCACCGAGCCGCTGACTCTGGGGCTCCTCGGATCCATGGACTCCGAAACCCGAGGGTGGATCGGAGAAGTAGCTATTGGGTCAAATGTCGAAGCCAAACTCCCCACTCCGGCTGGGGGGGAGCCAGTAACACTCCCATCTGCAATTGAGTTTGCAGGAACCTTCTCATTATCCGGTCCATGTCAGCTTCAGAGAGGCTCCTTGTGGATCTTGAGGACACCACCAACACTGGCCGGGAGGGCCGATGCGAGGACGACCTCGAAGCGGGCCGAGCCTCCTCCTCTGGCTCTGGGGAGAATTGTGGAGAATGAAGCCGAGGGAAAGACGGCCTAGCAACTTTCTTTGGAGTAGAGATCACTTTAGCGGGGGGGCTGATGGACCAGAGTCCGCTTGTATCTGGCGTCCCCTCTCCCTGTCTCTACCTCTCTTTTTTTTTTCTCTCTCTCTCTCTCTCTCTCTCTCTCCTTTTCCTTGTGTTTCTCCTTCCTGGCCTCTCTCTCGCCCTGTTTGGAAGTGGGAGTCCCGAACAGGGGAGGAGGGCCAGAAGCCTGAACAGCCACAGCCATGGCTGAAGAAGATGATGCAGAAGAGGTGGCTGATACTGCTGGCAGAAGACCCACCAGAATCAGTTTGTTCCTGCGATTCTACAGGGCCCGGGGGGTTGAATGCTGCACATATCTTGCAACCCAATGTGAGATGTGGAACCCCTAGACAAACTACACACAGAGTGTGACCATCGGCCGGCGACAGCTTATGGCCACACTCTGTGCACTTAGAGAACGTCGGTTTTTGTGCCTCCGACATATCTAAACTAACTAGGCTAATTAGCCAAGCACACAAACACGCATGGCAAGGGTGGGAAGGGAAGACCTACACTGGGTGAAAGTTATAAAACTTTCCTTTTCTACTACTAATTTTTTTTTTTTTTTTTTTTAATGCAAAACCCGAGGTTTAAACAGGGAAAAGGGATTAACTAATTTAACACTCACACAAATCACACAGATCGAGAGTTTGATGAACAAACTAACTATACCTGCCTGGAGCTCAAGAATCCCGTGTTGGCGAGGCCGTGGCAAACGAGATTTGGGGATTGGAATGAGGTTGCAGTGTAGTATGGGTAAGGGGGAGGAGCTTGGATCTTTAGTTTGGTAAGCTGCCGGCTTGGATCCATATCGGATCTGGAACCCACAGGCTGATTATCAAATGAAGTTAACTACTTCAGATCAGTTATTTAGTGTTTGGGGAGGTTAGCATGCATTTCCTGGATGGGTCACAAAGCTTCTAATCAGTTGCAAGGTCCAGAATAGCTGATGAAGCATTCATTCAAAGTGAAGTGCTTAGAGTTCAGAGATCTATTGTTTACTGACTATTAATGAGTTCCAGTCTCCCCCAATTATAACAATGAAAGTTATGTACTCACCATAAAAAGAAGTTATGTACTCACCATAACATTCCATCTGAGTAGGTAACTTCATTTGTCTGCAACCTGTGGGTATCGGATCCGATTCGGATCCGAGCCGGCAGCTTTCCAAGCTAACAGATCCAAGCTCCAAGCTTCTCCCCCTACCCATAATGCCCTGCGATCTCCCTCTAACCCTCAGATCGAGTTTGCCAGAAAAAAAGGCAATAGGAAATTCTATAACCTAGAAATGGTTACAACACATTCCAGTGATGTCAATTGAATGAAGACATATCCTGATTCTTTGATAACGAACTAAGGGTCCGGGGGAAGGAGGGCGGGTCGGTTGCAGACAAATGAAGTTACCTACTCAGATGGAATGTTATGTTGAGTACATAACTTCTTTATCTGAAGTAGTTAACTTCATTTGCTTAGCAACCTGTGGGACAGAGTCCCCAGCTACCAGCAACTTGGGGAGGCCCTTATGGAAGGATATTCCGGAGCACTGCAGAGCCAAACGATGCACGTCCTCTGGATATTAAATCCAATTTATAGTGTGTAATAAAGGTATGAGAGGAAGCCCAAGTAGCTGCTGAGCAAATGTCATCCAAAGAAACCCTTGACCAGAAAGCAGCAGAAGTGGCCATAAATCGGGTAGAATGGGCTCGCACTCTCAGGGGCTCAGGATGACCAGAACTTTTGTATGCTAGGAGAATGCACTGGGAAATCCATCTAGCTAAGGTTACTTTAGTGACTGGCTTCCCCAGACAGGATTTTGCAAAGGAAACAAAAAGTTGATCAGATTTTCGAAGATCTGCTGTTCTGTTTAAGTAAAAACGTAACTTTCTGTGAACATCCAGACAATGAAGTCTGTATTCTCCTTTGTTTTGGAAATTTGGAAAGAAGTGAGGTAGATTGATGGACTGGTTGATGTTGGCTTCTGAAGCCACTTTGGGCAGAAAAGAGGGATTAGTCCTGAGGGCAACCCTGTCTTTATGAAAGATGATGTAGGGAGGTTTACTGCAAAGAGCATGAAGCTCCGATATCCTTCTAGCAGACGTAATGGCAATCAGGAAGGCCATCTTCCAGGATACATATTTTAAGTCGACTGAAGCCGCGGGTTCAAAAGGAGACCCAGTCAGAGCTTGAAGAACTAGGGTAAGATCCCATGGAGGCACTGCATCTTTAATAGGGAGTCTTAACAAAAAGGTTCCTTACATGAATGTTTTGCATATCCTGGAGGACGCTAGAGGCCCTGAACTGTTTCCATCGTGGTAGTGGGAAATAGCTGCCAACTGAACTTTAATGGTAGAAGCACTAGCTCCTTGAGCAAAGGTATGTGAAAAAAGTCTAGAACTGCTGGGATAGGAGCCGTGAAGGGATCTAAGTTCCTGTGCTCCGCCCAGACAGAAACGTTTCCATTTACTCTTGTAGATTTTCCTGGTAGACGGTTTATGGACGGCCACCAGGATGGCCTTAACCGAAAAAGATATACCAGAAGTCCTAGCCATTAAGGGAACTGGATCAACCAAGCTGAGAGCTTGAGGTAGTCCAGATCGGGGGTCTTCAATCCTAAAGGATGAGAGATCAGATCCGGACTGGGATCTAAAATCCAGGGAGGATGTACTAGATGAGACTGCAGGTAAGGGAACCAGGTTTGACGAGGCTAGAATGGGGCTATGAGGATAACTCTGCTCCCCAACCGAAGAGCTTTCTGCAAGAATTTTGTCATCAATGGAAGAGGAGGATAAGCATACAGAAGACCGGATGGCTAAGCATGAACTAGAGCGTCTCTGGGGGCTTCCTCTGGTGGGGGAATCAGAGCAAAGAACTCGCTGCACTTTGTGTTCGAAGGTGAGGCGAAGAGATCGCAGCAAGGTTGACCCCATTGGAGGAAGATTTGTTTCACTACTGCTGGGTTCAGAGACCACTCGTAAGGTGAGAGGATTGTTCGACTCAACCAGTCCGCCAAGATGTTTGATCGACTCAGGATGTGTGTTGCTATGAGAAAGCGGTTGGTGGATATCGCCCATTCCCATACTCTCATTGCCTCCCTGCAAAGTGGATAGTATCTGGTTCCCCCTGGTTATGTACCAGACTACCGACATGTTGTCTGTTTGAAGTGCAATAGTTAATGGAGGGAGAAGGGGATGGAGAACCTGCAACGCTAGAAGCACCGCCCTCATCTCCAGGACACTGATATGCAGTGTGGTCTCTGTGAAAGTCCACGTGCCTTGGACGGATCTGCCCATGCAATGCCCCCCCACCTGAGGAGAGATGCGTTCGTGGCCACCGTGACTTGGGGAGGGGGTATAACAAAGGGGCAGCCTTCTCGAAGATCTCTGGAGCGGAGCCACCAAAGAAGCAACTCCCTGCAAATCCTGAGGGGAATAGGTGTAGACGGGGTGAAAAAGAATGGACCACTGAACTTGTAATGTTCATTGAAGGATCCTCATCTTCAGGCGAGCAAAGGGCGACAGATTGATGGCCGCTGCCATTGATCCCAGGGCCCTCAGGACTAGTTCCGCTGGGGGAGCTGACGATTGTAAGAGGTCTAGAATGTGAAGGCTTAGACTGCGAAGTCTGTCCGCTGTCAGAAAGACTCTGGATTGAGTAGTGTCTCTTTCCTGGCCCCTATGAATTCCAAAATCTGAGTAGGTTGAAGGGAGGATTTCTGGTGGTTTATTGTGATCCCTAGGTGGCAGGCTAGGTGTAAGAAGTAGTCCCTGCCTGAGCAGAGTTGATGCCTGGTGGGGGCGGTAGGGAGCCAGTCGTCCAGGTACGGAAAGACCTGTATTCCCTGAAGCCTCAGGTGGGCCCCTACAACTGCCATGACCTTGGTGACCACCCTGGGGGCTGTGGTGAGACAGAAGGGTAGGACCCTGAACTGATAATGGCTGGCTCCCAGCCGAAAGCGGAGGAACCTTCTGGATGGTCTATCCATCAGAATGTGGTAGTACGCATCCTTGAGGTCTATCGAGCACATCCAGTCATTCTCCTGCAAAAGTGGGAGAATGGATTGAATACTGACCATCCGGAATTTTTCTTTGGCGACTGACAGGTTCAGTGTTGACAGGTTGAGAATGGGTCGTAAGTCCCCTGTCTTTTTTGGCACCAAAAAGAACCTGGAGTAAAATCCTGATCCGGATTGTTTGGGGGGGGGGGTACGCTTTTTCTTAGCAGCCCTCGAATTTCTGATGCTGCTGCCTCCCTCTGATCGGGTGGAACATCAGGGAGTTTTGTTGATCGGGGAGGGTGAGATAGGAAAGGAATTGAATAGCCTCTAGATATGATTCGGAGCACCCAGCGATCTGTCGTAATGGACTTCCATTTCGCTAGGTATTCCGAGAAGCGCCCCCCCGACTGCCTCCAGAGAGGAGCAGTCGGGCAACCTCTCAATGCTGCTGCGCGGGTCGATCTGAAAAAGGTTCTCTTGACCCAAAATTCTTCGGACCCCCTCTGCCCCTGGACCGGCGTCCACCCTGTCCTCCTCTGCCTCTGAAGGACGACGGATCCGGAGCAAAATGGGATTGTTGAGCTTTCCGGAACCACATCTTCTTCTGTCCTCTTTGGTTCCTAGAGTAGGACCTCTGAGGATCCGAGAAGTGGATCCCGACAGCAGACAATGTCTTCCCATCTTTCTCTCTCTGGAGGAGTGTATCGCGGACGGTTTTGCTGAAGAGCGTTTGTGAAGGACGCCTTGAAGGGTTCCGCAAAATCGCAGAGATGGAGCCAGGCCTGTCTACGTAAGACGACGCCCATTCCGCTAGCTCTAGCCGCTCCCTCCGTGGCATGGGAGAGAAGCCACATAGATGTGTTGGTGATTGACTTGAGAGTGGCCATTCGAGCTGAGAAGGTCCGCTTGTCCTCGGCCAACATGGACTCTAGGGGTGAACCAGCGTACTCTTTAATCAGGTCCCGCTGGAGCCGAATCACATGTGCCATATAATTCAGTGACCTTACAGAGAAGGTCGCTGAAGAGAACATCCGCTTTCCCAAACGGTCCATCATCCGAGACTCCTTGTCTGGAGGATGCACCGAGGAACGCTCCTGTGCTAATTCCTTTTTAGTGGCAGCCGCCACCACCATGGCATCTACTGGGGCACCCTTGCTCCAAACTGTCCTGTCCGTGGGAGGGCTGAGGATCCTGTCCGGTCTCTTGGGTATTGGCTCGACAGTGTCTGGCTCCTTCCATGCCCTGGTAGTTATGAGGTCTACCAGGGGGTCGGCGGGAGGGGACACCCAAGAGGTAGATGGGCCTGCGTCAAACGCTTCCAGAAACACAGACTCATCCGAGGAAGGTTTTTTGGGCAGACCACCCCCCCCCCCTCTAATGTGTAACATTTCCATAATGTCACCGAAGGAGACGTCTTTGGTGGGATGACCTTGGGGAACCGCCCCCTTCCTCTAAGTCTGTGTCCTCCGTGAGGGACTCGGGTGAGTCCAAGTGCCTCCTCTTGCACTTCCGTTTGTGAGGGACCTCCTCGGCTGTCTGAAGAGGCCTCACCAACAATGCCCTGTTCCTCTACGGGAACAATCTGGGATGTAGGCGCAGGCTATCCCTGGGGCCGGATGATGAAAGAAAGGCCCGTCTGAGTGGGAATGGCGGGTGGATCCGAAGCAAGAGCCTGGGGCCTCAAATCCCTCGAAAGGACCCTCTCCACGATGTCGAATGCCGAGGGGGAACTGCTTTCCCTTGGATCCGAAAGCATTCCCCTCGGATCCGACACGCGGATCGGCGCCGAAGGTGACCCGACTGGATCCGAAAGGGTAGTGTGCCCCGACCTTAACGGAGCCGAAGGCCCGCTGACCCCTCCGGATCCGACGCTCAGCTCATGGCCCCGAGAGCTCGGATCCAAAAATGGATCTGACAGACTCGAGGGTACAGTCGGCGCCGAAGTAGGAAACACTGTCGGCGCCGTCCCTAACCCGGCTCCGAAGCTAGTCAGATCTAACAGCTCCAAACTCCGAAAGCGGGTCGGAGAAGGAGCAATGGAGGCAAAAAAAGGTGTCGAGCCCCCCCCAGTGGGGGGGGGGGGGCAGGAGCACTCCCATCTGCATCTGGGCCTGGAGAAATCGACGCATCATCCGGTCCATATCTGCATCAGATAAACTTCTGGTGGATCTAGATGAGGCCACCGAAGCCGGCCGGGAAGGTCGCCTGGATGACCTCGAGGGTGACCGGGTCTCCTCCTCCGGCTCCGGGTAGAAACGTGGAGAACGGAGACGGGAGGGGGAAGGCCCGGAGACCTTAAGGGGAGAGGCACGCTGTTTAGACGGTGGTGCCGAAGGGGTCGAGTCGGACCGCCTCTTGTGACTGCGATGCCTTTCCTTCTCTCTCTCCCTATCCTTTCTATCCTTTTTTCTGCCATCCCTTTCCTCCTGGGCCAGTGAGGGAGGGTGAGTCCCGGCCTGGGGATCAGGAGCGGCAGCCGCGGCTGGCACCACCGAGGAGGACGAAGCAGAGTCCGGGGGCAAAAGGCCCGCCAGAATAAGCTTCGACCTCCTATCTTTCAAAGCCCTGGGGTTGAAGGCTGCACAAATAGTGCAGCCCGAGGAGAGGTGATCAACCCCTAGGCACAGGACACACCGAGTGTGGCCATCCGCAGGGGACAGCTTATGGCCACACTTGGTACATTTAGAGAAAATGGCTTTAGGGCCTTCAGCCATTGTAGAAGAAGAAAAAGAAAAGTAGGCCCACAAGCACACACCTTCACACACGCAGAGGAGGGAGGGGAATAAATCTAACTTAACCAAAAGTTAAAAGAACTACCCAAAAAAGGCTAGAAAGAGAAGGGGAAGTTCACACACACAAAGTTATAGAAAATTTGACAGGAATTCAAAATTTAAATACTACACTTACAGTACTATGCTCGGAGCTCGTTCAGAGGAGCTTATGGAAACCGCGGCAAACGAGATCTGAGGGTTAGAGGGAGATAGCAGGGCATTATGGGTAGGGGGAGGAGCTTGGAGCTCGGATCTGTTAGCTTGGAAAGCTGCCGGCTCGGATCTGAATCGGATCCAATACCCACAGGTTGCTGAGCAAATGAAGTTAACTACTTCAGATTGACAGATCTGTGTTCTATCCTTTCCTCAGCAGATGGGTCTTGATCTGACCTCAGATCTGGCCATAGTCACTTCCATGCCATGGATCCGGTGATCAGGCTCCTCTTCCTACCCATAATCCCTGGGAAGAGAATGAGCTATCTCAGATCAAGTTTGCCCACCCCAAAAAAAAAAAAAAAAAAGAAGTTATGTACGCACCATAACATTCCATGTGAGTTGTTCCATCTCGCCTTCATTCTTCACTGATGGGTTCTGAGCCGATCCTCGGCTCCGACACGGCCGTTTAGCAAAGCTCAAAGATTACCAGTAGCTCGAGACCAAACCCCTTATCCCATGATGCATTGCTGGAATTACCTCAGATCTTGTTTGCTGCGTGTACCATATCCTAGTAAGAGGACTGATCTCCCCAGACAGGAGAAACATTGAATAACCAGGATGAAGTCAGTCTCCAGGTCAACCGTCAGCCAGGTGGGGGAAGGAGGGAGGGACGTGAGAATGAAAGCGAGATGCAACAACTCACATGGAACGTTATGGTGAGTACATAACTTCTTTATGTGAAGCTGTTCAATCTCGCCATTCATTCTTCACTGATGGGTAGCGTTCCTAGCACCCTAAATCCTGGGTGGCTCACAGGAATACATTTTTCTGGATGGTAGAACCAAAGGAAGCCCTGTTCCTGGTGGCCTTGTCCACTTTGTAATGAGTGATAAAAGTGTGAGGCTTAGACCAAGTGGCTGCAGCACAGATATCGTCAAGAGATAACTTGTCTTGAAAGGCCGAAGTAGAGACTGCTCTGTTTGAATGCGCCTTCACTTTATGCAACAAAGACCTATTAGCAGATGAGTAAGTGTAGGTGATACAATCTGAAAGCCACTTAGAAAGGGTTGTTTTAGCCACTGGTCTATCTTTTCTGGCTTCAGAGAATGAAACAAAAAGTTGGTCTGACTTTCTGAAGTCTTTTGTTCTCTCCAGTTAATATCTAAGCTGTCTGTGAACATCAAGTTTGTGCAGCACGTATTCTAAATTGTTGGTATGGTTGGGGAAAAAAACGGGCAACTCAATAACTTGATTTATGTTTGTCTCAGAACATGCTTTAGGCAGAAAAGAAGGATTAGTCCTAAGGGATACTCTGTCAGGATGAAAACTCATATATGGAGGCTTGATAGATAATGCCTGAAGCTCTGACACTCTGTGGACAGAAGTAATGGCCACTAGAAAAATAGTTTTCCATGACAGAAACTTTAGCTCACAAGAAGATGCTGGTTCAAAGGGAGAAAGAATAATACAGGAAAGCATGAAATTCAAGCTCCAGGGAGAATAAAGAGTCTTCACTGGAGGTCTCATGTGAAAAGTACCTTTGAGGAAGGCCTTTGATAACTGGTGTTGCATAATATTCAGTCCATCAATACCTAGATGGAAATTAGATATAGCTGCTAACTGGACCCTAACGGTAGCAGCTGCAGCTCCTTCGTGAAAAATTTCGGTCAATAATTCTAGAATGGATGACAATGGAGCTTGGTAAGGATCAAGGTTTTTGTTAGAAGCCCAAATGGAAAATCTTTTCCACTTATTCCGATACAATTTTCTGGTAGAAGGTTTGTGGGAAGCTAACAACATTTGACTTGTGTCATCTGAAAGACTATGAAGCCTGGCTATACAGGGAACCGGAGCAGCCATGCAGTTAGCTTCAGTGACTGCAAGGAAGGACGGAGGTCCAGTGACGGGTGTGTCAAAAGGTCTGGAACTGGGTCTACGGTCCATGGATGCTCCAAATGATGACGGTAAAGAAATGGAAACCAAATCTGCCAAGGCCAATGAGGAGCTATAAGAATGACAGTTCTTCCGGCGACTTTGCTTTCTGTAAAAATCTGGGTATCAGAGGAATTGGGGAAATGCATAGAGGAAACCCGAGGGCCAATTGTGTACAAGTGCATCTCTCGGGGTTTCTCCCGGAGGGGGGGGGGGATCAGGGAAAATTAGCTTCTGCATTTGGGGTTGATGTGGCTGGCAAAAAGATCACAGCAAGGCTGGCCCATTTGCGGAAAATCCTGTCCGCAATCTCCTGTTTGAGGGACCATTCGTGTGGCAACAATATTGCCCTGCCCAGCTTGTCCGCTATCACGTTGGATCTCCCCGGGATGTGCATTGCCAACAGAAAGCACTGGACTGTCACAGCCCACTGCCAAACTCTGAGGGCTTCTCAGCAAAGGGGGTAAGACTTGGTCCCGCCCTGTTTGTTCAAATACCAGACCACTGACATGGTGTCTGTCTGTCTAGCAATTGTCCCTAGAGAGAGAGAGTCCTAAAAGTACTGCAATGCCACTAAAAGTACTGCAATGCCAGAAGTACCACTCATCTCTAGGACACTGATATGCAAATGTGACTCTTGATCCGTCCATGTGCCTTGGGCAGTCTCCCTGAAAATGCCCCACCCCACCCTATTAGGAAAGCATCCGTGGTCACAGTGGCTACTGGAGGGGGAAGTACAAAGGGGCGTCCTATTGTAACATGCAGAGACGTCAACCACCACTGAAGATACTTCTTGCAAGAATTTGTAATCAGAATCGTATGGTTCATTGGCAACTCCTGGTAAGACCATTGAGTGAACAGGAGACATTGAAGAATCCGCATATGCATCCTCACCAATGGAATGGCTAAAATTGCTGCCGCCATCAAACCTAGTACTTTCAAGACCTCTGCGGCTAGAGCTCTGTTTTTTGAAACCAGTGATGTGATGTGTTGGTGAAGAATTGATACCCTTTTGACTGGAAGATGTAGAGTGGTGGTTGAAGTGTCTAACTCTGCCCCTATAAAGACGATATGCTGCGATGGCGACAAGGCAGACTTTTTGAAGTTGACCGTAATGCCTAAGTGGTTGCAGAGTGTCAGAGTGGATTCTGTTGCCTGAATCAGTTGATGCCTGGTGGTGGAGGTAAAGAGCCAATCGTCTAGGTATGGAAACACCTGGAATCCTAGACACCTCAAGTGAGCTGCGACCACTGCCATACATTTGGTAAGCACTATGGGGGCTGTAGTGAGACCAAAGGGCAGGGCTCAAATCTGGTAGTGACTGGCTCCCAGCCGGAAATGCAGATGATCTCTGGATGGTCTGGCCATTTTTGTGTGGTAGTACGCATCCTTGAGATCGATCAAGCACATCCAATTGTCCTTCCCTAAAAAGGGGAGTATGGATTGAAGCGTGACCATCCGAAACTTCTCTTTTTTTACAAACTGGTTCAGTCTGCTGAGGTCCAAAATGGGTCTCCAGTCCCCTGTTTTCTTTGGAACCAAAAAGAATCTTGAGTAAGTTCTGAATCCTGTTTGGTCTACTGGGACTGGTTGGATGACTCTCTTGTCTAGCAACTTGCGGACCTCTATGGTTGCTTGTTCCCTGTAACTGGGTGGAACGTACAGGATTCTCTTGACGGGAATGGATGGAGCGGAGAATGGTATGAAATACCCTCTGGAAATTATGCTTTGCACACATCTGTCGTTTGTGACATCTAACCAGGCTTCTGGGTACAAAGATAAGCGACCCCCGACTGCCTCCAGAGCAGGACAGTCGGGCCTCCTCTTAGGAGTGTTGGTAGGATTGGCCAGAGAAATGATCTCTGTCACACTGGTGTTGCGGACCCCCTCTGCCGCGAGGGTGGCATCTTCCATTATTACCTCCTCCTCTTCACCTGCAGGAAGGTTCTAAACGTGTGTCCTGAAAGGCTCCTTTACGGAACCACATCTTTCCTCCCCTTTGGCCTTTGGGGTAAAGTCGAGTAGGGGTAGAAAAGTGGACTCTGACGGCAGACAGAGTCTTTTCCTTCCTGTTCACACCTGGTCAATGTTTCCTTTACCTTAAGCCCAAACAAGGATGAGCCATCAAACGGGGTATTTAGAGATGAAGACTTGAAGGGCTCCGTGAAAGAACAGAGGCGCATTCAGGCAGGCCTAGTAAGAGCAAACCCTGCTCCTGCAGCCCTACGCAATCCATCTGCTGCATATATGAGATGCATGGACGAGTTTGCAATGGAATTAAGGGCAGCAAGCTGGGCAGAAACCTTGTCAGTGACACCTGCAGCTACAGCACCCAGAAGAGTATCTCCCAACTCCTTAAGGAGGTCTCTTTGCAGTCTGGTGAAATGGGTCAGATAGTTCAGTGATCGAAGGGTGAAAGTCGCTGAACTGAACATGCGTTTCCCATATCTATCCATGATCCTAGAATCTCTGTTAGGAGGATGGATAGACGCAGAAGTTTCAGACAATTCCTTCTTGGTGGCTGCCGCCACCACCATGGCATCAACAGGGACTCCCTTAGTTAAGAAGGTTTTATCCGCTGGGGCAGAGATAAACTTATTCCGCCTCAGAGGGACAGGTTCCATGGACTCCGGAGACTCCCATGCTCTGCGAGAGACCAGTTGCATAAGCTCATCGTAGGGTGGAGACACCCAGGAGGTGGAAGGTTGAGACCCAAAAGCCTTCAGAAGAACAGACATTCTCAGTAGAGTTTTCAGACTGCCAATCACCCCTCTGCCTAAGGATCTCAAGGATCTCCGTAAAGGAGATGTCCTCAGAGGGGGATCGAGGGGACCCTTCTGACTCATCCAAGTAAGTGTCAGATGTCAATGACTCCTGTGGGGAGTCCAAGTGCCTCCTCTTGCATACTCTCTTTCGGGGAACTTCCTCAGTGGGAACCTCTGGGGAAGTCTCAGAAGAGAAGGGGGCGCCCAGTGGGGCTACCTGAGGCTCTGGGTCTCCACGCTTGGGGTGGCTGATGGTAGCAGAAGCAGACACCGGCACTATAGGGGAAGAAGATGCCAGACCTGGTGATGAGGAGGTCTTAGGAGACGGTACTCGCCTCATGGCTTCGAAGGCATCACTGCTTTGATGGGAAGGAGTCGACGGACCTGAAGGAACAGTGATCCCCTTCCGCATCAATGCCGTGGGCTCGGAGCCCGAGGTAAGAGCCGAGCTCACCCGCGCCGAGAACCCGAGAGGAAGAGTCGGCACCGACAGGTCAGTGCGACTATCCTCCCCGAACCCGACCAGAGAGTGCCGGCTCCTAGAGTCCTCAGTCGGCACCAAGGACATCCGAGTAGATGGAGCCGATGACACTGAGACAGGTGTCGGCTCCAAGGGTTCTACAACAATCAGGTCGGTCTCTTCTGGCTCCGAAAACCTGCTACGGCTCGGAGGAGCAGACAATTTCTGGGTAGTAGTCTTCGGTTCCGACACCTGGGTCAGAGCAGACAGCAATTTAGCTAGGCCTGGTGCCTTTAAGAGCTTCTATACCAGCCGGTCCATGTCTGAATCCGAAAGACTAAGAGTACCTGGAGGAATGCACTGATGGTGCCAACTGGAGCAATGGAGAAGGAGATTCGGAGACCGGTTCCAAGGCAGTGTCCCGGGTCCAAAAGGAAAAGACCGTCGGCTCCGAAGGCTGTGGAACCGAAGTCACAGCAAGTTCTACTTTCTTAGACTTCCTTGACTTAGAGTCTGAAGAGGATTTGGAGGACTTCGATGATTTGCTGGCTCCATTCCGGTCAGTCAAAGCTTCCACAAAGGCGTGCTTAAGACGACCCCGATCCATGAGTTTTCTCTTCCTCTCAACAAGCACTCTAGTGGAAAAGGAGTGGCAGATACTGCAGGACTCCTGAAGGTGCACCTCACCCAGACAAACACATTCAACGTGTCCATCAGTGACAGACATCTTTTGTCCACAGTCAGGACATTTTTTGAAACCAGACTTAGGATGTCTGTCTTTATCTTCTGACATAATAAGAAACAAATTCTATCACCTTTAACAAGAGAGTAACTAAGAAAACACACACAATATTAACAATGCCCAAAAGGCCACACTGTGTATATATATATATATATATATATATATATATATATATATATATATATATATATATACATACACACACACAGACACACACACACACACACATATATATATATATATATATATATATATAAAACTACACAAGAACGAACTGTATATTAGTCAAAAATATCTAACTACAAAATTACACTATAACTACACTACTAAAGGCCGAAGCCCACACTAGCAAAGAAAGGCCACTAAAACTAACGAGGCCCAAAAAGATAGTACTATTCTGGATAAGGGAACACTAAGCAATAGAGTAGATTTGAAATATATGAAAACTTTTTAAGAAAAAACTTGCTAATTCATTGAAAAAGTCTAGAGCAGAGCTGGAAACCAAGAGATCAGTGCCGTGGCAAACTAGATCTGAGGTAATTCCAGCAATGCATCATGGGATAAGGGGCTTGGTCGCGAGCCACTGGTAATCTTTGAGCTTTGCTAAACGGCCGTGTCGGAGCCAAGGATTGGCTCCGAACCCATCAGTGAAGAATGAACGGCGAGATTGAGCAACTTCACATTATATATTATACTGTATATGTAAGCTACGTGAAAAAGCGTGTGACTCAAATAGTGGCAATCTGTATGAGGAGGGAGGCAGAAAGAGGCGAAACCTTCATGTGCCACAGCCAGGTTCATCTCAGGATGAAATTATCTTGTTAACCGACTATACTACCACAAGGACAAAACAAGGAAGGAGAAGGTGGGAAGAAGTTAGGGAAAGAACTGAAACAGACAACACATCTATTGTTATGGCGAGTGTTGCTCTTCTACTTTGGACATAACAGAAGAGTCTTCGTGGGTTCTGTTCAAGCAGCTTTATTATATACAAACACATGACGATAGAAGTTAACTGACTTTAACTTAAGTAATTTGTATACAAACTAACTGCTGCAATCATACATGCTTACTCCCTGGCTGTACTCTCAAAATGGCACTAGGAATGGCACGTGTCTGGCATTTATACATGCATGCTTAGTCTTTGACATGCTTAAGGACACAGCACACAGCACGTGCACTCTGATCTACATCCTTCCTCTTGAAAAAATGAAACCTGCAATATTATGAATCTATTTGGCATGCAGATATCACAAACAGTTCTCTATCATACATTTACACAAGATAAGGTACATATATACACAGTTAAGTCCATGTTGCTGCATATTTCACACTGGGCCTGCATACTCATCCACATCGTGTGACATAAAACTGGGAATTAGGCTTAGCAACTGGAGCTGTCTCTGTAAAATATTCCATCTTAGAACTGTTTGGAACATTTTCAGGAATGGAATCGGAGGGAGGAACATACTCTGGAATGGGAACATTTGGTTCACCCTGAGATCTAGAATCTGTCACTGAAACAATGTTGTGATGATGATTCTGGTACAGGAAGTAGATGTCTGTGATTTCTCCTGTATTCCATACCCTCAGATTCTATAAGATAGGACCTCGGCTTGGCACACATACTCGTAACCTGACCGATCCGGTCGAAACCTTTCACCGTTTGTATTCTCACCATCTCTCCTTCCTCAACGGATGAAGAAATCTGCTTGACTTGTCATAGGTGGACTTCTGTACAGAACAGTTCTTGAATAATTGAGCCTTGATGGTCTTATTGTTCTTAGCCTTAGGCATCAATAAACTGGAACTAATAAGTAGCTTAGTTGTGGTTTGCTCGGAAAGGAGTCTCTGAGCAGGTGAGCTGAGAATATCATCACAGGGTATGTTTCTGAGATTAAGCAAATTAAAAAAAAACATTGGTATTGTCATGTTTTGATCTTTCAAGTAATTGCTTTGCACTCTGTACGGCACGTTCAGCTAGACCATTTGACTGTGGATATTAAGGACTGCTATTAACATGTAAAAAATCCCATTCTCTTGCAAATTTCTCAAACTGACTAGTAAATTGAGTATCATTGTCATAAATAACTTTGTGTGGACTACAATGGACTGAGAAATGGCATTTCAGCTTACTAATAACAGTAGTGGATGTTAGATTAGGTAGTAGATCAATCTCAAACCAATTTGAAAATAGTGCTGATTGTTCCACTCAAAGATATCAGTGACTACTGCTGACCAAGGTGTTTCAGGAACTGGATTTACTGAAGTGTTTCTCTTTGCAAATGCAGTCTAGTACTATTGCATACTGAACAAAAAGAAAGTACTTTATCAATGTCTTTCAGTAATGAAGGCCAAAATGCTAATTCTCTCGCTCGCCTCTTAATGGATGCAGAACCTGGGTGATCACTATGCACAATCTGGATGTACTCGTGTTTTAAGGAAACAGGAACAACAATTTTAGGACCTTTGAAACTAATGCCATCTTCCATCAACATTTCATCTCTGTAAGGAAAATAGGTTTGCATTTCGAGTAGTACACTAGATTGCTTTGACGGCCATCCAACATTAATGTAGTGATTGAGCTTTTGCAAAATTGGACCAGTCTTTCTGCGATCTCTCAACTCATTAAGCTTAGTGGTAAAAAAATGACACACTGCCATCACATCAAAGTCAAAACTCTCTGCATCAAGCTGTTCCGTTGTATTTCTGGATGATCTGGATAAGGTATTAGCCACATACAGTAGTTTGCCTTTTGTATAGACCATTTTGAAATCATACTTTTGCAATTTGAGCATTATTCTTTGTAATCTTGCTGGAGCTGAATGCATAGGCTTCTTTAGAATTGTAACTAGAGGTTGGTGGTCAGTTTCAATCTGAACAGCTCGACCATAAATATAATCATGAAACCTGGAACATGAAAATACTACTGGCAAAAGTTCTTTCTCAATTTGAACATAATGCATCTCAGTTTGGGTAAGTGTTCTAGATGCATAGGCTACTGGTCTGCCCTCTTGAAGTATAATTGTGCCAAGACCAAATTTTGAAACATCACAGGAAAGAGTAACTGGTTTGTTCACATCATAGTATCTTAATGTAGGTGGGGTGGTAATTTTCTGCTTGAGGTCTTCAAAAACATTTTGGTGCTGTTCTAACCACGATCATGCAACATTTTTGTGTGTTAGTTCTCTTAAAGGTGCTGAGGCTCCGAGGGCACTGAAGTCTGGTATAAACTTGCCTAAATAGTTGACCATGGATAGGAAATGCAGTAGAGCTTGAACAGCTGACATCTCAAGAAAAGCTGCTTACTTGGTCAGGTCTGGTCTCAAACTAGTACTGGTAAATAAATGACCTACATATGTAACTTCTGGAAGTCTTAATTTGCACTTCAGAGGATTGAGCCTCAAGTTTACTTCACGTGCTCTGTCTAGAACTTTCTTTAGGATTCTGTCATGCTCTGCTTCACCATTGCCTACAATCAATAAATCATCTACTATTTTGGCAATAACCTGAAAAAATTGCTCCAATGCACGCTGAAATATTCCAATTGCAGAATTTATTCCAAATGGCATCCTTAAAAATCTTTATCTGCCAAACGGAGTTCCATAAGTGGTTAGTAATGAGGGTTTGAGATCAAGCATCACTTGCCAAAATTAACCCTTTGCATCCAAGACAGAAAAAACAGTGGCATTTGGTATTAGGGCTGCGACCTCTTCAACTGTGCGAATTGGATGATATGGTCTTTTCAATACTTTGTTCAAATCTCTTGGGTCAATGCATATTCTGAATTCGTCTGAGCCTTTTTTGTGAGTTGCTACCATAGACATACCCATTCAGTTGGTTCTGTAACTGAACAAATTATACCTTGCTGCACCACTTTATCCAACTGAGCCTTAACTTTACCCTGCATAGCTATCAGAATTCTTCTTGCTCGTCTGACTACTGGAGTGACCTCTGGGTCTAACTTCATGGAATACACTACTGGACGTTTGCCCAACCTGTCATCGAAAACATCAGTATTCTAAGAAAATGGCTTCAGAAAAATTAGAACTGGGAGATGCAGTTATGTGATGAACTTCTTTGGTAAACGAAAGCAGATTCATTCTCAAAATATCTTTGAGACCCAATGAAGACTGTACTGGTCTTCTGACTACATAGAATAACAAGTTGTAATAGTTCTTGACCAAATAACATGAAAGCTTCACTGAACCTTCAGTCTGAATCACTTCACCTCCATAAGCAACAAGGTTCGCACTACTGGCCACACTGAATTGTTCATTAGTTCTCACTCTAGCAAATGTGTTAGCTGATGTAACATTACACTTTGAACCAGTGTCTACTTTAAGCTCTGTGGATTTACCATTGATCCGGACAGTACAGAATACTTCGCTTTTTGCCAATAAATTCACTGCATCAGTTCTTTCACCAAATACTGATACACCATCCACACAGAAAGCTGACTGTTGCATCTCTACTTGATCAACCTGCTTTTTTTGTGTGACTTTCTTTACAGCTGCGCGAGGTTTACTTGATTTGCAAACTTTTTGGAAATGGTTCCATTTTTTACAATTGTGACATTGCTGACCGAATGCTAAAGATTTCTCTCTTGTAGACTCATGATTTACACAATTGCGACAGTTCACAATAAAGATGGACTTGGGTTTTGCTGATTCATGCTTGTACTGTACTGAGCATGCTCCTTTAACTGAACTGGCCTTAAAACTTGTTAGAAAACTATGCAGTTTCCCTGATCAGCCACTAGCAGGGGCTGTGGCTGCCATGTGCTTAGGCCTACTTCTGTTTGCCCTGTATTGCATGCTATCTACATTTACTCTGAAGCCCGCTGAAACCATGCTCTTGTCACTTGCAAACATACTTGTGTGTTTTTCCTGTCACTTCATGGATTTAACAAATCTCTAGATCTTTACTTAACATTAAATCACTGTCACAAAGCTCTTTCTCACAGCAGCACTATTAATACCACACATGAGCCTGTCCTTTATTAAGTCATCTTTTATGTTACCAAACTGACACGTTTAAGCCTTGTTTCCCAGATCAGTTATATAAGCTGCAAAAGTTTCCCCTGGTTTCTGATCTCTCGTGTAAAACAAATGCCTCTCTAGTGTAATATTTGTCTGGGGTTACACATTTCTCTGAACTTGCACTTCAAACACTCAGAGTCTTCCCTTGACTCAGCCTGTACAACAATACGACGGTTTTCACCTTCTCCTTAATATACTGCTGGTGCATACACAAATGAATGCTCACTTTCTATGGCCTCTGACCCAGCTAGGTTTAGCAAAATGAATGCCTTGGTGCGTGCATCTTTATCTGAATAAGCTGCTTGTATAAAAATATCGTACTCTTGCTCAAATATTCGCCAATTCTCTGCAATATTCTGATCAAATACAAGAGGTAAGGGCTTTCGAAATCCGTTTGCCATATTAAAACATACCAGTGAAGGATTTTGCAAATAATCAGGAACACATACATATATGGCAGAAATTTTTGCCAGTACTTGTAACTTTTCCCAGTGGCACAACGAGCCTCTATATAACTGAACTTTGCGAAATAAGTTTCTCTTGGGCACTGTTATACTATTGAAATTACTGTACTGCATGAAATCACCTCTTACCGGTATAAGAAACATAACAAATAAGTGCATGACACAAGCCTCTGTGTAATTGGACTCTGCAAAATAAGTTTCTAAGGGACCGTAATACTTTTGAAATTATTGTATTGCAAAATTAACTTATCATCATTTTATGAAACACTTCAAATAGCTGCACGATGTGAATAAACTGGCCAAGAGAAGCTCAGAGTCAATAACATTTTGAAGTAATGGCACTTTGTGAATAAACTGTACACAACACACTGAAACTTTCCCCAAATGGCGGTACCTTTCTAGGCAATTATTTACAGTGCAAGGAACACTATGTAATGGTGACACTTTATGAACAGACACAACCAGCATAAGAAACTTTTCGAAATGGCTATACTTTGACTGCACTTCATGAAATATTTACTTATTTATTTATTGCATTTGTTAACCGGAAAGTCCACTTGGCCTACAATGAGCCCATTTTCAGTGGAGGCCTGGGGAGAAAAGCTCCACAATAATTACAAACAAAGACATTACAGCACTCAGAACAAAGTATTTCGAGCAGTACTATTACACTGAATGAAAATAATGACAACTGTGAAAATTATTACAATTATGGTAAAATAGAGAAGTGATAAATGGCATACATTCAAATAACAAGTATAAATATATCAGCAGAATTCTTGGCAGAGGAGAGTTAACTTCAGGGTAAGAATAGGAGGAGACAGAAGGGCTAAAGGAGGGAAAAGTCAAGCTAAAGTGACAGCAAAGGAGTAAGTATGGTACAGTGAAGGAGAGGAAATGTTAGTAATTAAACAGTTAAAGGTGAGACTCCAGGTAAAGAAGTCAGGTATTGGGGTTATTTGTAGGGGTGCAGGAGCATAACCAGTGAGAAGAGATGTAGTTTGAGGGATTTTGTAAAGGAGGCAGGATTGCTGATTTTCCTGAGTGAAGGAGGAAGATTATTTCATGACTTAGAGACAGTAAAGAATACAACATTTGGCCGTCTGAGAGCTTAGGTTTCTCGATAGCCAGTAACATTTTGTTTTCAGATCTGAGGTGCCAATTAGGATGGTGCATGGTCAGTATGGGAGGAGAGGGAAGGGCAAGTTTCTGGGCAGTAGATAAGCTTGTGGGCCGTAGTTAGTAGTATAAGTGAGATAGTGAGGGGATTCTAGCCAATTTAGTTGCTGGAGAAAGCAACAGTGATGGGTACAAAATGTTGTATTTGCAACAAATTTAGCGAATTTGTTGTAGCAAGAGTCTAGTTTTGTTTTCAAGGAGAACTGTACATTGGTGAGGATGTGAGCGGCATATAGAAGAGTTGGAAGCAGGAAGGAGGAGGCCACGGCCTTTTTAGCAGAGAGGCTAAGAAAATAGTTGTGCCTATAAAGGGCTCCTAGCTTTTGATGGGTTTTTTGATGTTGCTGTAGATGTGAAGGTCAAAAGTTATTTTGTCATCAATGATGACACCTAGCAATTTGGTACTAGGGACAACTTCAATGACAGTGTTGTTTTGGGAATGAACAGAGAGTAGTGACTTGTCAACAGGGTTAGATTTTGTGGTGGTAAATATTAAGAGTTTTGTTTTATTGGGGTTGAGGGCAAGATGGTTCTAGGACATCCAGGTTTCGGTAGAAGTAAATGCCATTTGGGTAAGATGCTGTAGTGTAGTGGCAGATTTAGAAGAGCAGAAGATAGTTGAGTCATCTGCATCTTGGATAACAGTACTGTGGGGGTAAGAGTGGTATGAAAGTTATTGACAAATATACTGAATAAGAGGGGACCCAGTATTGTACCTTGGGGGACACCTGTATTTGTATTAATGAAAGGGGAAGAAGAGTGCTACCATATAGTAGATTGCTGCCTATTGCTGAGATAATTAATAAATCACTGTAAGGTAGGGGGAGATAGGGCAAGGTTACAGAGTTTAATAAGCAGAAGGGAGTGGGAAACGGTTTCAAATGCCTTTGATAAATCAAGAAAGAGTGCGGAGACTACGGAGCCAGCATCTCAAGCTCTATTTACCATAACCAAGAAGGAAATGAGGGCAGTGTTAGTACTATGTCTGGGCCTAAAGCCATGCTGAGTAGGGGAAAGCATCTGGTGTTTTACCAGATGACTGAGGAGCTGAATACACATCTCTAGTATTTTGGAGATGGGGGAAAGAATAGCGATAGGGTGGAAGTTTGACATGGAGTTGTTGCCGCCTCTATGAAGTGGGAGGACAAATGCTTTATTCCAGATATCAGGTATGCATGATTTCTGAATGGACCTGTTGAGGAGGATGGTGATAGGATATGCAATGGAGGAGACTGAAAGTTGTAAGTTATCTGTAGAGTTGGTACATGGTTTTAGTTTATGAAGCCGTTTTTTGATGGCGGAAATGGGTATGGGTGATAGTGAGAAAGTAGGTAGAGGATTTGAAGGGGAATGTACTAATGGTGCTACTAGCGGGTCTGTGTTGATGGTGGGAAGGTGGTAGTAAGTTTAGCAATGGTGTCAATAAAGTATGTGTTAAAGAGTGAGACTAAATCAGATGGTGTTTTTTTCTGGGTTTGGGCATGGATTATTGTTAGTTCCTGGTTGGAGAAGGGAGTTGATTGCTCCCCAGAACTTCTTGGAGTTTTGTCTATGCTGGTCTTGGATAGTGTGGAAGTATTCTTTTTCATTTTTGACAACTAAGTGTTTTGCCTGATTGTGAAATTGTTTGTACTGCATGAGGTTAGAAAGTGTTTTTTTTTTTTTTTTGCCATGCTTTCCAGGCTTTGTCCCTAGAAGACATAACTTGCTTTGTGGACTTTGTACGCCGGCTAGCATGTTTTGCCTTGATTCATTTTAGCCGGAGTGGGGCAAGACTGTTTAGGATTCTAAGAAATGTAGAATTAATGAATTCTTCAGCTTCATTGAGTGGGAGAAATTTTTGTGGACTCCAGTTAATGTTATGCAGGATGTCACTGAAGGTATTTGGGGAGAAATGGGATACATCTCTGATATATTGATATTGGTGTATATTTGGTATGGAGGTGGGCTTACAAATTGTGAATGCTGGAGAGTGGTCACTAATACTACCTGGGAATGTGCTGGAGGTGGAGATTTTATCTGGGTCTGAAACCAAGATCCAATCCAAGATTGAGCCTTTGTTTTTCTTATTGCCAGGTCTGGTAATGTCAGAGATTAGCTGAATATAAATGTGAAGGTTGATATCAGTAGAGGGGTTATTATTGGAGATATCTAGCCAGTTAATATTAACGTCGCCTACGATGATAATTGCATTTTTTATGTTGTTGGTTGCCTAGGCAAGAATTTCTTCTACAATAGGAGTATTGTAGCCTGGGGGGATGTATATGACTATGATGCAAAAGCTTTTGCAATCATTAAGTTTTAGGAAGGTAACAAGTAGCTCTGCAGCAGAAAAACAGGGGAATTGGTTTAGAATATGGCATTACCGTAACGGTGCTTTTTTATGAAATCTATCAGTTCTGAGGCAGGAGTAGTTAGGGGGGTAGAAAATCAGAATCTTTGATATATGGTTTTAGTCAGGTTTCAGTGATGGCGGTAAAGTCCAGTTTATGTTGACTCAGCTATGTGTGCAGTTGAGGAATTTTGTTTCTAATGCTTTGGAGATTAACTGTGGTGAAGTTTAGGGATTTTGTGGAGTTAGGGGAGTTATGAGAGGGAGGGGAAGGAACAGGGTTAGGACGTATGTCACCACACAGAACTAGATTACAGAGAACAGGGAAAGTGGTCGGTAGGGGCTTCTTTTTTGGGTTATGGAAATATTCGTGGACATGGCTGCAAGGAAGACTATGTTGTGGGGAGAGGATAATCAGTTTCTTTTGTAAAATTAATCAGTTCCATAAAGACTAGAGCAGATTGCAGAGTAGCTGGGGAGGGTGTGAATGTGGGATGATGTGGAAGGGTAGGGTGCGGGAGGTAAGTAGATTGTGTGAAATGATGATAGTCTTAGAAGGAGAGGGAGGAAGACTTTTAGTTATGTACTTACCATAACTTTAGATGTATGGGATCCATCTCGCCTACATTCTGTACTGATGGGTTCGGAGCCGATCCTCGGCTCCGACTCGGCACGCTATACTATAGAACGAAGTCTCTTATTGGCGGAGCTATCCCACATCCCAGGATGCACCACCACTGCTTCCCCAGATCTTGTTTGTCCGCACACATGCACACACACATAGACTGTTGATATAGTATTTCCAGGTGTTTCAAGATGAAACAGCTGCACTCGAATCGTCCGGTCTCTTCTGATCTCCAAGGCAGGGGGAAGGAGGGTGGGTTATTAGGAATGTAGGCGAGATGGATCCCATACATCTAACGTTATGGTAAGTACATAACTAAAAGATGTAATGTGATCCTACCTCGCCTACATTCTGTACTGATGGGAGAGCGTCCCTAGCACCTGATTCCTGGGTGGCTCACTGGAAAACACTCCTGAGAACTGTGGAACCGAAGGAAGCTCGCCCCCGAGATGCCACGTCAAATTTGTAATGAGAAATGAAGGTGTGAGGAGAAGACCACGTAGCCGCAGCACAAATGTCACTAATGGCACGCTTAGAATGAAAGGCTGCTGAAGTAGCCATAGCCCTGGTAGAATGAGCTTTCACTGTAGTTGTAAGCTCTTTATTAGAAATAAAGTAAGTATGACTGATACAGTCTCTGATCCACTTGGCAATAGTGACATTCGTGACGGCTTTGCCCAATTTATTGTCCGAAAAGGACACAAACAACTGATCTGTTTTCCGTGTTTGGTGCGTCTTATCCAAATAGAAGCGCAATTGTCTGTGAACATCCAAGGTGTGAAAGATGTATTCCACTCTGCTTGAGTACTTTGGGAAGAAAACTGGAAGTTCTAATGACTGTTGCAGACAAAAACTAGAATAAATCTTAGGAACAAAGGATGGATTCAGTCTGAGGGATACTCTATCCTTGTGAAAAACCAGGTATGGTGGTTTGACACATAGGGCTTGAAGTTCCGAAACTCTTCTGGCTGATGTAATTGCAACTAATAAAGCAGTCTTCCAAGAAAGAAATTTCAGGTCACAAGTTGCTGCCGGTTCAAAGGGGGAAGAGGTCAAAGCAGCTAACACCACATTAAGGTCCCACGGTGGAGAGGGATGAGATATCGGGGGCCGTAGCAGCCCAGCACCTTTCATGAAGGCTTTACACAACTTGTTGCTCATCAAAGGTGGTTCTATGCTCTCATGAAAATTGGAAATAGCTGCCAATTGAACCTTGATGGTAGAGACCGAAGAACCTTGATTAAACAGAGAAGCTAAGAACTTCAGAACCTCTGACACCGGGACAGTTATGGGATCTAATCCCCGGAGTTGGGCCCAAATAGCAAATCTCTTCCATTTGCTATTATACATTTTTTTAGTAGAAGTCTTGTGGGCCGAGGACAAGATATGTACGACTTCCGGGTCCAAAGTATGGTTCCTGACTATGGTTGAAAGAGGAGGAGCCAGGCTGTTAACCTCAACGAGTGGAGGGACTGATGAAGCTGTCCCGACTGATGGGTCAAGAGATCCGGAACTTGGTCCAGGAACCATGGACCATCCAGTGCATATTTCCAAAGAAAGGGAAACCAGACTTGACGAGGCCAGTATGGGGCAACTAAAATCATTTTGCTCTCCAAGCGAATCGCCTTCTGGATCACCTTGGGAAGAAGGGGAACCGGCGGAAAGGCGTATAGCAGGCCGGTGGGCCAAACTTGGACTAGGGCGTCCTTGGGAATCTCCCCCGGAACTGGGGTGAGAGAGAAGAACTGTTGGCATTTCGTGTTGAGGGGGGTTGCGAAAAGGTCGCAACAAGGAGTTCCCCATCTTCTGAAAATCTGAGTTGCCACTTTGTCGTTCAGAGACCACTCGTGGGGGGAGAGAATAGTTCTGCTCAGTCTGTCGGCTATCACATTGGATCTCCCTGGAATGTGAGTTGCTACCAGAAAACGTTTGGTTGCAATCGCCCAATCCCATACTTTCATGGCCTCTCTGCAAAGGGTGTAGAATCTGGTCCCTCCCTGCTTGTTCAGGTACCAGACTACTGACATGTTGTCGGACTGAATGGCAATCATGCCCGGGGGGAGGTAATCGTGTAGCGCTTGCAGAGATAGAAGCACCGCCCTCATTTCTAGTATGTTGATGTGGAGGAGGCTCTTGTCGGAATGCCACTTGCCTTGGACTGACCTGCCCAGGTAATGTCCCCCCCACCCCATCTGGGAGGCGTCTGTAGTCAATGTGGCCACTGGAGGTGGTGGAACGCAGGGTCGCCCCTGATCCAGGTTGGAGGAAAGAAGCCACCAACGAAGGTCCTGTTTGCACGTCTCTGTGATCAGAATGAGGTGACTGAGAGGGAGATCCTGATAAGACCACTGGACTGACAGGAGCCACTGGAGAATCCTCATATGTAATCTTGCCAAGGGGACTAAGAGAACGGTGGCCGACATGGAGCCTAACAGTTGTAGGACCATCCTGGCTGGGGCTCGGCATTTGAGAAGCAAGGCTCGAACTTGAGACTGTAATGTTTCTATCCTCTCTGTAGGAAGATACACCCACATTTAGGAAGATACACCTGCATTTGCTTTGAGTCTATCTCTACTCCGATAAACCGTATGCGCTGGGATGGCAGCAACACCGACTTTGCCCAATTGAAGGTGATTCCTAGGGAGTTGCCTAGAGATATAGTGGCTGCTAGGTTTTGTAAGAGTAGACGCCTGGAGGTGGCAGTTAGGAGCCAGTCGTCTAGGTATGGAAACACCTGGAATCCTAGACTTCTCAGGTGAGCAGTCAACACCGCCAAACATTTGGTGAACACCCTGGGGGCTGTGGTGAGACCAAAGGGCAGTGCACGGAACTGAAAATGACTGTCTCCCAGGCTGAAGCGCAAGTGTCTCCTGGACGCCTGATCTATCAGGATGTGATAATAGGCATCCTTGAGATCTATGGAGCACATACAAACACCTTTCTCCAGCAGCGGGAGAATGGATTGCAAGGTGACCATCCGGAACTTGGACTTCTTGACTGATCGATTTAGCTTGCTGAGATCCAAAATGGGCCTCAAGTCCCCGGTCTTTTTTGGCACCAAAAAGAATCTTGAGTAAGTCCCTAATCCGGTCTGGCCTACGGGGACCGGTTGGATGACTCCTTTTTGAAGCAGCTTTGAGATTTCGATGGCTGCAAGATCCCGTTAACTGGGTGGCGGGTCCAGGATTTTTCGGGATGAAGGGGGGGTTGAGAAAAGGGAATGGTGTAACCTCCGGCGATGATTCGGAGCACCCATCGGTCCTGAGTGATATTCTCCCAGGCCTTTAGGTGCTTCGAAAAACGACCCCCGACTGGCTCCGGAGCTGCACAGTCGGGCAATCCTTCAGGGATGCTGGAAGGTTGAGGAGCCACGAAAGGACTCGCGGTCTCCAGTGTTGCGGGGGCCTCCGCCGCCTCTGGGACGGCGTCTTCCTGAAAAATTTCCCCCTCCTCTGCCTCTAGAAGGGGGATCGCCCTGCTGTGAGGAGTAAGTCTTTTGAGATTTACGGAACCACATTTTCCCCCCTCTTCTAGCCTTGGGATAAGGCCTGAAGGGAGTGGAAAACCGTGCCCCTACGGCAGTCAAAGTCTTACCCTCTTGTTCACAGCGAGTCAAGGTGTCCTTTACCTTAGGTCCAAACAGAGAGGACCCATCGAAGGGAGCGTTGGCAAAGGAAGACTTGAAGGCTTCCGCAAAATGACACAGGCGAAGCCAGGCTTGTCTCCGTAGAGCAACACCTGTTCCCGCCGCTCTACTCGCCCCCTCGGCCGCATACGAAATGAGCCTCATGGACGAGTTCGATAACGATGATAGGGTAGCCAGCTGAGAGCTAACCGTCTGGGCCAACTGCTCAGGTAGGTTACCAGAGAGGGTATCTGAAAGTTCCTTGACCAGATCCCTCTGAAGTCTGGTGAAGTGCGTCAGATAATTCAGAGACCTTAAAGTAAAGGCTGCTGAAGTAAGGGTGCGCTTCCCGTACCGATCCATGCTCCTGGACTCTTTATTAGGAGGATGGACGGACATAGACGCCTCTGCCACATCTTGTTGGGTAGCAGATGCCACTACCAGGGCATCTACAGCCACACCTTTGGAGAGAAATTCCTTTTCGGGGGGTGCTGACAGAAATTTATTGGGGCGAGCTGGCACCGGTTCCACAGAATCTGGGTGCTCCCACGCCCTTCGAGAGATCAAATCCAGAAGCTCATCAAAGGGCGGAGACACCCAGGAGGCGGAGGGCTGAGCCCCGAAGGCCTTGAGGAATACCGACTCCTCAGCAGAAGGGGGTTTGGACTGCCAGTCGCCTCGTTGCTTCAGGATTTCCAAAATGTCCGCAAAGGAGACATCATCCGAGGATGACTTGGGGGACCCCTCCGCATCATCGAGGTTGGTGTCCGAGGTGAGACACTCATCAGGGGAGTCGACGTGCTTCCTCTTGCACTGTCTCTTCCTTGGGGGTTCCTCCGAAGACGTTTCAGAGGGACCTCCAGGAAGGGGAGAACCCCCGATGGGGGTGACCTCAGGCCCCAGGGCTCCGCTGTCTTGAGACAGGGGGACTACAAAGGAACCAGTCTCCGTGCCAAGGGAAGGTGCCGGTGAGACGGTGGAGGTGGCCAAAGAGGATTTGGCCAAAGCACTCCTCATGGCCCTGAAGGCGGGACCCCCATAGTCCTGGGAAGGTCCGACCTCCGAGGCCACAACAGTAGACGGCACTCCCGCAGCCGGCGCACCGAGAGGGAGGCTTGGAACCGAAAACATCGGTCCCGAAGCGTCACCCCCGGGCCGACCGAGGAGGTCCGTGTACCGAACTCCGACCCGAAGGGCGGGGTTGGAGTAAGGGTCAGAGCCGACCCAAAAACCTCCACCGGCTCCACCAGCACCGACTCCAACGGCGCCGAGGCTGTTGGAGGAGGAACCAAAACAACAGGGTGGGCAATCGGCTCCGGAGCCGACTGGGCTGGAGCCGAAACCAACTTTTGGAAGACTGGAGACTGAAACAGCCTTTGAAGTACCCTGTCTATGTCCGAATCCGACATTCTCGAAGACCGAGAAGAGATCGAACGAGTTCGAGTCGACTTCTCCACCAGTTCCGAAGGACTGGGGGACCGGCTCCGAATCGTCTCGATAACTATCGGTGCCAAGGGAAACTCCACAACCATTGCAATTTCCCTCGGAGCCGAAGTGGACTTCGGCGCCGAAGGGGAAGAGTCTGAGCGGGCAACTCTCATCGGCTCCGAAGACAGTGGAGCCGATGAAGGTGACCCACCTCTCGAAGCTCTAGCCGTTGGCTCCGAAACCAGAGGAGTCGAGGCTGGAGGCATCGAGGCAGACCGTTCCGCCCTCGGCTCCGAAGTCCGTGGAGCCGATGGAGAAGCCTGACGAGATTTCTTTGTGGCCGGTTCCGATGGACTGGTCGGAGCAGACGATTTCTTTTTCTTCGAAGGTGAGGAGGAAGAAGATAAAGCCTCCTCAAAAGAAGGTGTAATAAGCCCTTTTAAAATCAATTTGTTTTTCCTCTCTTGGAGGACCCGGGAGGAAAAAGCGTGACAAACGCTGCATGACTCCTGAAGATGTTTAGGGCCTAAACAATACACACACAAAGAGTGATCGTCCATTATAGACATTTTGTAACTGCATTTAGAGCATTTTTTGAACCCAGAAGGTCTGTGCTCTTTAGACATGTTGACACTACACAGAAACTTTAAAGAAAAAGTGAATTAGGGCAAGACCCCTCTAACAGAAAACGGGATACTTGACCAACTAGCCTACAATACTACCACAAGACTCACACTAAGTAGTTCAATCACACGCGAGGGCAAGGCCCTTCTAACTTAAACGGGATCCTTTCCCTCAAATTAAAGACAAATTTTACCACAAAATTTTAGTCAAACTCAGTCACACAACAACGATAGCTGCTAAAACAGCTTTTGGGTCGATTAATCAAAAATTTCCTGACAGAAAATTCTTAATAAACAAGCACTTAGCTCAGCCAAGTCCAAGACCACGTCTTTGCTGTAAAGCGGCAAACGAGATCTGGGGAAGCAATGGTGGTGCATCCTGGGATGTGGGATAGCTCAGCCAATAAGAGACTTCGTTCTATAGTATAGCGTGCCGAGTCGGAGCCGAGGATCGGCTCCGAACCCATCAGTACAGAATGTAGGCATGATAGGATCACATTACATCAGTATATATGTGAAGAAAGAAGTTGAATATAAGAGTCATAGCTGTGTAGTGTAGAATGATAGCAGGTTAGGAAGGGTGTTGTGGCGTGAGGAAGGGGAAGTATTGGTAGGAGTAAAGGAGTATAAAGGCAATGTAGGAAGTATAGGAGTATAAAGATATGGCTTGGATTACTGGTGTATGGATGAGGGCAGTTATAAAGGGTAGGAGGTGGACTTAATGGAAGGGTGTGGAGATAGAAAGTGAGATGACTGGGAGTAGGAAGAGAGGAAGGGGTGGCGTGTAAGGTGGTGATGAAGATGGCTGTATGGTGACAGTTGGTGAGATTAATGAGAGGAGTGTGGAGGAGGAGGTGTGTGACTGGAGGATGGGCGGGTAAGGTGGGACAAGGTTAGTTAGCTATAAATGTAATTGAAGTGGGGGTGGGTGAGAATAGGGGGTAGGGTAGGGAAGCGGAGTGAGCCCAAGCACAGCGAGGTTGAACGGAGCGGGTTTGCCAGCTAGAAGAGTCAGGAGTGCCAAAAAGCAATCAGTCAAGTATAGCACTAGGATACTACTTAGCAGGAAAGTTGGACTGTGTTTTGCAGAAAAATCAATTTTTAAGAGGGGAAAATGAATGTTAGTGGAAAAACTACACTCCCATGATGTTAAGGGTTTTTGTAGTTGCTATATACAGGAGAAGGATGGAATTATTCTTGTTTTTTAGTTATAATTTAATTATGTTTATGCAGTACGCATTAAATATGCCTTGTTTTATACTGCCATCTAGTGGATGAAGAGGGGAACGGCAAGTGATTAAACTAAAAAGCATAAAACATGAAATGGGAGACAAAAGATAGAGACGTCTCAGGGGTAGGTCCGTGTGCAAGCTACTAATAATACCAATAAACTGCACTAAAGAACAGCTAAAACTCTAGGCTGGCACCTACACTATGAGACTACTGGGGGGCTCATCTTTGTTGACCTGCAGTATGATTTCAGGTAGTATTGCAGAAAATGTAGCCCAAGCAGTAACTGGGATGTAGTAGAGATGGGAAGGGCAACCCGTGTAATAACGGTATTCGTCCAAGCTGTAAAAGAAAAGAAAGAGGAGAAAATAAAAAAATAAGTAAACAGGGTAAATGTGAGACAACTAGGTACACAGGAGGAGTGATAAACTAAGAAGTTATGTTCCTACCATAACGTTCCATGTTAGTTGTCTTCTCTCGCCTTCTTTCTTGCTTGATGGGTTCGGAGCCGATCCCTCGGCTCCGACTCGGCACTTGCTTTAGCTCGAGAACTCCTTTTACCAGCTCGAGGCAGCCCCATATCCCATGATGCAAGGCAGGAAGTACCCAGATCTCGTTTGTTGACAAAAGGGCAATCACACCAAGCATAAAAATACTTCCCAAAGGAAGAAGAAACTTACAGATGGAAAAAGGACCAGGTTAGAATGGTCTTTAGCATAATAGTTTCTTATACAAGGTCTGTCCAGGCCAGGGGAAGGAGGGAGGGTGCAAGAAAGAAGGCAAGAGAAGACAACTAACATGGAGCGTTATGGTAGGAACATAACTTCTTAATGTTAAGTTGTCAATCTCGCCTTCATTCTTGCTTGATGGGACCGCCCTAGCACCTCTATCCTGGGTGGCTCAATGGAACAAACTCTTGAGGACTGTAGAGCCAAAACTGGCTCTGTCCCTGGAGGCCAAGTCCAATTTGTAATGGGAAACAAAAGTGTGAGGAGTGGCCCAAGTGGCGCTGCACAAATAGTGTCCAAAGGCAGTCTAGCTTGAAAAGCTGTAGAAGTAGCTAAACTCCTAGTTGAATGTGCTTTAGGTTTTGAGCACAGCTGTTTTCCCCTGATAGTATAAATTTCAGTGATGACCGAAGAAAGCCATCTGGACAAAGTCACTTTAGAAACAGGAAGGCCTTTTTTATTATCCGCATAGGAAACGAAAAGTTGATCAGATTTCCTAAATTTTTTTGTTCTGTCCAAATAATATCTAAGCTGACGGTGGACGTCAAGATAATGTAGTTTTTGTTCAGCTCTATCTGAATAGTTAGGAAAAAATACAGGGAGATCAATGGATTGATTCAGATTGTTTTTTGAAGAGACCTTAGGTAAAAATGATGGATTAGTTCTCAAAGATACTCTGTCTTTGTGAAAAACCAAATAGGGGGGGTCGAACCGAAAGAGCATGAAGTTCAGACACCCTCCTGGCAGATGTAATAGCCACTAGGAATAAAGTTTTCCAAGAAAGATATTTCAGGAACAAGAAACAGCTGGCTCGAAGGGGAAGAATCAAGGATGTCAGCACTAAATTTAGATCCCACTGAGGAGGAGGATTCCTGATTGGAGGCTTTAGTAGGAAAATTCCTTTCAAGAAGGCCCTGCAGAGCCTATGGGACATGATATTATGATCTGCTATCCCAACATGAAAATTAGAAATAGCAGCCAACTGAACTCTGACTGTGGAAGAAGAAGAGCCTGCATGAAAAATCTCTGCTAAGAAGTCCAGAACTGCCTGAACAGGGGCAGTAAAAGGATCAATATTTTGGGCCTTAGCCCAATAAGAGAAACGTTTCCATTTGCTCGTGTAAATCCTCCTGGTAGAGGATTTTAGTGAAGCTACTATGATATCTCTAACAGGGTTAGAGATCAAAGGAAGCCTGGCTAGGGAAGGAAGTGGAGCAACCATGCTGTGAGGTTGAGAGAAGGGATTGACCGGTGCAGCTGACCGGATTGGTGAATCAGTAGATCTGGCACTGGGTCCAGATGTCACGGCTGCACCAAAAGGAGATGATGGAGGAACGGGAACCAAACTTGTCGAGGCCAGTAAGGGGCAATGAGAATCAATTTGGCTCTCAAAACGGTAGCTTTCTGGATGACCTGAGGGATCAGAGGAAATGGGGGGAAGGCATAAAGAAGTCCCTGGGGCCAATCCTGGGTCAGAGCGTCTCTGGGGGGATGGCCTGATAGAGGGAAGAGGCTGAAGAAGTCTGGACATTTGCTGTTTTGGGGAGTAGCAAAAGATCGCAACATGGGCGACCCCATTCCAGAAAAATCTCTTCCGCTATGGATTGCTTGAGAGACCACTCGTGAGGCATGAGAATAGCTCTGCTCAATCTGTCCGCTAGAATGTTGGTTTTCCCAGGGATATGCGTTGCTACCAGAAACCGATGAGAGGAGATCGCCCATTGCCATAGTCTGAGCTTCGACACAAGGGGTAGGACTTGGTTCCGCCCTGTTTGTTGATATACCAAACTACAGACATGTTGTCTGTGTGGACTGCAATTGTCCCTACGGGAAGAAAGTCGTTGAGGGCTTGCAACGTTAAAAGCACTGCTCTCATCTCCAGGACATTTATGTGCAGATGGTACTCGAACGGTTGCCACGTCCCATGAACCATCCTGCCCTGATAATGACCCCCACCCGATCAGGGAGGCATCCGTGGTGACAGTGGCTATCGGGACGGGGTACAAAGCACCTGCCTTGGTGAACCTGAGACGATGTGATCCACCAAGCAAGATGTTCTTTGCATGTCTGTGTCACCAGAATCTGGTGACGCATAGAGTTGCTGGTATGACCACTGTGTGAACAGCATCCACTGAAGGAGGCATGTAGAATCGAGCCAGGGGAAGAAGAGTAATGGCCGCAGCCATGAGACCTAATACCTTTAGAACCATCCTGGCCTGTACTTTCTTGCTGGCCAGAATGATCCTGACATGAGTCTGAATGTCTGAAACTCTTTGTTCTGTAAGGGTAGCTGACATCCGAACAGTGTCTAAGTTTGCCTATGAAGGTAATAGATTGGCAGGGCGATAAGGACGACTTTCGAAGTTGATTGAGATGCCTAAATGAGAACAAAGGTCTATTGTGTAATCCCTGGCTTGTATAAGCTGATGCCTGGTGGTGGCTGACAGGAGCCAGTCGTCGAGATACGGAAACACCTGGAATCCTTGGCGTCTCAGGTGAGCCGTGACCACTGCCATGCATTTGGTGAACACTCTGGGGGCTGTAGTGAGACCAAAGGGCAGGGCTCTGAACTGGAAATGACTGGACCCCAGCCGAGCGGAGAAATCTCCTGGAGCGTCTGTGAATTTTGATGTGATAGTGCATCCTGAAGATCTATTGAGCACATCCAGTTGTCCTTCTGTAAGAAGGGCAGAATTGACTGAAGAGTGACCATTCGGAATCTTGTCTTCCTGACAGACTTGTTGAGTCTGCTGAGATCCAATATTGGTCTCCAGTCTCCCGTCTTTTTGGGGACCAAAAAGAACCTTGAGTAGATTCCGGGCTCTGAATGGTCTAGTGTAACTGGCTGAATGGCTCTTTTTTGCAGTAGTTTTGCGATTTCTAACTCTGCAATGTCCCTTAGACCGGGTGGTACATCTGGAAGGGAACTTGAGGGAAAGGAATTATGTAACCCTTGGATATGATCGACTGTACCCATCTGTCTTGAGTGAGGGAATGACAGGCTTCTGGGTACAGTGATAGTCTTCCCCCGACTGCCTCCAAGGAGGGACAGCCGGGCAACACCTCAGGGATGCTGAAAGGACTGCTCAGGAAGAGACTCCCTGTTGCCCTGGTTCTTAGGACCCCCTCTGCCTCTAGAGCGGCGTCTGTTGTTGTTACCCCCTCTGCCTCTAGGGGTAAACTGACCACGTGAATCCGTGACTCCTTGGGATTTACGGAACCACATCTTCCCACCCTTCTGTCCTTTGGGATAAGGCCTAGAAGGGGTGGAAAAACGGACTCCAACAGCAGAAAGAGTCTTGCCGTCCTGCTCACACCTGGTCAAGGTTTCCTTCACCTGAGGGCCAAACAAAGCTGACCCATCAAAGGGAGAATTTGTGAAGGACGCCTTAAAGGGATCCATAAAATCACATAGCCGCATCCAGGCTTGGCGTCTAAGAGCCACACCTGTGCCTGCTCTACTGCTCCATCAGCAGCATAAGATATTAGCCGCATGGAGGAGTTAGCAATGGAATTGAGGGTTCCTAGCTGCGAAGCAATCTTTTCTTGGGCCCCTGCAGCTGTAGGATCCTGAACTACTTCTCCCAGCTCCTTCAGGATATCTCTCTGGAGTCTGGTGAAGTGACAAAGATAATTCAGCGAGCATAGCAAAGGTCGCTGAGGAAAACATCCGCTTGCGTACCTATCCATGGTCCTAGAGTCCTTATTAGGAGGATGGACGGGCACAGAAGGATCTGCAAGTTCCTTTTGGTGGCCGCAGCCACCACCATGGCATCAGCGGGGACACCCTTGGTAAGAAATAGCTTGTCACTAGGGGCAGTTATAAATTTGGAAGGCCTCCTAGGGACTGGCTCTACAGAGTCAGGAGCTGTCCACGCCTTTCGAGCAATAACCTGCATCAGGGGTCGAAGGCGGAGACACCCAGGAGGTGGAGGGCCGAGATCCAAACGCCTCTAGGTATACTGACTCATCCTCAGAGGGATTGTTGGTGGGCCAGTTTCCCTGCTGTTTCAGAAGTTCTTGGATGTCTGAGAAGGAGACATCCTCAGAGGGGGATCTAGGGGATCCCTCTGACTCATCAATGTCAGTATCCAGTGACAGACTCGGGAGTCTACATGCTTCCTCTTACAAGTTCTCTTCCTAGGAGGATCTCCCGAAACATCAGGAGAATCCTCGGAAGAGGGGAAATTCCCAATGGGGAAACCTGAGGCGGAGGATCTCTGGGTCCTGTAGCAAGAGAAGTGGCAGAGATGTCAACAGGTACAATAGAGGGAGGAGCTACGGAAGAGACTGCTGACTGATACTAGTGGCCAGTACACTCTTCATCACCTCGAATGCTCCCTCCCAGGCAGGTCCGAGAGGCCCGCTCCAAGAGCTAGGAACTCCAGGGGCCACCGAAGGGAAGTCTCGAGGCAGATGTCGGAGCCGAGCTCACCAAGGCCGAGGCTCCAAGGGAAGAGCGGGCTCGGACAAGGGTCCGATGCCACTCACCCCTCGGAGGAGACCATGGAAGCCCGACCACCGAATCCCTCTAAGGAAGAGGAGATAAGAGTAGGGGCTGAAGGAACAGAAGGGGTATCCGTCCTCCAGCCGTAGCAGTAACCAAACCCGAAGACTCCAACTCCAAGCTCTGGGGTAGAGTTGAAGGAGGAACTGTAACGGGGTGTGGACCAACAGTCGTCTGCTGAGACGGACTGTGTAGCATTTGGGCCAGTACCTGTGACTTGAGCAATCTACTGACCACTCTCTCGAGGTCATGATCTGACAACCTGGATGACCTTGAAGATCGGCTCCGATGGCTCCGCTCCGATAGAAGAGGCGAGGCGGCCGAAAGTATCGGCCCAAGGAAGGAGCCCCCGCCCTCTTCCGGGAATGGGCCATCGGAGCCGATACTACAGATCCTGTCGGCACCGACTTCTCGGAGCCGACAGAACGTCTCGATGTATCGGCTCCAGCGGAGCCGATACAGCCACCAAAGTAACGGTGTCGGAGCCGATCGAGCCGACACGATGCCTGTGCCACATGGGTGTCGGAGCCGATCGGAGCCGACACGATGCCGTGCTGCGTGGGTGTCGGAGCGGTTGGAACCGACCCCACAGTGGTCAGCAGATCGGCACCGATAGCCATCGAGCCGAAAGCTTAGTGGATCAGAATCGGCTCCAGCGGAGCCGATCTCGACTCTATACGACTCGGAGCCGAGGCCACAGGCTTAGATACAGAAGCCTGTGTCTTGTCAGATTTAGTTGACTTTGAGGGCGACTTGGCGGAGAGCCCTCCGGCTTAAGAAGGCCCCTGAGAATCAACTTATTCCGTCTCTCCTGCAGGACTCTCTGGCTGAAGGAGTGACAAATAGCACAGGAGTCCTGCAGGTGAAGAGGGCCCAAACAGTACAGGCAAGAAGTGTGACCGTCTGTCAGAGACATCTTCTGACAGCACGAGTCACACTTCTTAAAACCTGAAACCCTCTCTTTAGACATGGTGCCCTAACACAACACACACACACCAGTCCAAATAAATTAAACTAATACCAAAAGGTATTTAGTAAAAAACACCAACACACACACCCTAACAGGGGGGGGATGGGATAGGGAAACTGACTAAAAAAATTTAAAAGAGACAGGGAATTCTGTCAGAAAAAGTTAAATTTAAAGTTAAACTATCAAAACAAATAGTTTTTAACTAAAAGGGGCTTAAATGTCACAAATGTGAATTACTTACCAGGAGCTGGTAAAGAGAAGACCTCCCAAGCGAAGCGGCAAACGAGATCTGGGTACTTCCTGCCTTGCATCATGGGATATGGGGCTGCCTCGAGCTGGTAAAAGGAGTTCTCGAGCTAAAGCAAGTGCCGAGTCGGAGCCGAGGGATCGGCTCCGAACCCATCAAGCAAGAATGAAGGCGAGATTGACAACTTAACATATGATATTTAACAGAGGAAGTGAGAAGGTGGAGGGACAGTTGGTCAGAAAGGAGTCACAGAAGGTTATGCTATTTAAAAGGACTGTATGGAAGAAAGGGAAATAAAGCTGGAAAGTCAGAGTGGGGCCAGAGGAGCGGAGTGTGGGTAGGGACTAAAGAATGTGTTTATATATAGTGTGGGTGAAGAAAGTGGTTCAGAGAGAAGTTAAACACAGGTGCAATTGTAAAGTAGAGCCAGAGGCAATAGTCAAGTAAGGGAGAGAGGACCGTACCAATTAACACAGCAGGAGTGTATCAGATAACCATATAACTTTAAAGGCTAATTCAAGCAAACCAGTCCACATAACACAAAGTATTTCCCATGCATTTGCCCGTACAAAGGGAAAAGGACAAAAACAACTTCAGTAGGCTTGTAAGAGCTTTTAACAAAATATCAGGCAGTACACCGCTACTATAGTCCTTTTTTACAAGTCTATAACAGTAAAACAGTACTCGGGCTGTATTACCTTCTGAAAGTACAATTTAGCCAAATAAATTGCTCCGAGAAATCTCAAAATGCATAAAAAGACATGACTTCCACTAGATAGCATATGTAAACAGCAACAATAGAAACTACATATCTCGCTATTGCTTATAAGGTCAGTAGCTATCACAGATGTGTAAACCAGATTACATATGTTACAATACTTATAATAAAATCCAAAAATCAGCAAAATACACTTACTGGCAAGCACACTACGTGGAGGTCCAAGGGAGAAGTCTTGGGCAAACAAAAATGGGATTTAAAAATGGTGGCATGGGTGCGGATTATAAGTTATAGATTTTGGTTGGTGGGGTGATCCAGTTACCCACAGGATTGCATCCTGCCCAACTGGAAGAGACAAGATTGGTGAAAAACAATCAGTCATTCACAGCTGGGATACTAATTAGCAGGTAAGTTGGACTGTGTTTGGTAGAAAAGCAATTTTAAAGGGGAGAAATGAATGTTAGTGGAAAAACTACACCTCCCATGATGTTAAGGGCTTTTGTAGTTGTTATATACAGGAGAAGGACTTAGTCTTACTTTTAGTTCTAATTATGTTTATGCAGTATGCATTAAATATGCCTTGTTTTATACTGCCATCTAGTCGATTAAGAGGGGGGAAGAGGGGAACGGCAACTGATTAAACTAAAAAGCATAAAACATGAAATGGGAGACAAAAAGTACAATTGTGTACACTTACCATAAATGTAGATGTTCGAGTGTATTCACCGTTGCAGTCATCACACTTGGGTTATCTGCCTGCAGTTAGCCCTCAGTCTGTCCGAATACCAGAGACTAAGGATTTCTGCGTCAGTTGCTGTCGCTTCAGGACTGACGTCAGGTCGTCAGGGGTATAAAAACAAGCAGCTGACGCCATTACATCAGTTTTTCTTGCCCCAAATGTCAGAAGCCCCCCAAATAGGGAGCTAAGTTATGGAGGGAAAACACCACCAGTAAAAAGCAAATACCAAAAGCCCTGTAAGGGGTGAGTAATAGACAGAGAGAGAGAGAAAGAGACAAGGGGGCTGGAGGGTGGGAAACCAGGACTGCAACAGTGAATACACTTGAACATTTACATTTATGGTAAGTGTACACAACTATACTATGTTCTTCGTGTTTCACTGTTGCAGTCATCACACTTGGGTTGATGATTCCCAAAGCTGAAGAATGGGTGGAGGCAGTCAAGAAGAGTTGGCGCTGGCTAGAATGCCCTGCAGGACTGCTGTTGCAAAACCTGCCCTGAATTTGGAAAAGATAGGCAGGTGGTAATGCTTGGTGAAGGTGTGAACAGAACTCCAGGTAGCAGCTTCCAGAATGTCCCTGGTAGGGACTCCCCTGTGGAATAATCTAGAAGTAGAAGTTGCCCTAGTGGAATGCGTTCTGACCCCCTGAGGGGTTGGTTTCCCATGGTGTTTGCAACAGAAATGGATACAGTGTGCTATCCATTTAGAACGTGTTTGTTTTGAAATGGCCTTGCCCTCTCTCCCTGGTGCAAAAAGTACAGTTTTGTACCTACCATAAATGTAGATGTCCGATACACATGCAACTGCAGTCATAACATGTGGGTTGTCCTGCCTCAGGCAGCCCTCGGTCGGCCGGATTCCAAAGTCTGGGTCCGACGTCGGCTGATGTCGCATTTCTCTCCGACGTCAGAGTGGCTGGAGTACATAAGCATCAGCCAACGCCATTTTCTTCAGTGTTTCTTGTCCCAGATGCCAGGTGCCCTCCAAGGAAGGCTGTAATCAAATTGGAAGACAAAAACAGGATTCCAAACAAATAACTGAGCAATAAAACAAATACACCATAACAGATATCCCCAGCTAAGAGAAACAGGGATAGGAGTGGACCCTAGGCATAGAGGGGTATGGAGGGTGGGAAAATCCGACTGCAGTTGCATGTCTATCGGACATCTACATTTATGGTAGGTACAAAACTGTACTATGTCCTTCAAGAATGCAACTGCAGTCATAACATGTGGGTAGAATACCATAGCTTAGCTGGGGGAGGAGGAATGCTCTAGGAAAAGATGGTGTGGCAATCAAACCCTGCAGGACTGCGAAGCAAAGCCTGCTCTGGATCTGGAGTATAGAGGAGATTGTAGTGTTTGGAGAATGTATGCACGGAGCTCCATGTAGCAGCTTCTAGAATGTCCTTAGTAGGCACCCCTCTTAAGAATGCTGTAGAGGTGGCTGTAGCTCTGGTGGAATGTGGTCTGACATTGGCTGGAACAGTCTTTCCATGAAAGGAATAACAGAATCTGATGCAATGTCCAATCCATTTTGAAATAGTCGGTTTTGAAATTGGTTTTCCTTGGACTGCAGGGGCGTAAGCTACAAAAAGTTGTTCAGACTTCCTACTGGCCTTGGTTCTGTCCAGGTAGTAACGAAGTTGTCTGTGAATGTCCAAGGTATGCAACAGTCTTTCTCCCTTGTTCTCAGGATTAGGGAAGAAAGCAGGCAGATGAATTGCTTGATTTAAAGAGACCCTAGATACCACCTTTGGCACGAAAGTAGGGTTGGTCCTTAATGAAACTCTGTCTCTGTGAAAAATAATAAAGGGTGGTATTGCCATTAGGGCCTGTAGCTCCGAAACCCTTCTTGCTGATGTAATTGCCAACAGGAAAGCTGTCTTCCATGAGAGAAATTGCAAGTCAACTGAAGCTGCTGGCTCAAATGAAGGTAGAGTCAGTTTTTCTAGGACAAAATTGAGGTCCCAGGCTGGCACTGGGGCCTTTCTTGGTGGCTTAATGTTCTTGATTCCCCTGAGGAATTGCCTTAGTAAAGGGTGTGAAAAAACAGGAGGATCAGTGTTGTATCTAGCTGAAAGAGCAGATGCATGTATCTTTATGGAAGAATATGAGAGGCCGTTCTTTAACATATCTGCCAAATATTCCAAGATGAGTGGGATGTTCAACAATGATGCATCATGTCCCTTGCTGGTATTCCAATTGCTGAATCTGTTCCACTTTGCTAAGTAAACCTTTCTGGTGGATGGTCTTCGAGCCTCTGTTAGTATCCGCTGAACTTCCTTGGAGAGAGATAGGCTGAAGTTATTTATGGGATCTCCCAGGCTGTTAGCTGCAGTGTCTGTAGATTTCGATGGACAGTTTCGAAGTTGTGTTGAGTCAGAAGTAGAGGCCATTGGGGAAGGGCCCACCTCCTGGTGTGACATATGCTCCGTAGTAGTGGGTACCAGTGTTGTCTTGGCCAGTCCGGAGCTATTATGATTCCCTTGGGTCTCTCTGCTTTGATCTTTAGTAATACTGAGGTCATCAGTGGCAGAGGTGGGAATGCATAGATTGTTAGGGAGTTCCAGTTGAATGAGAGGGCATCTATTTTCCAAGCTTTTGGATGGTATGTCCTTGTGCAGAAGTTTGGTAGAAGATGGTTGAGATGAGAGGCAAATAGGTCCACTTCTGGCTTGCCCCATGTCGAAGTGAGTTTTCTGAAGGCCTTCAGATGTAACCTCCACTCGTGTGGATCTGTGAAATTCCTGCTTAGGCTGTCCACCAACACATTGTCTTTTCCTGGAACAAACTGGGATTGTAACTAGATGTTTAGGCTCAGTGATTTCTCCCAAAGATGCATTGTCAGTCTGCAAAGGGGGTAAGAGTGGGTGCCCCTTGCTTGTTTATGTACCACATCACAGTGGTGTTGTCTGTCCGTATCAGTAAATGGCCTTGCTGGAGTTGGTGTTGAAAAGCCTCGATGGCATGCATTACTGCCAGCATTTCCTTTTGGTTTATATGCAGATGTGTTTCCTTTGGAGACCATTGTCCTTGTATACACCTGCCTTCCATGTGCGCCCCCCATCCAAGGTCTGAGGCGTCTGTGGTCATGGTCTGTGTTATCTGTGGTTTTTTGAATGACATACCTGTGTTTGCCTGGCTCACCGAGGCCCACCAAAGGAATTCCTTTTGTAGGCATGGAATGAGCGGTATGATTGTCTCCAAGTTGTTGCTGTGTTGAGACCAAATGCTTTTTAAGTACCATTGAAGCTTTCTCATGTGTAGCCTTGCTAATGGAACCAGGAGAATGCAGGATGCCATGTAACCCAGGGCCTGTAAGAATCTCCTTGCAGTCATCTGGGTGAGTTTTGCTAGACCTTTGAAGTAATGAGTTAACTTCTCTTGCTTGTCTTCTGTCAGGTAAGCCATCTGAGAGGCTGTGTCTAGTTTGGCTCCTAAGAAGATTATTTGCTGGGATGGCTGCAGTCTTGACTTTTGGAAGTTGACTGTGTATCCCAGAGCTTGAAGTAATCGTATGACATAATCCAGGTTTTTTGTCAACATCAATTTGTCGTCCGCTTGTATGAGGAAGTCGTCCAGGTAAGGGTAAATTTGTATCCCCCTGGAGCCTGCAATGAGCAATTACTGAAGCCAGGCATTTTGTGAATACTCTGGGCGCAGTAGATAAGCCAAATGGCAATGCTGAGAATTGATAATGCTCTGGCCCTGCAAGAAATCTGAGGTATCTTCTGCAGCTGTGTCTGATAGGGACATGCAGGTATGCCTCCTTGAGGTCCAGAGTAATCAGCCAAGACCCCTTGCCCAGCATGGGAAGGAGTTGCTGTAGAGTCAGCATTTTGAACTTTGGTACTATGAGAAAGGTGTTTAATGCGGACAAGTCCAGTATTGGTCTCCATTGAGATTCTTTTCTTGGAACAAGGAACAGTCTTGAGTAAAACCCCTGGTCTTGTTCTTGTTGTGGAACTTTTCTATTGCTTTCTATTGCTTTCATCTGAGTCAGCAGAGTGATTTGCTTGATAGCCTCTGCCCTCTGGTTTTGTGGTAGGTTTGGCATGCCTTGTTTTCTTGGTAAGGTATGAAAATGAAACCTGTACCCTCGGTCTATATTGTCCAAAATCCATTTGCCCTTTGTCAGTCTGTGCCAATTAATTTGCCCTTTGTCAGTCTGTGCCAATTTTCTGAAAACAGAGATAATTTCCCGCCCAAGGGAGCTTCTATTTGTTCCCTGGTAGGCGGTAGTAGAGGAAAGTCATTGAGATTGTGGTTGTGGGGCAGGTGAAACTCCTGCGTCACTTCTTTGGTTTCCTGGCTGCCATTGTCGTCCCCTGTAAGGGCCTCTGTATTGGCCTCTTCCTCGGCCACGTCTGTTCTTACCCCTTTAAAACTTTTCTGTATTAGGAAAGGACCAGTTTTTAGTAGGCCAATTCCTACTGAATCTGGGGGGTTGAACCTGGAGGAAATCTTTAACCGTCTGAACTGATTTTGCTTTACATCCTTAGCATTCGCACCAAAAAGCTTGTTCTTTTCCAAAGGTGCATCCAGAAGTTTTGCTTTTACATGATCTGGTAGAGGTTGATCTTTTAACCAAGCATGTCTACGAATGACTGCCCCTGTCATAGCTGCCCTACATGAAGCTTCCAGTGCATCATATCCACACTGCAGGAAGTGATTGCTTACTTTCTGAGTGTTATGTACAGCTTCCTGCAAAGTCTTCCTGTCTAAAGGATCAGGAGTGGCTAAAGTTTTTTGTAAATCTTCTAAAAGGTAATCCTGATATTGTAACATATGAAAAAGGCAATTTAAAGCTCTCATAGATAAGGTAGTGGATGTGTAAACCTTTTTACCCCATCTCTCTAATGACCTGGCCTCCCTGTTGGAGGGCAATGGATTTTTAGAGGTGGAGGCTGAAACTCCTTTAGGCCCCTGTGAAATAGTTTCCAAATCAGCAGAATGGGCCCTGAATAAATGGGAATAAGTTTCTGGGACCCTGTAATACCTGTCTGGCTTGGCTGGAGCAGGAGGAAGAGAATCAGGGGTAGCACTAGAGTCAGAATATAAATCATCCAGAACATCAAGTACAGGAGGAATAGCTAAGGGCCTGTGCTGGGGCTTCTTAAGGAAAGTCCTCAGGTGTTTCCTAGAATCAGAATATTCCTGACCTTGCCACTTGAAATGTTCCCTCATGGTGTGCAAAACTTCCCCAAAGGAAATATCCTCAGGAGGGGAGGCCGAGGGGATGGAATCTTCTGCATCCGAGTCCTCATAGGTCTGGAAGAGCTCTTCCTGGCTATCAGAGTGGACAGAGCCCTCAGAATCTTCATCTGAAGGAATAGGTTCAGAGGGCTCAACCCAGGGCCATTTATCAGAAGGAGGCTGGGATCCTCTCTCAGGATGGGCCTGTGAACCTCTAATCATGGAAATTAAATCAGCAGCCATGGACATAATTTGTGTCTCTGGAGTAGGCTGAGGTAAGGATTTAGAAGTAATATGCTTTGTTTTGCTGGCTGCCTTAGCCCTAGTGTAGGCCTTAATAGACATGGCCATAGGAGGCCTGGCAGCTCCACGTGCAGGAGTGACCTTGTCTACAGCAATGGTCTTGGGCACTTCCTCGGTTTCAGTATCCGGAGGAAAATCGATAACTGGCGTCGGAGTGATGTCCGGAATCGGAGTCGTCGGTAATGCGGTGTCTTCGGTTCGGAGCGGTGGAGAGACCGTCTCAGAGGGAACCGGAGCACTCGCACTAGGTTTTGGTGTGGAGTCGGTGGTAGACACGGGCCGAGGATGTCGGTCCCGGTCCTTTCGCTTTTTGGGAGTTTGCGATGTCGGAGGATCCGACGGCATGGTGTAAGCAAATTTATCGGCAAAAAAGTCTTCAGCGAACTCCGCCCGGCGCCTGAGAGTGCGCTTGTTGAAGCGAGCACAGGCTACACAGGCCGAGACGTCGTGGTCTGGGCCCAGGCAAGGAAGACAGTAAGAGTGGAAATCCTTATGAGGTATTTGTTTACCACAAGAAAGACAATTGTTAACTTTTTCAGTAATTTCTGACATCAGCTGAGGCAAGAAAAGGTCCCCAACAGGGTACTTAGCTTTTTTGATGACTTCGGAATCAAAGAATACAGGAGCTGACCGACCGGCACTTGCGAACTGCTTCTGCTTCGGGCACCGCGCGGCAAGAAAGACTGAAGAAAATGGCGTCGGCTGATGCTTATGTACTCCAGCCGCTCTGACGTCGGAGAGAAATGCGACATCAGCCGACGTCGGACCCAGACTTTGGAATCCGGCCGACCGAGGGCTGCCTGAGGCAGGACAACCCACATGTTATGACTGCAGTTGCATTCTTGAAGGACATCTGACTAGTAACTGGTCAGATTTCCTGAAGGACTTAGTCCTATCAAGGTAGAATCTGAGCTGTCTGTGCACGTCTAAGGAGTGCAGGATCCTTTCCCCTTTGTTTTGAGGATTATGGAAGAAGGTTGGCAAATGGATAGATTGGTTGAGAGCCACAATGGACACCACTTTAGGCATAAAGGAAGGGTCAGTCCTGAGGGAGACCTTGTCAGCATGAAAAATAATGAAAGGTTCCACAGCCATAACTGCTTGTAGCTCAGACACTCTCCTAGTTGAAGTGATGGCCTGAAGCAGGGCGGTTTCCAAGAGAGGAATTTTAACTCTGCTGACACTGCAGGCTCAAATGGGGGTAGCGTGAGCTTTTCCAGTATAAAGTTAAGGTCCCAAGCAGGGGTGGGGGCTCTTCTTGGTGGCCTTAAGTTGTTTGCCCCTCTAAGAAACTGTTTGATGAGAGGGTCAGAGAAGAGAGGTGGGCTCAGTGTTGTAATGAGCCGAGATGGCACAGGTATGGATCTTAATGGAGGAGAAGGATAGGCCTCTGTGGAGTAGATCTGCTAGGTAATCCATGATTAGAGGTAAGAAGGGCAGTGCTGTGTCCTCTCCTTTAGACTGCATCCAGGAACAATACCTTTTCCACTTATCAGCACAGATTTTCTTGTACTGGGTCTTCTGGCTTCAAGAATGACGTCCAGCAACTGCTTGCTTAGGCTGGTCACTGGGGGAGAATTCAAGGAATAAGCCGGACTGCAAGATTCAGGGTTTGCAATTGCGGATGCAAGATCTGTCCGTCCTAGTGAGTGAGGAGAGTTGGGATCTGGGTTAGGTGCCAGGGTGGCAGCGGAGACAGGCTGCGTAGTAGTGGGTACCAGTGCCGGCGTGGCCAGTCCGGGGCAATCAGGACTGCCCTTAGTCTGTCCTATCTTCTCTTGAGTAATATTCTTGAGAGAAGAGGCAGAGGGGGAAGTGCATAGATTGAGAGGTTTACCCACTGGAAGGATTGGGCATCCACTTTCCAGGCCCTGCTGTGAGGTGTCCTGGTGCAGAATTTGCTGAGCTGGTGATTGTAGGGAGAGGCAAAAAGGCCCATCTCCGGGGTCCCCCATTTCTGGGTTAGAAGGTTGAAAGTGCTGGGGTCTAACTGCCACTCATGTGGGTCTAGGAGATTTCTGGTTAAGTTGTCTGCCAGGGAGTTTTGTTTGCCTGGCAGGAATTGAGCTTGCAGATGAACATGCATGTCCAAGGCCATGTTCCACAGGGCCATGGCTAGCCTGCAGAGTGGGTAAGAGTGGGTTCCCCCCTGCTTGTTGATGTACCACATAACTGTGGTGTTGTCTCTTTTTATTAGCAGGGGTTTTGGTGAGAGTAGGGATATGAAAGCTGCCAGAGCGTGCCGAACAGCTAGCATCTCTTTTTGGCTGATGTGAAGATGAATTTGACTTGGGCTCCAGTGGCCCTAAATGCACTTGTCGACCAGATGCGCCCCTCCAGGCACAGTCTGATGTGTCTGTGGTTAAGGTCTGGGAGGCATGGGGTTGAGTAAAGGGAAGTCCATTGTTGTGGTTGCATCCTGCTGCCCACCAAAGAAACTCTGTCCTTAGACAAGGTATGATAGGTATGACTGTTTCCAGGTCCTGAGAGTGTTGTCACCAAAGAATTTTAAGTACCATTGAAGTTTCCTCATATGCAGTCTGGCATATGGAATTAGTAGAATGCAAGAGACCATGAACCCTAGGGGCCTGCAGGATTTTTCGTGCGGATAGCTGGGTTCTGGTGGCCATCTGAGCGAAGTAGCCTGTTAGATAGGCTTGTTTGTCTGGAGTAAAGAATGCCATCTGGGATGCTGAGTCCAAGCTTCCTCCCAGGAATACAATCTTTTGACTGGGGACTAGTTTTGATTTCTTTTCGTTGATAGTGCACCCCAGGGAGGTTAGAAGGTTCTTTACAAATGTCAGGTGCTGCAACAGCTTTTCCTGACTGTCTGCCTGAATCAGGCAATCGTCTAAGTAAGGATAAATTTGAATTTTTCTCTGCCTGCAATAGGCAATGGCTGGAGCCAGGCATTTTGTGAAGACTCTGGGAGCAGTGGATAAGCCAAAGGGAAGTGCAGAGAACTGATAACGCATAGATCCTGCCCTAAAACCTAGGAATGTCCTGCATGAGCTCCTGATAGGGATGTGCAGATAGGCTTCTTTTAGGTGTAGGGTGGCTAAACAGGCACCTTTGGACAGCATAGGAAGGAGCTGTTGAAGGGTGAGCATTTTGAATTTTGGTACCACCAGGAAGGTGTTTAAAAATGGAAAGATCTAGGATTGGGCGCCAAGTGCCCTCTTTTCTGGGTACCAGGAAAAGTCTGGAATAAAACCCTTGACCTACCTGTTCTGCAATGACAGGTTGAATTGCCCTTATGGTGAGCAGGGATTGAACTTGGTTTTGTGCCTCTGCTCACTGGCTTGGAGGAAGGTCTGGGAACCCTTTTGGGGTTGGCAGTGAATGGAAGTAATTTTTTTACCCCTGGGATACAATGTTGAGGACCCATTGGTCTTTGGTGATGGAGGTCCAGCTTTTTGCATGATGGGCAGGTTTTCCTCCTAAGGGCACAAGCAATTGGGCAGAGGCGAGGAGTGGAGTTGAGAAGTCATTGTGAATTCTTTCCGTAAGGGAGTGGCTTAGCACTACCTGTTTAGAAGTGGAGGTACTCCATTGTTTATATCTCTGCATAACCTGAGACTGTAATCTGGGAGGGGTCTGTTTCCTCTGGGTCTAGTTTGAGATGGCCTTGAGGGGGCTGGAAAGGACCAATGTTTCGAGGGGCAATGCCTACAGAATCTTGGAGGCTGCACTTGCAAAACATCATTGACTGTCTGTATAGATTTAGCTTTTTCATCCATCTTTTTTAGAATCTCTTCTGCTTTGGTGCCAAACAGATTATCCTTGTTCAAAGGAGCGTCTAGTAATTTTGATTTGACATGGTCTGGCAAGGTCTGCTCCTTAAGTCAGGCATGTGTTCTCAGTACAGAACCAGTGACTGCTGCCCTGCAAGATGCTTCTATGGCGTCAAAGCCACACTGCAAGGTATGCTTGCTGACTTGGCTTGCAGAATGCATAAGCTCCTGTAATTCTTTATTTTCGGCAGTCTGTAAAGGTAGATAACTTTTGCTTAATAAGTTCCATTATATTTTGCTGGTATTTCAGCACGTGAAACTGGGAATTCAATGCCCTAATGGCTAGAGTTGAAGAGGTGTATACTTTTTTACCCCATCTGTCTAAAGATCGGGAATCCCTGTCTGAAGGGGTTGGATTCTTAGCTGCAGTTGCTTTTATACCTTTAGGCCCCTGGGAAATGACCCCTGGGTCAGCAGTAGGGTTTTTGAAAAGAAATTTGTGAGAGCCAAGGACTCTGTAGTACCTGTCAGGTTTCCTTGGAGCAGGGTGTAAAGCATCAGGAGTTGGACTGGATTTCATAAAGCCATCATCCACAACATCCAGAACAGGCTGGATAGCTAAAGGTCTATGTTGTGGCAAATCTAAAAATTCTCTGAGTCTCTTTTTCGACTGAGTATAATCCTGGCATTCCCAGTGGAAGTGCTCTCTTAAAGTATGTAGGGTTTCACCAAAAGAAAAATCCTCCGGAGGGGAAGCAGAAGGAATGGAGTCCTCTGCATCTGAATCCTCATAAGCAGATAAAGGCATGTCTTCATATTCAGAAGCCTCAGAGTCATCGGACTCTTGGTCTGTTAAAGCTGCTGGGGAAAGGTCTCTTTTTCTCTTAGCAGGGGAAGGCTGGCTTCCCCTAATCAACATAATCAGGTCTTCTGTCATTTTAAGCATTTGATGTTGTGGCAAGGAAGCAGGTGCTTGAGTTTGGGTCATCGGTTTTTTAGGCATAACTCGTACTCTTGGCTTTAGAAACTCAGTAGCTTTAGACAGAACTGAAGACGCGAAAGAAGTCATCGGTTTGTGTTGAATATCGGTAATGCGAAGAACTTCCTCGGAAGCCGGTACCTGCACAGCAGCTCCAGACCCATCCAAGGTAGAGACATCCGCAGGTTCCTTAGAAAAAGAAGAGTCTCGTGGCATACCGGACTCCAAATGGGTCTCGGTAGCGGCCTGCAAATCCATCGAAGCTGGCATCAGGGACTGCGAAAGCATCTCGCTGATTACCTGCGAACTGGTGACTAGCTTAATGGAAGCGTTGTTAGCAGTTTTGGAACTGTGCAGTCTGTCTCTGTCTTTATCCTTACATTTTTTCGGAAGATCAGTAGTCGGATGGCTTACCGAAGCCATTTCAGAATATGGAGATCGACAGCGAAGGTATTTAGCGATGATAAGGGCCTGGTGATGAAGAGTTCGGGCATTGAACAAAGCACAAAACTGACAGCGAGGGACATTGTGGTCTGGGCCTAAACAGGTGACGCAGTAAGAATGGAGATCTCGGTGTGGTATTTGCTTTCCACAGAAGAGCCAATTGTTAACTTTTTCTGACATCGGTTAGAGCAAGAAAAAAGGATCCCCAATGGGGTACTTAGCTTTAGAAGACTTCAGGATGATTCAATTCAGAAACGAAAACTCAGGTAGCATCCGACTGGCACTCCTGCGAACTGCTTCTGGCTCCTTAGCAAGAAAGATTGATGTAATGGTGTTGCCTGCCTGTTTTTATACCTCTGACGACCTGATGTCAGTCCTGATGCGACAGCAACCGACGCAGATATACCAAGTCTCTGGTATTTGGGCTGACTGAGGGCTATCTGCAGGCAGAAACCCAAGTGTGATGACTGCAACAGTGAAACACGAAGAACATCAGGGGATAGAGACATCCACGGGGTAGGTCCGGAAGTGTGCAAACCACTAATAATACCAGTAAACTGCACTAAAAAAGAGATAAAACTGTAGGCTAGCATCTACACTGTGAGACTACTGGGAGGCTTGTCTTTGTTGACAGGCAGTAGGATTTCAGGTAGTATTGCAGAAAATGCAGTCCAAGCAGTAAATTGGGATGTAGTAGAGAAGGGAAGGGCAGCCTGTGTAATAACGATGTTCATCCAAGACTATGAGACTGTTGGGAGGCTCATCTTTGTTGACCGGCAGTAGGATTTCAGGTAGTATTGCAGAAAATGCAGTCCAAGCAGTAAATTGGGATGTAGTAGAGAAGGGAAGGGCAGCCTGTGTAATAACGGTGTTCGTCCAAGACTATGAGACTATTGGGAGGTTTGTCTTTGTCGACTGGGAGTAGGATTTCAGGTAGTACAGCAGAAAATGCAGTCCAAGCAGTAAACTGGGATGTAGTAGAGATGGGAAGGGCAGTCTGTGTAATAACGGTGTTCATCCAAGACTGTGAGACTGTTGGGAGGCTCATCTTTGTTGACCGGCAGTAGGATTTCAGGTAGCATTGCACAAAATGCAGTCCAAGCAGTAAATTGGGATGTAGTAGAGATGGGAAGGGCGGCTCATGCAATAACAGTGTTTGTCCAAGACTGTGAGAGTACTGGGAGGCTCATTTTTGTTGACCAGCAGTAGGATTTCAGGTAGTATTGCAGAAAATGCAGTCCAAGCAGTAAACTGGGATGTAGTAGAGATGGGAAGGGCAGCCCTTGTAATAACGGTGTTCATCCAAGTGCAAGCACACTATGCAGAGGTCTGAGGGAGACGTCTTGGGCAAAGAAAAATGGGATTTAAAAATAGTTGCACTTTGCACACAAATAACTCTTCGAAGTACATATACGGTAATAAGCACACACTGTAAGCACTTTTACACACTTTGAGATACTTCAAATAACTTTAGTTACACCCTTGAGACAATATGAAACTGTAGTTATGCCAAAACACAGCACTTTGCCAAAAAACATACAGTCACCTTGCTTTATTTATGCTTAATGTGCCCTTTTTATAATCATTTTACTCGTTTAATCTCTTTTCATGCCCATTATACTTTTCTTGTGCTCGTTTTACTCTAAACATGCCCGTTTTGCCTTTAAGCATGCTCGTTTTACTTTTTTGTTAATCATTTCATCAAACACCTTTACTTTAAACATTTCCCTTCGTTAATAAGCCTTTTATGCCTCCCACTTGTTTAATAATGCGTTTTGTGAGCTTGTAATGCCCCATTCTGTCCTTTTTATGAAATAAGTAGTTTGTGCATATTATCATTACCTTTGCTTCTTTTATGGCTCTTTTTCATGCTCGTTTCTCTTAGTTTACCTTCACTGTCATCTTCGCACCGCATGGCTCAGAATATTATTCTCTGCGATCCCACTTCTGACACCATGTCGCTCTCCTACCTTGGACACAATAGATGAGTCTTCATGGGTTCTGTTCAAGCAGCTTTATTTTATACAAACACATCATGATAGAAGTTAACAGACTTTAACTAAGTAACCTATATACAAACTAACTGCTGCAATCATACATGCTTACTCCCTGGCTGCACTCTCAAAATGGGACTAGGAATAGCATGTGCCTGGCATTTATACGTACACGCTCAGTCTTTGACATGCTTCTTAAAGACATAGCACACAGCAAGTGCACTCTGATCTACAGTGAGTACATAACTTTCATATCTGATGTTGTGTTTTCTGTCCATTCCTCAACAGATAAGCAGAGTCCCCAACTACTTTTATACTTGTGAGGCATCAAAGATGGATATTCCAGAGCACAGATGAACCAAAGAAAGCCAGAAATCTGGACTGTATATCCAATATATAATGGGAGATAAAGTATGAACCTTGGACCAAGTAGCTGCAGCACGTCATCAATTGTAACTCTGGAGAAAAAGGCTGCAGATGAAGCCACAAATCTGTTAGAATGTGCTTTTGGAGTGGAAGAGAAAGGAATTCCCTTTTTTTGGTAAACAAATGAAATACTCTTTCTAGATGGCTGACACAGTGTAATGTTGGATACAGCTTTTCCTCATTTAGTGTTGGAGAAGGACAAGAATAACTTGTCAGATTTTCTGAATGGTTTAGTGTGGTATAGACAAAAATGTAACTGTCGATGAACATCAAGTAAATGCAAGGTATATTTCACTCTTGTTTGAGAAAATTGGGAAGAAAACTAGAACATTCATGGACTGAGCAATGGTGGATTCTGAAGCCATCTTGAGGATAAAAAAAGAAGTTATGTCCTATCATAACATTCCATCTGTGTTGTCAATCTTCACTTATCACTGACTGTGGGTTTGGTTCTGTAAATTGGAACCATCTTGCCCGTTATTCCAGCTCGCACCTTCCAAAAACTCTCGAGCTTAGCTTTACCCATAATGTTCCTCTCAGGATTACCTCAGATCGAGTTTGCACTAGATAGTGACAGACAGGATGTAACAGATCAGAGACCATATCTGTATTCATAAATGAGAAACCAATCTATTGGGATAGTTCCATTCCACCAAGAAGCCCGAAAGGCAGGGGGAAGTTGGGTGGGAATGCCAATGATAAGTGATGCTCGGCAACACAGATGGAATGTTATGGTAAGACAACTTCTTTATCTGACGTTGTCAACTTTCACTTAATCCTTGACTGTGGGACAGAGTCCACAGCTACCCAAATCTTGGGAGGTCTCACAGAAGAATATTCCTGAGCACCAATGAACCAAATGATGCTCGTCCCCTAGAGACCAGATCCAGCTTGTAATGATTAATAAAGGTATGCAGGATGCCCAAGTAGCCACTGGACAGTTATTGTCTACAGAAGCTCTAGAATGAAAAACTGCAGAAGCAGTAATTGCTCTTAAGGAATGTGCTCTTACAGGGCCTGGTAGTTGTACTTTCCTTTTTGTATAAATGAAAAGTTATACAATCTTTAAGCCATTTAGCCAGAGTAACCTTACTGAGTGGTTTACCCAAAGTAGCTGAAGAAAAGAAAATGGACAAATGGTCAGATTTTCTGAATTCTTTTGGTCTGTGAAGGTAAAAAAAGTAATTGTCAATGAATGTCTAAGTAAATGTAGACAATATGCACCTCTATTTGAAAAATCTGGACAAAATATGGGAAGTTGTATCATTAGATTGATATTTGTCTCAAACTATTTTTGGAAGAAAGGATGGGTTAGCTTACAAGGACACCCTGTCTTTATGGAAGGTCAGTTAAGGAGGCTTGCAAGATAAGGCTTGAATTCTGAAATTCTCCTTGCAGAAGTAACTGCAACCAAAAATAGAAGTTATGTTCTTACCATAACATTCCATGTTAGTTGTCTTCTTCTCGCCTTCTTCTTGCTGGATGGGTTCGGAGCCGACCTCGGCTCCGACTCGGCCACTCTAAAAGCTCGAGAGTTGGTTCCACCGGCTCGAGGCTCCCCTTATATCACACAATGCTAGGCGTGAGTTACCTCAGATCTCGTTTGTAAGCTAGGCCCAGCTTATAATAGTAACAGAATAACTATAAACAAAGTCCACCTCTATAAACCAGGGAGAAGAGAAGGGTGACCTACATCCTGATCCAGGAAAATATGCACAGTAGCATATACCTAAAGTAAGAGGTGGTAGAAAGAGAGGTCACAATCAACACTCCTCTAGGTCTGTCCAGGCCAGGGGAAGGAGGGTGGGACGAAGAAGAGGCGAGAAGAAGACAACTAACATGGAACGTTATGGTAAGAACATAACTTCTATATGTTAAGTTGTCTATCTCGCCTTCATTCTTGCTGGATGGGACCGCATCCCTAGCACCTTGTCCCGGTGGCCTAACGGAACAGACTCTTGAGAACAGTGGAACCAAAGTTAGCTCTATGCCTAGAAGCTAAATCCAACTTATAATGAGAAATGAAAGTGTGAGGAGTAGCCCAAGTAGCCGCTGCACAAATGGTGTCAATAGGCAGTCTGTCTTGGAAGGCTATAGAAGTAGCCAAAGCTCTGGTGGAATGGGCTTTAGGTTTGTTAGGCAGCTTTTGGTGTCTAATTTCATAAACAAGGGAAATCAGAGATGTTAGCCATCTAGATAATGATACCTTTGAAACTGAAAGTCCCTTTCTACCTTCTGCATAGGAGACAAACAGCTGGTCAGATTTTCTGAATTGTTTGGTTCTATCCAAATAGTACCTTAACTGACGATGAACATCTAGCCAATGCAATTTTTGTTCAGACCTATTAGAATATTCTGGAAAAACACAGGAGATCAATGCTTTGATTAAGGTTAGACGCCGAGGCTATCTTAGATCAAAAGGACGGGTTAGTTCAGAAGATACCCTGTCCTTATGGAACAACAGATAAGGAGGTCGACAGCTGAGTGCATGAAGTTCTGAAACTCTTCTAGCTGAAGTAATAGCTACCAGAAAGAGAGTCTTCCATGATAGCAATTTTAAAGAACAGGAGGCTGCAGGTTCGAAAGGGGGAAGAATCAAAGAACTAAGAACTAAATTTAGGTCCCAAGGAGGAGGAGGATTTCTTATAGGAGGTCTGAGTAGAAAAACTCCTTTCAAAAAGGCTTTGCAAAGCTTGTGAGACATTATGGCAGAGTCTGAAATGCCCACATGAAAGTTAGAAATAGCTGCCAGTTGAACTTTAAGAGTAGAAGGAGATGAACCTGCATGGAAGAGTTCAGCTAGGAAATCAAAGACCATTTGGATGGAAGCAGTGAAAGGATCTATGTCCCTTCCTTGAGCCCAATAGGCGAAACGTTTCTACTTACTCAAATAAATCTTTCGAGTGGAAGATTTATGGGAAGCTATCAAAATATCTCGGACAGAGTGAGATATTTGAGGAAGCCTGGCTAAGGTTGGAACTGGAGGAACCAAGCAGTGAGGTTCAGAGAGGGAAGGGAGCGATGAAACTGACCCGACTGATGGATCAAAAGATCTGGAACTAGGTCCAGATGCCAAGGTCGCTCCAACAGAAAATGATGAAGAAAGGGGAACCAAACTTGTCGAGGCCAGTAAGGAGCAATGAGGATCAACGAGGCCTTCTGAGCGATAGCTTTCTGTATCACTTGAGAGATTAGTGGGAAGGGAGGAAATGCATACAGAAGTCCCCGGGGCCAAACTTGGACTAGAGCGTCTCTGCTGGGTTGGCCTGGTAAAGGGAATAGGGTGAAATAATCTCTGCACTTGCTGTTTTGGGGAGTAGCAAAAAGGTCGCAGCAAGGCTGACCCCACTTGAGAAAAATTTCTCTCACAACAGAGTCTTTCAGAGACCACTCGTGAGGCATGAGGATAGCTCTGCTCAATTTGTCCGCGATTTGACTGGACTTCCCGGGGATGTGCGTTGCTATCAGAAACCGCTGAGAAGAAATCGCCCATTGCCACAGTCTGAGTGCTTCTCGACACAGGGGGTAGGACCTGGTTCCGCCTTGTTTGTTGATATACCACACTACAGACATATTGTCCGTCTGGATTGCTATCGTTCCCAAGGGAAGAGAGTCTTGAAGGGCTTGCAACGCTAAAAGCACTGCTCTCATCTCTAGAACATTTATGTGCAAGTGGCATTCGTCTGGTTGCCATGTGCCCTGGACAGTTCTGCCCTGATAATGCCCCCCCCACCCGATCAGGGAGGCGTCCGTTGTCAGAGTAGCAACCGGAGGGGAAGGAACAAAGTGTCTTCCCAATAAAAGCTGAGGGGAAGACATCCACCACAGAAGATGATTTCTGCATGTTTGCGTAATCATAATCGTGTGGGACATCGGAAGTTGCTGGTATGACCATTGCGTGAAGAGCATCCATTGAAGGATTCTCATGTGGAATCTGGCTAATGGAAGCAGAGGTATGGCAGCGGCCATAATCCCCAACACTTTCAGAACTAACCTGGCTTTGATTCTGCTGCTGCTGAAGAGGAGCGAGACCAGTTTGTGTATGTCTGTTATTCTCTGATCTGTTAGTCTCGCAGACATGTTGACTGTGTCTAGATTTGCGCCTATGAAGGTAATAGTACGACAAGGCGACAAAACAGACTTTTCGCAATTTATTGAAATGCCTAAATTTTGACAAATGCGAAAGGTGTAGTCCCTGGCCATTAGAAGAAGATGCTTGGTGGGAGCTGTGAGGAGCCAGTCGTCCAAATATGGAAACACCTGGAATCCTTGACGTCTCAGGTGAGAAGCTACCACTGCCATGCATTTGGTAAACACCCGGGGGGCAGTGGTGAGACCAAAGGGCAGGGCCCTGAATTGAAAATGACTGGTTCCCAGCCTGAAGCGGAGAAATCTTCTGGAGCGTCTGTTCATTTTATGTGATAGTACGCATCCTGAAGGTCTATAGCGCACATCCAGTTTCCCTTTCCCAATAGGGGAGGATGGACTGCAGCGTGACCATCCGAAATCTTGTTTTCTTGACTGACTTGTTCAAGATACTGAGATCCAAAATTGGTCTCCAGTCCCCTGTTTTCTTTGGAACTAAAAAGAACCTGGAGTAGATTCCGGATCCTTGCTGGTCTGCTGGAACTGGCTGAATTGCTCTTTTTGCAAGCAGCTTTGAAATTTCCAAAGCTGCAAGATCCCTTTGAGCGGGTGGAACATCTGGAAGGGATTTTTTTGATTGGTTTGGAATGCGAACGAAGGGAATGGAATAGTCTTCGGAAATGATGGACTGTACCCATTTGTCTTGAGTCAGGGATAGCCAGGCTTCTGGATACAGAGACAATCTTCCCCCGACTGCCTCCGAAGGTGGGCAGTCGGGCAACACCTCAGGGATGCTGAAAGGGCTTATCAGAGAAGGCTTCTCGATTGCCCTGGTTCTGCGGACCCCCCCTGCCTCTAGGGCGGCGTCTACCATTGTTGTTCCCTCCTCTGCCTCTGGCGGGGAACCGACTCTGTGCGTCAGGCGAAGTCCCTTGAGATTGTTTTCGGAACCACATTTTTCCACTTTTCTGGCCTTTGGGGTAAGGCCTAGAAGGAGTGGAGAAACGGACTCCGACGGCAGAAAGAGTCTTGCCATCTGTCTCGCACCTAGTCAAGGTTTCTTTCACTTGAGGACCAAAAAGAGATGATCCATCAAACGGGGAATTAGTGAATGACGTTTTAAAGGGGTCCGCAAAGTTGCATAGCCGCATCCAGGCATGCCTGCGTAAGGCCACACCTGTCCCTGCGGCCCTGCTCGCTCCATCAGCTGCATACGAGAAGAGGTGCATGGAGGAGTTAGCTATGGAGTTCAGGGTAGCCAGCTGAGTGTTCATCTTGTCCTGAAAACCCGCAGCCGTAGGATCCTTCAACATGTCACTCGCTTCTTTGATCAAGTCCCTTTGAAGACGAGTAAAATGGCATAGGTAATTCAGCGAACGCATAGCAAAGGTCGCTGACGAGAACATCCGCTTCCCGTACCTGTCCATAGACCTAGATTCCTTGTTAGGTGGATGGACAGGCACTGAAGGATCAGCTAGTTCCTTCTTAGTGGCAGCAGCAACCACCATAGCATCCACAGAAACTCCTTTTGTCAGAAATTGTTTATCTGTTGGTGCCGTGATAAATTTTGAGGGTCTCCTGGGAGTGGGGTCCACTGAATCAGGAGCCGTCCATGCCTTTTTTGCTACCACCTGCATGAGGGGGTCAAAGGGGGGAGACACACCCAGGAGGTGGAAGGGCGAGAGCCAAACACCTCAAGGTACACAGATTCATCCTCCGAAGGGTTGAGGGCTGGCCAATTTCCCCTCTGTTTGAGGATTTCTAGAATGTCTGCAAATGAGACATCTTCAGAAGGGGAACGGGGGGAACCCTCGGAATCCTCTAAATCTGTGTCAGAGGTGACGGACTCAGGTGAGTCTATGTGTTTCCTCTTACACTTTCTCTTCCGAGGGGGCTCTTCTGCCAAATCAGGAGAGGCCTCGGAAGAGGATGAGATCCCCACAGGGGATTCCTGAGGAGCTGGCTCTCTGCAGTCTGGAATGAGGGAGTGAGTCGACTTGACCTGAGGCACCGAAGAGGGAGGGGCGGACGGAGCCGACTGTGGAGTTGAACCAGGTTCCAACACACTCCGCATGACCTCGAACGCACCCCTGTCAGGCAGAGCCAGAGGTCCCCGCTCCGAAAAGCTAAAAACCTCCCTCAGCACCGACAGTGATGGCTCCGAGGCCGATGTCGGAGCCGAACTCGCCAGCGCCGAAGCTCCGAGAGGGAGAGCGGGGTCGGACAAGGGTCCGATGCCACTCACCCCCTCGGAGCCGACAAGGGAAGTCCGGCGCCGAGATTCTTCTAAGGAAGAAATCGGAGCCGACGACGGAGCCGAAGACATCTGTATCGGCTCCGACGCTACCACAGTCTCGGTTCCGAAACGCCTCGGCTCCGAGCTCAACGGAGTCGGAGGAGGAACATAATGGGGGACAGGGTCAGGCATCGACTGATGAGTCAGGATCTGAAGCATTTGGGCCAGTGCCTCGGACTTAAGAAGTCGACTCACTACCCTCTGAAGGTCATGGTCCGAAAGCCTCGATAACCTAGAGGAGTGAGATCTATGGCTCCATTCAGACAGCAAGGGAGATGCTGGAGCCGAATGAACGGAGCCAAGGGACGGTGACCTGGACCTCTTTCTAGATGTCGGTTCCGAAGGTCTAGTCGGAACCAACAAAGGAATTTCCAATACCTTGGCTCCAGCTGGAGCCGAGGAAACCACAGAAACTTCAGTCTGAGACCGGCTCCAGCCGGAGCCGATGTAGACGGAGGTTTCGAAGCCTTAGGTCTCGGCTCAGATGCTGGAGCCGAAGACCTAGAAGCCTTGGAGGGTTTTCCCGAAGGAACAGTAAGGGAACCTTCAGGCTTAAGTAAACCTCTTAAAATAAGTTTATTTTTTCTTTCCAGCAGGACTCTGGGGCTGAAGCCATGGCAAACAGCACAAGAGTCCTGCAGGTGTAAAGGTCCCAGGCAGTACACACAAGAAGTGTGACCGTCTGTCAGAGACATTTTCTGACAGCACGAGTCACACTTCTTGAAGCCTGAGACCTTCAATCTTGGACATGACAAGGAACAAGTGTAACCACACACAAACACAAGCACACCGATTACACTTAAAAACTAAAACAGAAATTAAACTAAGAATTTAGTTGTTTAATGTATAAATTCCTACAAAACACACACACTCCAAGGGAATAGGAGGACCCGAAGGCCTAAGGGAAGAACTATAAGTTCTTAGGTAAAAAATTAAAGAAAAACTAGATTAAAGGGATAAAAGACCTTAAAGGTAAGGGGAAACTGTAAGGAAAACTAAATTAAAGGGTTTAGACTCAACTTTTTAAACTAGTTCCTACACTAACCTGAAGCCGGTGAAGCAACACGTCTCGATAGCTGTAGCGGCAAACGAGATCTAAGGTAACTCACGCCTAGCATTGTGGGATATAAGGGGAGCCTCGAGCCGGTGGAACCAACTCTCGAGCTTTTAGAGTGGCCGAGTCGGAGCCGAGGTCGGCTCCGAACCCATCCAGCAAGAATGAAGGCGAGATAGACAACTTAACATATAAGGTTTTCCAAGTTAAGCACTTCAAACAGGGAATGTACTAAGGACTGTAATACCAGATTCAAGTCCCAAGGTGAAGAAGGATCCTGATATGGGGGGTCTGAGCATTAAGGTCTCTTTCAGAAAAGCTTTACAAATTTTGTGGGACATTAGAGTTGCATCATTTAAACCGTCATGAGAGTTAGAAATTGCACGGTCGAGGAGGATGCTTCCGCATTGAAAAGTGATGCTAAGAATTCTAAGACCTTAACAACTGGTGCAGAAAATGGGTCGAGTTTATACTCCATAGCCCATTTTGAAATTTTTTGCCATTTGCTGTTATATAGTCTTCTAGTCGAAGATTTATAGGAAACTAGAATGACCTGTTAGGCTGGAGCAATGAGACTATTATGCCTGGCAGTCACTGGAACTGCAGAAACCATGCAGTGAGCTTGAGATTTTAAAGATTTGGATGAATGAGTCCCTCTGGATGGAACAAGAGGTCTGGCGTTGGATCCAGAGTCCAAGGTTTCCGAATTAGGTGAGGCCAAAGAAAGGGAAACCATATTTGTTGAGGCCAGAATGGGGCAATGAGAATTATTTGGTTCTTTGACCTACTGGCTTTCTTCAGAAATTGGGAAATAGGAGGTATCAGACAAAAGGCATAGAGTAGACCAGAGGGCCAATCGTGAAGGAGAGCATCTCTGTGACTTCTCCGGCAGGGGGAATAGGGCAAAGTAGTTGCTGCAATTGTTAAGAGGAGATGCAAACAAATCACAGCAGGGCTGGCCCCATTCATGGAATATCCTTTCTGTCACCATAGGATTGAGAGACCACTCATGAGGCATTAGTATGCTTCTGCTCAATTTGTCCACAGTCCCGCTGGAGCTACCTGGAATATGCACTGCAATTAGAAAGCTGTCGCCTGAAATTGCCCATTGCCATACCCTGAGTGCCTCTCGACAAAGACGGTAAGATATGATTCCCCCTTGCTTGCTGATGTACTAGACCACTAACATGTTGTCTATTTGAATTGCAATTGTTCCTAAGGGGAGGGTTTCTTGGAATGCTTGCAATGCTAAGAGCACTGCCGTCAATATGCAAATTGGCCTCCATCTGGGACCAAGTGTCTCTGACTGTCTTTCCCAGATAATGCCCCCCCCCCCCCATCTGGGATGCATCCGTAGTCACAATGACTTGGGGTTGAGGAGGGACAAAGGGTTGGCCCGACAAAATTTTGCTGGAATGAATCCACCAATTCAGGTCTTTCTTGCATAGATCAGTGATCAATATCTGATGGCGTATTGGCTGATTCAGTAAAGACCACTGTGATGCCAAGAGTCATTGTAAAATTCGCATGTGAAATCTCACCAGGGGAACTAAAGTGATGGCGGCTGCCAATGATCCTAGGGTTTGTAACAGTCTTGCAGTCACCGTTTTGCTGCAAATAATCTGGCTGACTTGCGATTTTGCTCTATAAAGTCTTTCTGGGGGAAGAGACGCGATACCGGTGGGTGTGTTTAGTACCGCTCCTATAAATTTTAACTGCTGTGTTGGCTCTAGATAGGATTTTTCATAGTTTACAGTGATCCCCTGCGAGGAGCAAGTTTGAAGAATGTAGTCCCTTGCCTGCAACAGTAGATGCCTGGTAGGTGCGGTAATGAGCTAGTCATCTAGGTATGGAAACATGCAGAATCCCTGCAGTCTGAAGTGAGCTGCTACCACTGCCATGTATTTGGTGAACTCCCTGGGGGCTGTGGTGAGACCAAAAGGCAGGGCTCTGAACTGATAATGACTGGCTCTCAGCCAGAAGCGCACAAATCTTCTGCAATGCTTGTCCATTTCTATGTGATAATACGCAACCTGAGGATCTACTGAGCACATCCAATTGTCTTTTCTTAAGAACGGAAGTATCGACTGAACCGTAACTGTCCAGAATTTTGTTTGTTGAACTGACTTGTTCAACAAACTGAGATCCAAAATTGGTCCCACGTCCTCTGTTTTCTTTGGTACTAAAAACAATCTTGAGTAAACTCTGGATCCTATTTGGCCTGGCTGGACTGCTTGGATGGCTCTTTTGTAGAGCAACGTTTGAATTTCTAAGACAGCTGCATCCCTGAGACTGGGTGGAATGTCTGGGATCCTTTTTGGCTGTCTGTGTTATTTTGGAAAAGGGATATTGTAACCTCTGGTTATAATCCTCTGCACCCAATTGTCTGTTGTTATATCTACCATACAGATAGGTGCAGGGATAAACGTCTCCTGACTGCCTCCAGAGGACAACAATTGGGCTTATATTCAGTAATGCTGATAGGAGTTACCAGGGAATGAATCCCCTGGAATGCTGATTCTGCAGGCCACCTCTGCCTTGTGGATGGCATCTTCCACTATAACGCCCCCCCCCCTCTGCCCAGGGGGGGGGGGTCATTGCCATGTGGGTCCTGGGAAGGTCCTTGGGACTTTTTGAATCATAGCTTCCCAATCCTCTGATTCCTGAAATTAGGCCACTGAGGAGTGGAAAAGTGTACGCCCATGGCAGAGAGAGTCTTTCCATCCTTCTCACATTTGGCAAGGGTCTCTAACTTTGAGGCCAAAAAGGGATGTTCCATCAAAGAAGCGTTGATGAAAGAAGACTTGATTGTCTCTGCAAACTCACATAAGCGCATCCAGACGTGCCTCTCATGGCTATGCCAAAACCTGCTGCCCTAGTCGTCCCTTCGGCTGTGTGTGCAATGAGCCTCATGGACAAATTATTTATGGATTCAAGGGTTGCCAGTTCGGAAGCTACTTTATCCTGCACTCCCTCAGCTATGGTTCCTGTCACAGTATCTGATAACTCCTTTATCAGGTCTCTTTGTAGTCTCATAAAAAGTGCCATGAAATTCAAGGACCTAAGGGCAAAGATCAATAAAGTGTGTATGTGCTTCCCAAATCTATCCATCATCCTAGACTCTTTGTTCGGAGAATGGATAGTTGGACTTTTATCAACAAGTTCCTTTTTTGTGGCTGCTGCAACCATGATGCATCTACTGGTATCCCTTTACTCCAATTTTGGTGATCCTTAGGAGCTGACAAAATGCAGTCTGATCTCTTTGATATTGGTGGGACTGACCGGGGAGGTGTCTATAGAGGACATAACCACCACGGTTGAATCCTGAGGTTTCTGTGCCCGCTGTCCCAAATCAGAGGCTGGTGGTAGCTCTGGGAGAGGGGAAGGACCGGGATGATGGCTCGACAAAAGTGGTATCGACTGAGTCCACACAGGACAAGGCCCTCTCCATGGCCTGGAAAGCAGGGCCCCCCTATACAGGAATGGGAGCCCACAACTAAGACAGACTCCTGCAAAACATGGTCCCACCTATCACAAAGGAAGCCGCCCCCAAAGCCAAAGTCGAACTCACATGTGCCTATGCCCCAAGCAGTATGGACAGCTCCAACAACAACGCTCCCTGGAACTGACAGTGAAGCTTCGACGCAGAGAGATCTCTGGATCCAACAGAACCAAAGAGCTCAGGATAGTAACTGGTGCTGCAGATAATGATCTAACTGGCATTGATACAGGTGAAACCAGGACTGTCAGAGCCGGGATCTCCAAAGGCTCAGTTGGAGTCAAGAGGAGGAACAAAAACTGGTGAAGAGACAAGGAAGGTTACAGAGCTATAGAGGCTAGGAACCAAAGAAGAAGTTAATCCCTTTGTCGCCAGGAGCTGGTCCACCAGCCTCATAACATCAGATTCTATAAGGTTCTTGGTAGAATGGACCAAATAGACTGACAGGGTTCTAGGTCTTTCATAGAAAGGACTTGGAGGTCAGTCTATGAAGGGGTCTACAGATGGGGATTATCTTGTTCGGGGCCTACCTTTAAAAGAAAATTCCTTATATTCTGAAGAAGAAGATGGAACTAAGGACTGAGGAGGCGCCAAAGGTACTGTGTCTGAAATAATTGCTGCTGCTGACATAGTCCGCACCAACATAACCGGCACCAACAGCACCGAAGGGTCGATCAATTCCCCTTTCAGTTCCAAGGAAACTAGGAACCTAGGAAGTTTTAGTCAGCTTAGCAAGTGGTGTTGACAAAAGTGTCAGAACCGAACAGCTCCTTTTCTTCGCTCCTTCATGTTTACTACAAGAGGAAGAAGGGGAGCTAGCATCAGTTTTAGACTTTAGGGAAGCAGATACAGCGTCATTAAAATCAGATTTTACAAGTCCCTTTAGAATTAACAAGATTTTTCTTTTCACAAGGACCCGGTGACTTGAAGCTGTGACAAACAGCACAGTCTTATTGAAGATGCACTGGGCCCAAGCAGTAAACACACAGAGAGAGTATCCATCAGAATTAGGCAACTTTCTATCGCACTTCTGGCATCATTTGAATCATCTAGATTTGTCTCCCATGTCAGGAGACGCACACACACACACACAGGGAGAGCAAGATATAAGATATATACATATTATATATGCACGCATACATATACATATAGGCGGAAAGAAACATACCAACAATGGTACGGAAGGTTTACCTTAGCGGTAAAGGGGAATTAAACAGAAAAAGTACCAACAACGGTACTGAAGATTTACTGTAAAGGTAGATAGAAAGTGAAAACAAAAGGGACTACCAATGATGGTATTAAGAAAACACTAAAAGTGTTTACAAAAGAGAGCTTAGAGAAGCTGGGTAAGTGAGATAAACAGAAAGAGTAAGAAATAAGTGTTTTTGACAAAAAAGGCTTACAGTTCAAATGAAAGAGTTCACTCGAGAGCTGACAGAAAAAAACACATCTGGCACTAAAAGCGGCAAACGAGATCTGAGATAATCCTGACAGAAACATTATGGGTAACGCTAAGCTTGAGAGTTTTTGGAAGGTGCGAGCTGGAATAATGACTGAGGCGGTTCCGAGTTATGGAACCAAACTCACAGTCAAGGATTAAGTGAAGAGTGACAACATCAGATTAAAAGTTATGTACTTACCATAACAATAGATCCAAGCTGCCCGATTTTCATCTGGTTCAACATATAGTTTATCGGTTCTGACCTCAGCAGCAATTTGAAGCTTCCATGGTTCCAGGGCTCTAATTCATCCCTACCCATAATTTTTATTTGGGCGGGCTCTATTGAACAGTTAGGTCAGTTTCTTGCTTATTTACATATGACAAATGATTTTCTTAGGTTTACCCATAATTGTTCAAATGATTGTATAGATATTTTGGATGTTTCTATCTCTCTATCAGTGGCAATGGTTTTAATATGAAAATTTATAAAAAAATCATGTAAGATGAATAAGTTACATGCAAAAAGTATGCATCCCAAGAGGGTTAAAGCTAATGCTATGAAGGGTCAGTTCTTTAGAAACGCCCGACTTTATACTAAAGACAGAGAAATGTATGAGGCTTTTGATGTCTTAACTGAAGAGTTTAGACAGAGAGGATACTGTGACTCTGGGATTCTACAGATGCAAAACGATGTGGTTGCTTGGAGACAAGATAGAGCCAGACCATTCTCTGACACCAACAATATGGAATCTGACAATTATACAGTTAACTCTGAGAATGGACTTAGGATGTGTTTGACTTATTCCAGGGATGTAGCTCCAGTGTGTGAAATACTGTAGTTAGAAAACACGGGTATTCTGAGGTCTGACAATAAGTGCAGGAATATGCTTGATACTCAACTGTGTTTTATGTTCACTTAAGAAACTGCTCTGCTATAAACCATTAAATATAAAGGATGATTTGAGTAACAGGAGAAGTAAGAAGAAAGGGACTTTTCCCTGTAACAGATGCAATGTTTGTAGATATATTAGTACTAATGGTGTATTTGTGCATCCGATTTCCCATAGGGTTTTTGAGTTTAATCTATTTGCTAATTGTAGCACACAGAATATAGTATATCTTGCGATCTGTCAAACCTGTAGTTGTTACTTTGTGGAAAAAACTAACAGATGCCTTAGAGACCGAATCAGGTTACACCTTTACAATATTAACAGGCAAGACATGAAGAATGATTTAGCAAAGCATATTGTTAAAGAAGGGGCAGGACACAGTTTTAAATTTATGATTATTGAGAAGTTAGTTACTTGTCACAGATAGAGGGGGAGATGTTTAAGTTCAGACAGAAGTTACAGACAAAATGGATTCTCAGACGTGCTGCACATAAGGAAAAAGGGTTAAATGACTTTGTGCCTTTAAAACCTGTGCTTAAATTAAGATTGTTAAAACATTGATTGGTTACTTAATGTGTATATATACCTACTTGGATTGATGAATTTTAGATCTGAAGAAGCACTCATCTATTGATACGTATTTTTTATTTTATTTTAACTATTAAAGTTTTACCTCTTTGGCCAGCTTCTGTGGTTTTAATATTCGCTGTTTGCTTGAAGTGCTGCTATCTTGATTGTTTAGTCTTATTGCTGATTTTCATCTGGTTCAACATCTGGTTTGTTAGTTCAGATCTCTGCACCAGTTTTGAGGCTTCCATGACTCCAGGGCTCTAATTCATCACTACCCATAATTCTCTGAACTCCACCCCAGTACCTCAGATCAAGTTTGCCCTTTAGAGTACAAATGAGACCTAACTATGACTATATTAGAATATAAAAACCAAGAATAGAGAAGGAAATAGGGAAACAGACAGGACTGCTCACAAACAGGGTATAAAGTAACAACCACCTGATCATCTCAAAGCCATGTGTGTCAATCTGTTATGGGGGCATGAGAGAAGTTGAAATGGATGAAACTCAGACATGTATCTATCGTTATGCTAAGTACATAACTTTTATATCTAATGCTGTCTATTTTTGTCCGATTCAACATATGGGACAAATTTCCAGACCGTCTTTCTGGGTGGTACAAAGGAAGGACATTCCTGATGATGGTGAAACCAAAGGAAGAGTGAGATTTGGATTGTATATCCAGTTTATGGGACACAAAAGTGTGGACTATGGACCAAGTTGCTGCTGTACAAATGTCATTGATGGGAAATCTCTTAGAAAACGCCATTGAGGTGGCTGCTGCCCTTACTGAATGAGCTTTTGGTATGGATTGTAATGGCAAGCCCTTCTTGTTATAGACAAAGGAAATGCAGCCTGACAAACATTGGGAGAGTGTTACTTTGGCGACATCTCTACCACGTTCTGGTTTTGAGAAAGCAATAAACAGTTGATCAGATTTCCTGAATTGTTTTTTCCGATGAAGATAGAATCTGAGTTGATGATGAACACCTAGCATGTGCAAGGTACATTCACCTTTGTTTGACAATCTGGGGAAAAATACTGGGAAATGTATAGACTGAAGTTTGTCTTGGATGCCAACTTTGGAAGAAAAGATGCATTAGTTCTGAGAGAAATCCAATCTTTATGTTAAATCAAAAATGGAGGTTTACATAACAATGCTTGTAATTCCGAAATCTGTCTGACTGATGTGACCACCACTAAAAAAAATGTTTTCCAAGTTAGGTATTTGATGCCCACTGTGGCCACAAGTTCAAAGTGGAGTTTTGTCAGAGCTTGGAGCATGACAGCAATATCTCACAGGAGAAATGGGTCTCTAATGGGAGGAAGTAAAAGAAAACAAGCCGTTAGCATCATAGTGGACTCTTCTGGTGGAAACAATCCAGATGGGTGAGACAGAAGATTTGCATACTGATGCAGCATCCAATGGGGAGGTACTAGTAAAGACCACAAGAAGGGGAAGAGGAACCATGTTTGTCAGGGCCAGAAAGGGACAATCAGGATTACTCTGGCCTTGCACTGTCTGGCTTTCTGAATTAATCTGTTATGGGAAGAAACATAAATGAGGCCTGTGGGGCTAGTTGTGGACCACAGCATTCCTTGCTGAATGATCCTGTGGAGGGATCAGGGCAAAATAACTGCTGCACATGTTCTTGAGGTAGGAGAAGAATAGGTCAAGCAAGGTTGGTCCCAGCAACAAAAAAATTAAAGCTGCCACTGTTGGATCGAGGGACTACTCATGAGGCATTAGCATAATCCTGCTCAATTTTTCCACCAGAACAGTGGAAGTCCCCAGGATGTGTGGTGCTATCAGAAAATGGTGTGAAAACATCACACTACCAAACTCTCGTGGCCTCTCAACACAAGGGGTAAGAACTGGTTGCTCCCTGTTTGCTGATGTACCATATGACTGACATTTTGTTTGTATGGAAATCACACCCTTGGGGAGGACATCCCTGAATGTCTGCAATGTTTGGAGGACCACCCTCATCTCCAAGACATGCATGTGAAGATTAGTCTCTAAGGTTGACCATGTGTCTTTGATCATCCTTCCATTAAAATGCCCCCCTCAGTATGGAGGCATCTGTGGTTACTACAACTGCTACTAGAAGATCTGTGTGAAAAGGTAATCCTTCGGTTACTGAAGGGAAGGTTATCCACCAAGCGATCTGTCACCTGCAAATCTTTGTGAGTTGAGTCTTCGCATGCAATGGATGAAAGTTCTGGGACAACTGCACTGTTAGAGTCTACTGAAGCATTGCCATATAGTAGTGGGAAAGCAGAATCATTAGAACTGCAGATGTCATTAGGCCTAATAGATGCAGGATAGAACATGCTGGAGGGAGATGAATGATGAATCACCTGCATGGCTGTTAGATGCAAATATGTAACCCTTTGGTGAGGAAAGCTGACAACTTTTAGAGATGTGTTGAGGTGGAATCCGATAAATTCTATCAATTGGATGGGTAATAGCTGACACTTGGAAATGTTTATTGCTATACCTAGGTTCAGTGAAAATTAGAGCAGAAGGTCCAAATGATATAGTAACAGATGCTTGGAAGCAGCAATTAGGAGCCAATCGTCGAGGAACGGGAAGACTTGCATCCCTAGAAGGTGCAAGTGTGCCACTACCACTGTCATTACCTTGGTGAACACCCTGGGGGCTGTGATGAGATTAAAAGGCAAGCTCTGAACTGGTAGTGATAGACTCCTAGCCAGAAGCTGGAAATGAAGGCTTCCAAAAATACAAATTCATCCAGTGAGGGAACATCAGTGGACCATCTCCTTCTCCATTTCATAAGCTCAAGGACTTCATCAAAAGCAATGTCTTCTGAGAAGGACCAGGGGGAGCACTTCACCTTCAACCAAATCTATATCCTCAGTGAAAGACTCTGGAAAGGAGTCTATGTGCTTTAGCTTGCACCTATGCTTCTTAAGAATCAGTTCTGTTGGCAGGTCAGAGGGATCAGAATCTGACTGGGAGCTAACATAGCATGTGGTTTCAGATGCCTGAGGTCCAGACTGTCCCTGTTTTGCAGGATAAGAAGCAGCAGGAAAATCTAGTTGGGATTTGGGTGGAATCGAGGTAGATGAAAACACCTTCTCCTTGGCAATGCTCAAAAGCTGAAGCTGCTGTCAGAAAGGATTGCCTGCCAGGATCTGAAGAGGAGAGAGAAAGTACAGTTGTGTACACTTACCATAAATGTAGATGTTCGAATGTAGTCACTGTTGCAGTCATCACATTTGGGTTATCCCTGCCAGGGTAGCCCTCGGCCGGCCTGAATACCAGAGACTTAGTATTTCTGTGTCGGTTGATGTCACTTGAGGACTGATGCCAGGTCGTCAGTGGTATAAAGGAAGGCATCCAACACCATTACATCAGTTTTTCTTGCCGTAACCTGTCAGGAGCTCCCAAAGTAGGAGGCCAGGCTCTGGTGGTAGAACCCCATCAGTGGAAAATAAATACCAACATGTCCCTTGTAAGGAAAGGAGAACAACAAGGAAGAAAAAAGAGAAAGGGGGATGGAGGGAGGGAAACCAGGACTGCAACAGTGAATACACTTGAACATCTACATTTACGGCAAGTGTACAAAACTGTACTATGTTCTTCGTGTTTCACTGTTGCAGTCATCACACTTGGGTTGATTCCCAAAGCTGAGGAAGGGTGGAGGCAAGTCCAGGAAGCTAGGGGCTGGCTAGCATGCCCTGCAAGACTGCAGAGGCAAACCCTGCCCTGGATTTGGAGAAGAGAGGCAGGTGGTAATGTTTGGTAAAAGTATGAACAGATGTCCAAGTGGCAGCCTCCAGGATGTCCCTGGTGGGGACTCCTCTGAGGAAAGCTGCAGAGGTGGAGGCTGCTCTGGTAGAGTGTGTCCTGACCCCCTTGGGGGGAGGCTTGCCATCTTGTTTGTAGCAGAAATGGCTGCAGTGTGCTATCCATTTGGAAATGGTTTGCTTGGAGATGACTTTGCCTTCTGCCCCTGAATTAAAGCTAACCAGCAATTGATCAGACTTTCTGAAGGGCTTAGTTCTGTCCAGATAGTATCTGAGCTGTCTGTGCACATCCAGAGAGTGCAGAATCTTTTTCCCCTTGTTTTGGAGGTTAGGAAAGAAGGTGGGTAAACGGATGAATTGGTTGAGAGCCACACTGGACACCACCTTGGGCATGAAGGATGGATTAGTTCTGACGGATACCCTGTCTGCATAGAAGATGATGAAGGGTACCACAGCCATGACAGCTTGCAGCTCGGAGACTCTTCTGGCTGAAGTGATGGCCAGGAGGAAGGCTGTCTTCCAGCAGAGATATTTTAGCTCTGCAGAAGAAGCTGGTTCGAAAGAGGGCAGGGTGAGCTTTTCCAAGGCAAAGTTAAAGTACAAAGCTGGTGTTGGTGCCCTTCTGGGGCTCAAGTTGCTTGCCCCTCTGAGGAACTGTTCAATCAAAGGGTGTAAAAAAAGAGGCTGCTCAGTGGGAAAATGAGCAGAAATAGCAGAGGCATGATTTTTATAGAGGAGAAAGAAAGACCACTGTGTAGTAGGTCACCTAAGTAATCCAGGATGACAGGGATGGGGGGCTGTGACATATTGGCCCACTTAGCCTGGATCCAGGTGCAGAACTTTAGCCTGGATCCAGGTGCAGAACCTTTTCCATTTATCTGCATAAGACTTTCTGGTGCTAGGGTGTCTGGCCTCTCAGATAACATCCAGAACCTGTTTACTGAGGATTGCAGATTGGTCAGGGGTTAGGGTATAAGCCAAGCCGCCAAATTGAGTGTCTGCAATTGGGGGTGCATGAATTCCCTTTCCCTCTGGGTTAAGAGGTTTGGAATCTGAGGAAGATTCCATGGACGCAGCGGGGACAGGCTGCGCAGCAAGGAGTTCCAGTGCTGTCTGGGCCAGTCTGAAGTTATGAGAATGGTCCTTGTTTTTTCTTTCCTTATTTTGAGCAGTACCCTGGGAATGAGAGGTAGGGGAGGAAAGGCATAGACTGAGAGGTTTACCCAGGGGAAGGACAGGGCATCCACTTTCCAAGCCATGCAGTGATGCTCCCTGGTGCAGAAATTGCTGAGCTGATGGTTGGTGTGGAAGGCAAAGAGGTCAAACTCCGGGGTTTCCCATTTCTGAGCTATTAGGAAGAAGGTGTTTCTGTTGAGCTGCCACTCGTGGGGGTCCAAGAGCTTTCTGCTTAATTGGTCTGCCAGGGAGTTGAGAGAGCCTGGCAGGTATTGTGCTAACACGTGTATTTGCATGGAAGAGGCTGTGAATCAAAGTCTCATGGCCAGCCTGCACAGCGGGTAGCAGTTAGTCCCTCCCTGCTTGTTGATGTACCACATCACAGTGGTGTTGTCTGTTTTGATCAAGAGAATCTCTTGAGAGAGAAGGGGTTTGAAAGCTATCAAGGCCTGCTGCACAGCCATCATCTCTTTTTGACTGATGTACTGGGGGAGTTGCTGGGGGTAACATTGGCTCTGTATGCACCTGCCGCCCAGGTGTGCACCCCAAGCATAGTCTGATGCATCTGTGGTGAGGGTCTGGGTGGCGGGGTGTGGGGAGAAGGGCAGTCCCTTGTGGGAGCAGGCTGTTGCCCAAAGAAATTCCTTTCTCGGGCAAGGAATAATAGGCAGTAGAGTTTCCAGATCCTGAAAGTGTTGACACCAAAGGCTCTTTAGGTATAATTGAAGTTTCCTCATATGCAGTCTGGCATATGGAATGAGGAGTATGCAAGAGGCCATGAACCCCAGGGCTTGCATTTTCCTTGCAGAAAGCTGGGGCCTGGCGGCCAGTTGAGAGCAGTAAGCTGATAGGAAAATTTGTCTCTCTGGTGTAAGGTATGCTATCTGGGATGCTGTGTCCAGACTTGCTCCCAGGAAGATTATCCTTTTGGTGGGTACTTGTTTGGATTTCTTTTTGTTGATTGTGTACCCTTGGGAGGTTAGTAGGTTCTTTACAAAGGCCAGATCTTTGAGCAGCTTTTTATGGCTGTCTGCCTGAATAAAGCAGTTGTCTAAGTAGGAGTAAATTTGAATATTTCTTTGTCTGCAAAAGGCAATGGCCGGAGCCAGACATTTTGTGAAAACTCTGGGAGCAGTAGATAAGCCAAAGGGAAGCGCAGAGAACTGAAAGTGTTGAGATCCTGCCCTGAAGCAGAGATATTTTCTGCAGGACTCCCTGATGGGAATGTGGAGGTAGGCCTCTTTTAGGACCAGGGTGGCTAGCAAGGCGTCCTTCGAGACCATGGGTAGCAGCTGCTGGAGGGTGAGCATTTTGAAGTTTGGGATTAGAAAGGTGTTTAAAATGGACAGATCGAGGGTGGGGCGCCAGATGCCCTCTTTTCTGGGCACCAGAAAAAGGCTGGAGTAGAAGCCTTGGCCTATCTGCTCTGCAGAAACGTGCTTTACTGCCCCCAAGGACAGCAGGGAATGGATGTGCTTTTGAGCCTCTGCCCACTCATTTGGTGGTAGATCTGGGAACCCTTTTGGGGTTGGAAGTGTGTGGAAGGAGAATTTGTACCCTGAGACACAATGTTCAAAACCCATTGGTCCTTGGTAATGGTGGCTCAGGTGCTTGAGTGAAAGGAGAGTTTTCCTCCTAGGGGTATGTGAAGGTGGGCAAAGGCGAGGTTGTGAAGGGGCGAGTCATTGTGAGTTTTTACCATAAGGGGATGGCTTAGAACTCCCTGGTTTTGAAGTAGAGGTAGTCCACTGCTTAAATCTCTGCAACCACTGGGGCTTCTGTCTGAGGGGTCTGTTTCCACGGGGCCTAGGCTGGGCCTGTCTACTCGGAGCAGGAAAGGACCAGTGCTTGGAGGGAAAATGCCTGCTGAACCTAGGGGGCTGGACCTGTAAGAAATCTTTAACAGTCTGCATAGATTTTGCTTTTTCTTCCATCTTTTTAAGATCTCTCTGCTTTAGTGCCAAACAAGTTATCTTTGTGCAAGGGTGCATCCAACAATTTTGATTTGACATGGTCTGGCAGGGGTTGTTACTTAAGCCATGCATGTCTTCTAATGACAGATCCGGTGACTGCTGCCCTGCAAGAAGCTTCTAGGGCGTCAAAACCACAGTGCAAAGTCCCAAGAAGCTGTCAGTTCAGACCTCTGTGCAACTTTTTGATTGGATTTGACTTGCATCTATGGATATGGAGAACACTTTTTGTCTGAAGGAGACTTCCCCTTTTTTTCCCTTCTTTTTGTCCTTCGCTTTTTCTTTCTCGGTTTGTTTTTTTCTTGTGACTTCTCCCTAGACTTTGACTTGTCCTGTTTCTTGGCTGGACAAACACAAGAGGAAGGTCCAGGCAATGATGACAATGTCTGTGAAGGAAGAAGACCTATTGCAAGCAACTTTTCACACCTAGCTTGACGTGTCCTAGAACTGAAATAGGCGCAAGATTGACAGTATGAATCTAAATCGGCAGCTGCCAAACAGTAAACACACAAAGTGTTAGGGTCTTGGGAGGGGAGCTTATGCCCACACTCAACACAGTTCTTAAAGGCTTGAGAGAATCAGCCATTACGAGACTTGTCGGAAAGCTCAATTTGTCACACACACAATATATCTGAGTACATATATGTATATATATATATATATATATATATATATATATATAGGTTCATAGGTTCATACTAGGCTATCTGCCCTAGGGCATTTATAAGTCTAGCCAGAGTGTGTTTGGCTTTCGCCACCCATTTTAAATTAATTTTGCTATGCCCTTTTTTGAGGTTAGTATGCTGTGCCTCTGTCTAACAGTGACACAGAAGTGATACCTGGGGTAAACCTACTATCTCCCATCCACTCATCAAGATTCCTCTTGAAGAGAGTCAATGAGGGACTCTGCCTAACCTGGACTGGGATTTTATTCCAGAGTGAAGGGAGCCTCTGGGTTATGAATCTGTCCCTCCAGCATGTCCTATTTATTTCAGTGCTGAGGTTCAAGTCTCTCGAGCGCGTAGCTCGATGGGATTTGGATTTTCTGAGGTGCAGCATGTCCATTAATTCCGGGGTGGACATGGCTTTATACGTCAGGCACAGATCGCCTCTGATCAGGCGTATGCCACTGAGTAGAGCTGGAGTTTCTTTAACCGGGCAGCATATGGCATCTGTTTGAGCCCTTTGATCCTCTTGGTGAGGTACTTTTGGGGTCTTTCCAGTTGCTGCAGGTGTCTGGTAAGGTACATCCCCAAAAGGGGCATTGTACTCAATTATGGGCCTGATGAGGGATGAGTAAAGAGGCACGATGACCTCCACTGATCTAGATGTGAATCCCTTCACAATTAGGTGGGCTATATAAAATGTTTTTCTAACCACTTTGGCCACGTGGTTGTCAAATGAGAGATTGCTATCAACTTGGGTCCCCAGGTCCCTAATTACTTCGTCCGTACTTAATGGATTACCACCTATGTGGTAATTTGTGGGCACTTTGTTTTTGCCAAAGGGGATGACTATACACTTTTTGGCATTTAGCTTGAGGCCATGGCTCTGGCACCAGTTGTCTGTTTCTATGAGGCCCTTTTGTAGGATGCTTGTGTTGGCTGGAGAGAGTATTATGGAGCCCAGTTTGCAGTCATCTGCGAACTTGGTCAGCCACAGTCCTTCCGTGTTAGCCTGTACCACCGAGAAATATATACCGAACAAGAGAGGTCCCAGGACTGAGCCTTGTGGGACGCGACAAGTAACTGGTTTGGAGTCTGATATGGCTCCAGCAATTCTAACCATGTGGGTTCTGTCCTTGAGCCAGTTTGCAACCCATCTAGTGACATAGGGGTTTATATTTAAACTGGTGAGCTTATCTATAATGCCCGAGTGGGGTATTGTATCGAAGGCTTTTGTGAGGTCCAGGTAGGCTGTGTGGACCACCTTCCCCTCGTCAATGGCCTTGGTGACTGTTTCAAAGAAATCGACCAGGATTAAGAGGCAGGATCTGCCCTTAAAGCCGAACTGGGTAGGATCCAGTGTCTGTAGGTCCCCAATATCTTTATTTATGAGGTCCATGATGATCCTTTCCATAGCTTTGCAGACCAAGCTAGTCAGGCTTATGGGGCGATAGTTTCCAGGATCCGCTGAGGCACCACCTTTGTGGAGAGGGACCACTGTTGCTGTACGCCCCTCTTTGGGTACATATCCTGTAGTAATGCTGAGATTGAACAGTAGTTTTATGTTTGGGTTTAGCTCTTCTTGGAGTTCATGTAGGATGCAGCACGGCACACCATCTGGTCCCATTGATGCTGTGTTTTTTGCTTTGGAGAGGGCGGCTCTTACCTGAGCATCTGATATGTCAGGGGGGCAGCACTCTGCTGGGATAGATATTTGTCCTTTTGGTGGGGAAGGGGAGGGGGAGTTTGCGCTGAACCTGTCAGCTAGGATGTTGGCAATGTCTGTGGGTTCAGTGTATTTTTTGTCATTTTGGACTAATTTTGAGCATATCTGGGAATTCCCACCCAGGTTCCTAACATAACTAAAGAAAGCCTTGTGATTATCCTTAGTGTCCTGTGCAATTTTTCTCTCGAAGTTGGCCTTAGACGATTTTATGAGTGCCCGTAGTTTTTTGCTAACACTGATCAGAGATGCCTTCCCTTTTTGGGATTTTGCTCTATCATGTAGTAGCTTCCTCCTTCTATTGTATAGTTTGTTTATGGCTGGGGTCCACCAGACAGGATGTCTGCCTTTGGAGGATTGGGTCTTGGTTTTATTTGGGATTGCATGATCCATGCATTCCTGAAGGTGTTCATAGAATGCGTTTATAAAGGATTCTGCGGTCTGGGCCGTATTTTCCACAGGCCTGGAGGCTTTGAAGGATTCCACCTCGGTTTTGAGGAGTGTGAAATTTGGTTTAGAGAAGTTTTTCACTGTGGTTTTCTGGGCAGGGGGTGGGGTCGTGATGTGAATATCTAGTGAGATTAGTTTATGGTCTGATCTTACCAGTGAGGGATACACTTCTGGTCTGGAGCACAGAGTCCCCATGCTGGTGATGATCAGGTCCAGTATGTTTTCCCCTCTTGTGGGAGTGGTAACAAGTTGTTCCATAGCATTTGAGTTTATAAATTCTATGAACCTTTGGGCTAGGGTGCTGGAGCTAGAGTAATGCTCCCAGTCTGTGTTTGGGTAGTTGAAGTTGCCCAATATAATGGTGTTTGGAGAGACCTTCATATTGTCCAGTGTTCTCAGGAAGGCCGAGTGGGGTTCCTGGGTTTGGGAGGGTGGTCTGTAGCAGGCTATAAACTGGAAGGCAGTTTTACCCACTGTTAGTTGCACATGAATAGTCTCTGATGCTTTGTGCTGTGCCACCAACCTGGAGGTGTGGGTATCTTTGACGAATATTGATACTCCCCCTCCTTTTGTGGTTCGGTCCAAGTTTTGGGGCCGAAAAGCATGGTATGAGGTATAACCTGGTAGTGCTGGGGTGCTCTCAGGAGCCTTGAACCAGATTTCTGTTACTGCACAGATATCGATGTTCTCCATGCTAAGGAGAGTTTCGAGTGCGTACATCTTGAGGTTTAGACTTCTGGCGTTGAATAGCTTTACTCTTAGTTTCTTATCCCTTGTGATACCTATGGAGGTGGGTTTGTCTTTTGAGCCTTGCCTAAAAAAGGCACTATGGGAATAGCAAGAGCCTTTGCCAATATCCAAAAGCCCAGGGGTGACAGCTGCAAGCCGTCCCTAGCGAAGCATCGTGGCTTGTCGAGCATGTCATCCCAGGCTGACAGGCACTGGATCCCCTTTGAATGACACCAATACTTAAGCCAGTTGTTGAAATTGATCATCTTGTCTTCATATTGTGGCATCATTCTTGGTGAGGGTAAGATGCTACTCAAGGTCAGGGTCATACCGGCCTGGGCTACATGCTCAGAGAGCTCCTCTATGTCTCTTTTCATGTAGTCCAGGGAGGTACATCTCAGGTCATTCACACCAGCATGGACAATGACTGAGTCATATTTGTACTTGCCTTGGCGTGCCCTGAGTGCTTGTGTTATGTGGCGGATCCTAGCGTCCGACAGGCAGCTCACCGTGACCTTCTCCTTGTTCAGCCTGGTGAGCGGGACGTCAGTGTGCCCGACGACAGAGTCACCTATTACAAGTGTATCAGGTCTGTTGTTTAGCCTTAAGGGCTGTGACTGTTCGGCACACTGGCTTTGTGAGCTATGTGTTGCACGTGTTTTGTTTTGGGGTAGCGGTTGCTTGGGTGTCTGCTTTGGAGGTCTCTGCTGCTTAGGCAGATTTTTATTTAGAGCCTCCAAGTATGTTTTTGTGAGTTTATGTGTTTGGTTTGCTGTCGTGGTAGGTCTATGTGAGACTGGAATTGTAGTGAGTGTGGTTTCCTTCTTCTCCTGACTGGTTACGCCAGTACTGAGTTGAGAGATCTTAGCCTCCAGTTTGGCTATATGGTTGCATCTCTCATATGTGTTGGAATTTGTTGGGAGGAGGAGAGGGTTGTCTGTGTACATGAGGCAGTTGTAACATTGCCTCAAGATTCCCAGATTCACCAGCTGGACCGGACAGGAGACTGACAACTGACCTTTGGACATGCTAGAATAGTATTGGGAATTCCTTTATAATTGAAAAAAAGGGCCAATGGGGAACAAAGTACTCAAGAGGAGTTTGTGAGGGTGTAGTGCTTTAAATTTTTTAGTGCTGACTTATATAATTGCTTTAGTGAGCAAGTGCCAAGCTTTAGAGTGGGAATAGGGTGTTTATTATGAGAACTAGATCAGTTCTAAGGGAAAAAGTGAACAGCAGACTTTGTGGAGCCGAGAATGGTTTAAACCCAATTAAGCGGCGCTGCCTGATGCTGCGCTATGCGCAAAATCGCGCAAAGCAGCGCTACAGCGGGTTTTATACAGGGGGACTTGAAAGAGCTAAAAATTGGCCCAAAATGGCCAAAAGACTACTAGATTCTTGTGCTGGGAACACTCCTCCAGGGATAGATAGGCTGCTCCAAGCTCCCCACTGCCACTGGTGAACAAAGAAGCCTCCCTTTATCCAAGAAAGGAAATGGGCAACACAGGAACTTTCCAAAAGTCCAGAATACAGCAAAGCCTGTATTTGGACTACTCTAGGTCAGGAACGATGGGAAACAAGGATAATTTTTTTTTTTTTTTTTTGCAACAAACAGCAGGAAAATGCAATAAATATGTAACACAGGCTAGCGCACTTGAGTGTGTAGCCTCAACAGGTAAAAGCAACAAACAGGACAAACTTTAAAAGTGCAGGTGCAAAAACAACTTTAAACAGTTTAAAACAGTTCAAGAAGCAGAAATACTTGCAGTTTAGCTAGATAGGACAGTCGCCCAGGTAGTAGCAGGAAAACAAACACTTTTATCAGGTTAGCAGTCACTCTTTTAGCCTCTCTGCTGCTAGCACCACTCTGCAGGACCACAAAGAGCTTGGCCGAGTAGTAACAAGCACAAAAACTGCGCCAAAGTGGGTTTTATACAGGGGGACTTGAAAGAGCTAAAAACTGGCCCAAAACGGCCAATAGACTACCAGATTCTTGTGCTGGGAACACTCCTCCAGGGATAGATAGGCTGCTCCAAGCTCCCCACTGCCACTGGTGAACAAAGAAGCCTCCCTTTATCCAAAAAAGGAAATGGGCAACACAGGAACTACCAGATTCTTGTGCTGGGAACACTCCTCCAGGGATAGATAGGCTGCTCCAAGCTCCCCACTGCCACTGGCGAACAAAGAAGCCTCCCTTTATCCAAGAAAGGAAATGGGCAACACAGGAACTTTCCAAAAGTCCAGAATACAACAAAGCCTGTATTTGGACTACTCTAGGTCAGGAAAGATGGGAAACAAGGATAATTTTTTTTTCTTTTTTGCAACAAACAGCAGAAAAATGCAATAAATATGTAACACAGGCTAGCACACTTGAGTGTGTAGCCTCAACAGGTAAATGCAACAAACAGGACAAACTTTAAATTACAAGTGCAAAAGCGCTAAAGCTGGCTTTAAAGCAGGGGGTTAGAAAGAGATAGGAAATGGCCCAAAACGGCCAATAAGCTACAGGTCACTGGGCTGGAACCACTCCTCAAGGGACAGATAGGCTGCTGAGAGCTCCCCACTCTCACTGGTGAACAAAGAAGCTTCCTCCTATCCAAATAAGGATATGGGCAACACAGGAACTATGACACAGCCCAGAGATCAGCAACACCTGAAGACTGGACTATTCTAGTTCAGTAACAGCGGGAAACAAGGATTTTTTTTTTTTTTACAAAGTAGCAAAAATTAGGTACAGAATCACAGTAAATGCTTTAATTCAGTTAGCACACTTGAGTGTGTAGCCTACCAGTTAAACTAAGCAAAAACAAACTTTAAAAGTGCAAAAAACTCAGAAATACAGGCAGGAATGCAATAAAACAACTTTGCAGAGCTTATTTAGTTAAAGAAACAGAGAAGTCTATATATACAGAAAAGCAGCTAAAACACACAAACACTTCAGATGCAGTGCAACCTAGAGCACTTGAGTTGTAGCAATATTAAGGCAATGAGCTAATGACACTAGACTGGGAGGAGTGTCACAGATCAGATTTACAGTAGGGGGGGGCAACTGCAGAGCCACCAAGTATAAGAGCCAGACACCAAATGGGAGGGAGGGTGGAGACAACAGCCTACAGACAGTATGCGAGAAAGCACAAACAAATAAAGATTTGTAAAGATACAGAATGCTTTTAACTGCAGACAAATCAGTTACTTGTGCAGATTAAGTAATAGCAACAAAATACACTTGAAGACTAAAAAGCAGACAATAAAAGTGCTATATATTAATTGTTAAAAACAATAATCTGCATAAACCGAAAAAAAAAAAAAACAGGATACTTGTATATCTCGGCTAAGAGCTGCGGTCAACAACTTATCCACTCTGCTCAGTGTGTATAGACAGAAACCCTATCAAAGTTAGGGCTTAAATACCAGAACAACAACTTTTTTTTTACAAGAACACAAAAGAACCAGCCCCCACTCAGCAGACTATTAACACAATCTAACAAAGTTAAAGAGGCTTCAGCTAGAAACAATAGCCTACAGACAGTAGCACTAGAGAAAGCACAAACAGATAAAGATTTGTAAAGATAAAGAATACTTTTAACTGCAGACAAATCAGTTACTTGTGCAGATTAGTTAATAGCAATAAAATACACTCGAAGACTAAAAAGCAGACAATACAAGTGCTACATATTAATTGTTAAAAACAATAATCTGTATAAATCGGAAAAAAAAAACAGGATACTTCTATATCTCAGCTAACAGCCGCGGTCAACAACTTATCCACTCTGCTCAGTGTGTATAGACCTATACATACATATATATATATATATGTATATATATATATATATATATATATATATATATATGTATGTATATATATGTATATATATATATATATATATATATATATACATATATATATATATATATATATATATATATATAGACACTTAACTCTTAACCTGGCTATCTAACACACACAAAAAAATGTATGCACTAATCACAATAAACTTGAGAGGAAAAATTCTCTCGGTAGGAGAATACCAGAAGAAATAACTTATAAAGGATATGTTATGAGTGCCCTCGCAACACATCTGAAATCTAAAGGCAGCAAACCAAACCAGAGACACTAAGGTGAAGTTCAGGGACTTATGGGTAGGGGAGGAGTCAGTGCCCTGGAACTGTGGAAGCTTAGAATTTGATGCAGAGGTCAGATCCAAGAACCCATATGTTGAATCGGATGAAAATAGACAACCTTGGACAGAGGATTTGTTCTCAGAGACACTCTGTCCTTATGAAAAGTTAAGTATGAAGGCTTTGAGGATAAAGCATGCAGCTCAGAAATTCTCTTGGTAGAAGTGACAGCCACCAGGAATAAAGTCTTACAGAATAAAAACAAAATCCACTTTTGCAGTAAGTTCAAAGTGTGTGTGTGTGTATGGGGGGGTTTGTCAGGGCCCACAAAAAAATAGTAATATCGACTGGATCTCCAGGTGTAAGCTGGAATAAGAAAGTACCCCAAATAAAGGCACTGAACAGTCTAAGGGAAGCTACAGATGTATGATTTTCTCCTATTTGAAAAGAAGAAATTGCAACTAGCAGAAAAATAAATTATGTACCTACCATAACGTTCCATGTTAGTTGTCTTCATCTCACCTTCCTTCTTGCTGTTTGGGTTCGGAGCTGATCCTCGGCTCCGACTCGGCCATCTTCTATAGCCCGAGAGCTGTTTACTGGCTTGAGGCTACTCCTTATCCCAGAAAGCCCAGCGTCAGCTACCCAGATCTCGTTTGTGATAGTGCACACTAGACATTAGTAGAGTAACCAGTTACTAAAACTGGTTGTCCAATACACCTAAACAAGGAAAGAGTTATAGATTTATCTGGCATGTGAAGTAATAAAAGATGCTCAGCCAGTGAAAACAAAAGGGAACTTCTCACAATCCTCCAGGAAGGGGGAAGGAGGGAGGGACGCAAGAAAGAAGGCGAGATGAAGACAACTAACATGGAACTTTATGGTAGGTACATAACTTCTTTATGTTAAGTTATCTATCTTGCCCTCATTCTTGCTGTTTGGGCAGCGTCTCTAGCACCTAAAATCCCGGGTGGCTCATTGGAACAAACTCTTCAGAACAGTAGAACCAAAGGAAGCTCTGCTCCGGGAGACCATATCTACCTTGTAATGAGAGATAAAAGTGTGGGGGTTTGCCCAAGTGGCAGCTGCACAGATTGAGTCTATGGGCAACCTAGACTGAAACGTTAGAGGTGGCTAATGCTCTAGTGGAATGCCCTTTTGGTTTAGCTGGTAGCTCTTTATTTCGTAATTGATAAATAAAGGCAATAGTATCAGATAACCATCTGGATAAGGTCACTTTAAAAACTGGAAGACCTTGTTTGTTGAAAGCATAAGAAAGAAATAACTGGTCTGACTTTCTCAGTTCCTTAGTTCTATGGAGGTAAAAATGCAATTGTCTATGTACATCCAATTGGTGAAGCTTGTATTCTGCCTTGTTGTTGTGATTAGGAAAGAAAACTGGAAGATCTATGGATTGATTTAAATTGTTCTCTGAGCACACTTTAGGAATAAAGGATGGATTGGTCCTCAGAGAAACTCTGTCCTTGTGAAACACCAGGTAAGGAGGACGAACACATAGTGCTTGAAGTTCTGAGACACGTCTAGCTGAAGTGATAGCAACCAGAAAAAGTGTCTTCCAAGAAAGAAATTTTAAAGGGCACGATGCTGCCGGTTCAAAGGGAGGCAAAATTAAGGAAGCTAAAACTAAATTGAGATCCCAAGGAGGGGGAGGATCTCTAACTGGGGGTCTAAGAAGAGCTGTTCCTTTCATCAAGGCTTTGCAGTGCTTATGAGACATTATGCTAGAATTAAACATACCGATATGAAAATTAGAAATGGCAGCTAGTTGTACTCTAATGGTAGTGGAAGCTGCACCAGACTGAAATTAGTTAAAATAAATATGAAATAAGTTGCCAGCTCGGATCCGAGATCGGATCCAAGACCCAAAGGTTGCTGACAAATGAAGTACCTACTTCAGATCAATAATATCACGGACTGCTGGGGAGATATTGGAAAGCCTGGCTAAAGTTGGAAGTGGAGTAACCAAGCTGCGAGCTGGAGAGTTTGAAGGGATTGGTGCAACCCGCCTGACTGGTGAATCAGCAGATCTGGAACCGGGTCCAGAATCCATGGTTGATCCAGAAGGTGGAGGTGTAGGAACGGGAACCATATTTGTCGAGGCCAATATGGGGCAATGATGATCATTTTGCAACTCAACCATTTTGCTTTCTGTATGAGTCTTGGAATTAGGGGTAAAGGGGGAAAAGCGTAAAGAAGTCCCTGAGGCCAATCGTGGACTAGAGCATCTCTGGGTATATGTCCTGGAAAAAGAAGTAGGGAGAAGTAGCTGCTGCATTTGTTGTTGAGAGGAGTGGCAAACAGGTTGCAGCAAGGCTATCCCCATTTGCAGAAGATAAGATCCGCAACTTCCTGATTCAGAGACCACTCGTGAGGCATGAGGATAGCTCTGCTGATCCTGTCTGCTATAACGTTGGATTTGCCAGAGATGTGCGTTGCTATCAGAAAATGTTGGGAGGAAATCGCCCATTGCCACAGTCTGAGTGCTTCTCGACATAAGGGATAAGACCTGGTCCCGCCCTGTTTGTTGATGTACCACACCACTGACATGTTGTCCGTTTGGACTGCAATGGTCCCGGAAGGAAGAGAGTCTTGAAGGGCTTGCAATGCTAGGAGAACCACTCTCATTTCTAGGACATTGATATGCAGATGGTACTCATGAGGTTGCCAAGTGCCTTGGACTGTCCTGCCTAGATAATGCCCCTCCACCCTATCAGGGAGGTGTCAGTGGTCACTGTGGCTACCGGAGGGGGTTGTATGAAGGGTCTGCCCTGAATTACTAGTGGGGAGACCATCCACCAAGAAAAGTGCCTTTTGCATGTTTCTGTGATCAGGATCATGTGAGACATGGGTAGTTCCTGGAAAGACCAGTGCGTGAAAAGAAGCCACTGAAGGATTCTCATGTGGAAACGCGCTAATGGGACAAGAAGAATTGCAGCTGCCATGGAGCCTAGAGCTTACAGGACATGTCTGACTTGAACCCTTTTGCTCTCCATTAGAATTAACACTTGTTGACGAATAGTGGAAACTCTTTCCTGTGGTAATCTTGCAAACATTTCTTCTGTGTTTAATTCTGCTTCTATGTATGTAATAGACTGACAGGGCAACAAAACAGATTTGTCAAAATTTACTGTAATGCCTAGTTGAGTGCATGATGTGATTGTATAATCCCGTGCCTCTAAGAGTTGACGCCAGGTGGTAGCAGTCAGGAGCCAGTCATCTAGATAGGGAAACACCTGAAATCCTTGATGCCTCAGGTGAGCCATGACTACTGCCATACACTTGGTGAACACCCTGGGGGCTGAGGTGAGACCAAAGGGCAGAGCTCTGAACTGGTAATGACTGGCCCCTACCCGGAAGCGAAGAAATCTCCTGGAGCATCTGTCCATCTTGATATGGTAGTATGCGTCCTGAAGATCTATTGAGCACATCCAATTGTCCTGACCCAGAAAAAGGGAAAATGGACTGCAGTGTCACCATCTGGAAATTTTCTTTTTGTACAGAATCTGCTGAGATCTAGTATTGGCCTCCAGTCCCCTGTCTTTTTTGGTACTAAAAAGAATCTTGAGTAAGTTCCGGATCCTAGTTTGTCTGCAGGGACTTCTTGAATGGCTCTTTTTTTCTAGCAGTCTTGAAACTTCTGTGACTGCTTGATTCCTTAGATTGGGTGGGACATCTGGGATGGGCTTTTTCGATTCTATGGGAGATTGATGGAAGGGAATTTTGCAACCTCCGGATATGATGGATAGTACCCATCTGTCTCTTGTTATATTTTGCCAGGCATTTGGGTACAGCGAAAGTCTTCCCCCGACTGCCTCCTGAGGTGAGCAGTCGGGCAACCCTTCAGGGATGCTGGAAGGGTTTGGCAGAGAAAGCTTCTCTGTCACCCTGGTTTTGCGGTCCCCCTCTGCCATGATGTCTGTTATTGTTGTCCCCCCCTCTGCCCCTGGGGGAAAAATCACCACGTGTGCCAGGCAACGGTCCCTGGGATTTTCGGAACCACATCTTTCCGCTCTTCTGACCCTTGGGATAATGTCTGGAAGGAGTGGAAAAATGGACTCCCACGGCAGAGAGTCTTGCCTTCCTGCTCACACCTGGTCAACGTGTCTTTCACCTGAGGCCCAAAGAGAAAAGAGCCATCAAAGGGAGTACTGGTGAAGGACGCTCGAAAGGGTTCTGCAAATTGACACAGCCACATCCAAGCATGTCTCCTGAGAGCCATGCCAGTCCCTGCGGCTCTGCTCGCTCCATCGGCTGCATAGGAAATCAGCCTCATGGAGGAGTTAACTATGGAATTAACAGTTGCAAGTTGAGAAGCTACTTTGGCTGGTGCTCCCTCAGCTGTAGGATCTTGAAGGGTATCTCCAAGCTCTTTCAGGAGATCCCTTTGAAGACGTGTAAAATGGCATAGATAATTCAGGGACTTCATTGAAAAGGTCGCTGAAGCAAACATTCGCTTTCCATATCTGTCCATCGCCCGAGACTCTTTGTTCGTACGATGAACAGATGAAGGGGTCTCTGCTAACTCTTTCTTGGTGGCTGCTGCTACCACCATGGCATCAATGGGCACACCTTTGGAGAGGAATTGCTTGTCCTGGGGGGCTGTAATGAATTTATTTGGTCTCCTCGGAGTAGCTTCTACAGAATCTGGAGCTGACCAAGCCTTTGAAGCCACTACAGACATAAGTGGATCGAAAGGAGGAGATGCCCAGGAGGTGGAAGGTCGGGAACCGAATGCGTCCAGGTCTACAGACTCATTCTCAGTATGGGCTAGGGACATCCAGTCCCTCCTCTGCCTAAGCATTTCAAGGATGTCCAAAAAGGAAACATCTTCAGAGGGAGACCTTGGGGACCCTTCCGATTCATCCATGTCTGTATCTGAAGTGACAGACTCAAGGGAGTCTATGTGCTTCCTCTTGCACTTCTTCCGGGGAGGCTCCTCCGAGTGATCAGGGGAGACTTCGGAAGAAGAGGGATCACCCAGTGGGGTGATCAGGGGTAGAGGAGGATAGGCATAAAGTAGACTGGGCGGCCAAGCATGCACTAGAGCATCTCTCGGGGCTTCCCCTGGGGAGGGGGGGGGGAATCAGAGCGAAGAAGCTGGCGCATTTCGTATTTGAAGGAGAGGCAAAGAGATCGCAGCAGGGTTGCCCCCATTCGGCAAAAATCCGCTTCGCTACTTGGGAATTGAGAGACCACTCGTAGGGGAAAGAATAGTGCGGCTGAGTCTGTCCGCCAGAATGTTGGACCGTCCCGGAATGTGCGTTGCGATCAGAAAGCGGTTGGTGGAGATCGCCCATTCCCACACCCTTCATGGCCTCTCGGCAGAGAGGGTAAGACCTGGTTCCCCCGTTTGTTGATGTACCAGACAAAGTACAGTTGTGTACCTACCATAAATGTAGATGTTCGAGTGCTCATACAGCTGCAGTCATAACAGATGGGTTATCCTGCCGTCAGGCGGGTCCTCGGTCGGCCGAATTCCAAAGTCTAGGTCCGGCGTCAGTTGTCGTCGCTTCCTCCCTGACGTTAGTGCAGCAGGGGTATAAAAGAGGCAGCCAACGCCACTTTCTTCAGTTTTTCTTGCCCCAGATGTCAGGTGCCCCCAGAAGGAAGGCAAACATAACATTATACAAAAATGCAAAGTTGGTACATCAAAAACAGTAGTTGCAAGCAAATACACCATAAAAGAATACCCCAAAAGGTTATATAGGTTCATAGGTTCATAGGTTCATAGGTTTATACTAGGCTATCTGCCCTAAGGCATTTATAAGCCTAGCCCAAATTATTGTGGCTTACGCCACCCCTTATATGAAAAAATACTGTGCCCATTAGTTTGTTGTGCCTCTGTCCAGCAGTGACCCAGAGATGATTCCCGGGGTAAACCTACGATCTCCCATCCACAGGTCTAGATTTCTCTTGAACAGAGTCAGCGAGGTGCTCTGCCTCACATGGACCGGGATTTTATTCCACAGCATAGGGAGTCTCTGAGTGATAAATCTATCCCTCCAGCACGTCCTATTTATATCCGTGCTAAGGTTTAAGTCGCTTGCTCTAGTGGTTTTGGTGGATTTGGATTTTTGAGGTGGAGCATGTCCATTAATTCGGGTTGGACATGGCCTTGTATGTCAGGCACATGTCACCTCTGAGCAGGCGGTATGCGACTGAATAGAGCTGGAGTTTCTTCAATCTGGCAGCATATGACAGATTTTGGAGTCCTTTATCCTTTTGGTGAGGAACTTTTGGGGTCTCTCCAATTGCTGCAGATGTCGGGTGAGATACATCCCGAATGGGGCATTGTACTCGATCATTGGTCTGATAAGTGAAGAGTACAGGGGAACAATGACCTCACTAGATCTGGATGTGAATCCCTTCATGATCAGGTGGGCAATGTAGAAGGTCTTTCTAACCACTTTAGCAATGTGAGTGTCAAAAGAAAGGCCACTGTCAACCTGGGTCCCCAGGTCCCTGATAACCTCTTCTGTGCTTAGTGGATTGCCACCTATATGGTAGCTTGGGGTTACCTTGTTTTTCGAAGGGTATGACTATACATTTTTGGCGTTTAACTTCAGGCCATGGCTCTGGCACCAGCTATCTGTTTCCGTGAGTCCCTTCTGAAGGATATCCGTGTCCGATGCACTTTCCACTATGGCCCAGTTTGCAGTCATCTGCAAACTTTGTCAGCCAAAGTCCTCCCATGTTGGCCTGTACTTCTGAGAAGTAGATGCCAAACAATAGCCAAGGACCGATCCCTGTGGGACACCACTTGTGACCGGCTTGGAGTCTGACACAGCGCCAGCAACTCTAACCCTGTGGGTTCTGTCCTTAAGCCAGTTTGCAACCCATCTTGTGACATATGGGTTTACATTTAAGCTGGTAAGTTTTCTACAATACCAGTGGGGTATTGTGTCAAGCTTTGCAAGGTCAAGGTAGGCTGTATGGACTGCCTTTCCCTCGTCAATGGCCTTGGTGACTATTTGAAGAAGTCGACCAAGTTCAAAAGGCATGATCTTCCCTTGACAAAGCCAAACTGGGTCGGGTCCAATGTCTGCAAGTCCCTATATCTTTGTTTATGAGCTCCATTATGATCCTCTCCATAGCTTTGCAGACTAGACTTGTTAAGCTTATGGGGTAATTACCAGGGTCCGAGAGGCCACCTTTGTGGAGTGGGACCACAGTTGCCGTCACGCCACTCCTTGGGCACGTATCCTGTGGTAAGGCTGAGATTAAACAGCTGCCTTATGTGCGGGTTTAATTCCTCATTTAGCTCGTGTAGCACACAGCCGGGGACACCATCCGGTCCCATTGATGCTGTGTTTTAGCTTTAGAGAGAGCAGCTTTCACCTGCGCATTTGAGATGTCCGGGAGGCTACACTCGGCTGGGATAGTTATCTCTCCTTTAGGAGAGGAGAGGGGGGTGAAGTTTGCACTGAACCTGTCTGCCAGTATGTTGGCAATGTCTGTGGGTTCAGTGATTTTTGTATCATTTTGGACTAATTCTGAGCATATCTGTGAGTTTCCACCCAGGTTCCTAACATAGCTGAAAAAGGCCTTATGATTGTCCTTTGAATCCATGGCAATTTTTCTCTCAAAATTGGCCTTAGTTGATTTTATGAGTGCTCGTATTTTTTTACTAATAATGATCAGGGGTGGCTTCCCTTTTATGGATTTTGTTCTATCATGTAATAGCTTTCTCCTCTTATTGTAAAGTTTGTTAATGGCTAAGGGTTTGTCATAAGGCCTGTCCTAAGAGGGGTTGGAGAGAGGGAAACCTGGACTGCAGCTGTATGAGCACTCGAACATCTAAATTTATGGTAGGTACAAAACTGTACTATGTTCATCGTGCATACAGCTGCAGTCATAACAGATGGGTAGAATCCCAAAGCTAAGTAAGGGTTGTAGGCACTAAGTGGAACTAGGAGGGGCTAGGATGCCCTGCAGGACTGCTGTGGCAAAGCCCGCTCTAGATTTAGAGTATAGTGGGAGGTGACAGTGCTTGGAGAAAGTGTGCACTGAACTCCAGGTGGCTGCTTCCAAAATATCCTTGGTAGGGACCCCCCTGAGGAAGGCTGCAGAGGTAGCTGTGGCTCTGGTGGTGTGGGATCTGATGCATGCAGGCACAGTTTTTCCATGAAATGAGTAACAAAAGCGTATGCAGTGGGCTATCCATTTTGAAATAGTCTGTTTGGAAATAGCCTTTCCTTGAGCACCTACAGCATAGGACACAAAGAGTTGCTCAGATTTCCTGAATGGCTTTGTCCTGTCCAAATAATAACAAAGTTGTCTGTGAATGTCCAAGGAATGTAGTAGTCTTTCCCCTTTGTTTTGTGGATTAGGGTAAAAGGTAGGTAAGTGGATAGTCTGATTCAAAGCTACACTGGATAGTACCTTTAGCATAAAGGTAGGGTTGGTTCGTAAGGAAACTCTGTCCTGATGGAAAATGATGAATGGTTGCACAGCCATGAGGGCCTGTAGCTCCGAAACCCTGCGAGCTGAGGTGATAGCCAGAAGAAAGGCTGTTTTCCATGACAAGTACTGTAACTCTGATGAAGAAGCTGGCTCGAAGGGAGGTAGGGTCAGCTTTTCCAATATGAAGTTGAGGTCCCAAGCAGGGACTGGTAGTTTCCTTGTGGGTTTTATATTCTTTGCCCCTCTGAGGAACTGCCTTAAGAGAGGATGAGAGAATAAAGGAGGATCTGTGTTGTACTGTGCAGAAATGGCTGAAGCGTGGATCTTGATGGAGGAGAATGAAAGTCCATTGTTTAACATCTCAGCTAGGTACTGCAAAATTTGAGGTATATTTATTACCCAAGGATTCTGTCCCTTCTTTTGATTCCAGGCACAAAATCATTTCCATTTGGCAGAGTAGGCCTTTCTAGTAGAAGGTCTTCTGGCCTCCAAGATGACATCCTCTGCACCTCCTTGGAGAGGAGAAAATGTTGGGAAATCAAGGAATTCTCCATGCAGCTAGATTTAGAGTTTTGAGATGGCTGTGAAGAGTTTTGTAGTTGTGCTGGGACAACAGAAGAGGGACTAGAGGTAGGATCCATGGTGGGGGATGTGTCAGGCTCTTCAGGAGCGGATACCAGTGCTGTCTTGGCCAGTCTGGAGCAATGAGAATCATTTTCAGCCTCTCTGCTCTGGCTTTTAATAGAACTTTGGGCAGCAGAGGAAGAGGCGGGAAGGCATAGACTGTCAATGTTGCCCAATTGAAGGAAAGTGCATCCACTTTCCAGGCCTGTGGATGATAGGTCCTTGAACAAAATTATTTCAACTGGCAATTTCTGTGGGTAGCAAAGAGATCTATGTCTGGCTGTCCCCATGCCTGAGTTATCTTTGTGAAAATTTGAGGATGCAACTTCCATTCGTGTGGATCTGTCATATTTCTGCTTAGGTTGTCTGCCAGTGTGTTTTCCTTCCCTGGCAGGAATTGTGCCTGTAGTTGAATTTTTAATTCCAGTGCTGTGTTCCATAGGGTCATGGCTTGCCTGCACAGGGGGTATGAATGAGTTCCCCCCTGTTTGTTTATGTACCACATCACTGCGGTGTTGTCTGTCCTTATCAATAGCTGGCCTGGATGCAGTAGGTCTTTGAAGGTCATAATAGCCTTCTGCACGGCTAGAATTTCCTTTTGGTTGATGTGAAGGAGCTTCTCTTTTCGTGCCCATTTTCCCTGAATGCACTGATCTGTCATGTGTGCTCCCCAGGCGTAGTCTGAGGCGTCTGTTGTGATGATTTGAGTTGCTTGAGGTACACAGAAAGGAAGACCTGTGTTTCTTTGGCAAGCTTGAGCCCACCACATAAATTCCTTTTGAAGGCATAGAATGAGTGGTATAATTGCTTCCAAGCTGTGGCTGTGTTGAGATCATAAGTTTTTTAGGTACCACTGAAGTTTCCTCATATGCAGCTTTGCACATGGGATTAGTAGGATGCAAGATGCCATGAATCCCAGAGCCTGCAGGACTTTCCTTGCAGTTAGCCTGGTGTAAGTTGCCATTTTTCTGAAGTATTGAGACAGTTGCCCTTGCTTGTCTGGCGTGAGGTAGACCATCTGGGTGGTTGTATCCAAGCTGGCACCCAGGAAAATTATTTGTTGAGAGGGTGTTGGTCTTGATTTCTTTTTGTTGACTGTGTATCCCAGGAAGTTCAATAGTTTTATTACAAACGCCAGGTGCTGCAGTAGTATGTCCTTGCTGTCCGCTTGGATCAGGCAGTCGTTCAGATACGAGTAGATTTGTATCCCTTGTAGTCTGCAGAAGGCGATTACTGATGCCAGGCATTTCTTAAACACTCTGGGCGCAGTAGATAAACCAAAGGGCAATGCAGAGAATTGGTAATGGGTTGAACCTGCAAGAAATCTGAGGTATCTTCTGCAATCATGTCTGATAGGGACATGCAGGTATGCCTCATTGAGGTCCAGTGTTACCAGCCAATACTCCTTGCCCAGCATGGGAAGAAGCTGCTGTAATGTGAGCATCTTGAATTTTGGCACCTATAAGTATGTATTTAAGATGGATAGGTCTAAGATAGGTCTCCAATCTTTGTCTTTTTGACCTTGTTCTTTTGCAGGTACCTCTTGAATTGCTTTCATGTCCATGAGAGCTGAAATTTGTTTTTGTGCCTCTGCCCTTTGATTTTGTGGCAGGTTTGGCATGCCTCTCATTTTTGGAAGGGTGTGAAAGTGGAACCTGTAGCCTCTGTCTATAATGTCCAGAATCCATTTGTCTTTTGTAACAGTATGCCAATTTTTTGAGAATAATGTCAGTTTTCCGCCCAAAGGTGCTGCCATTAAAGCTTTGCTTGGAAGGTGTAGGGGGAAGTCATTGTGTCTGTTTTCTAAAAGACTGTGATCTTTCTTCTCCACCTCTTGGGGTTGGTGCTTGCCACTGTCTGGCTCTGAAAGATCCTTGGGGTTGGCCTCTACCCCTTGGACACCTGTATCTGCCCCTTTGAGGTCTGTCCGTGGCTGGAAAGGACCAATTTTTTGAAGGCCAGTTTCTGCTGAAACGTGGAGGCTGTACCTGCAGGAAATCTTTCACTGTTTGCATTGATTTCGCTTTTTCCTCCATTTTCTTTAGCACCTCCTCTGCTTTAACACCAAACAATACATCTTTTTGAGGAGGTGCATCTAATAATTTAGCTTTGACATGATCTGGTAAGGTTTGCTCTTTGAGCCGTGCATGCCTACGTATAACAGACCCCGTAACAGCAGCTCTACATGAGGCCTCTAAAGCATCAAAACCACACTGCAAGGTATGTTTACCCACTTGCTCTGCACCATGCAACAAATCCTGCAACTCTTTTAAATCTGGTTGTGTCATCTTGCTTTTCAGCTGAGATATCAAAAACTGTTGATACTTTAACATATGAAACTGACAGTTTAATGCCCTCATGGTTAAAGTGGCCGAGGTGTACACCTTTTCCCCCCACCTTTATAAAGATCTGGAATCTCTCTCTGAAGGTAATGGGTTTTTAGCAGTAGAGGCCTTAATTCCCTTGGGACCCTGTGAAATAGTTTCTGGGTCAGCAGTATGGCTTTTATATAGGAACTGGTGAGAATCAGGAACCTGGTAATACCTGTCTGGTTTAACAGGAGCTGGAGGCAAAGAATAAGGATTAAGGCTGGCTTCTGTGTACACATCATCCAATATATCTAAAACAGGAGGGATAGCCAGAGGCCTATGCTGGGGAAGCAGAAGAAATTCCCTGAGCCTTTTCTTGGAATCTGAGTAATCTTGGCCTTCCCAGTGAAAGTGTTCCCTCAATGTATGCAGGGTTCCCCAAAAGAGAAGTTCTCGGGGGGGGGAGACCGAGGGAATAGACTCCTCTGCATCAGAGTCTTCGACTGGAGAATAGGCACAATCCTGGTCCTCAGATAGTTCTGAGGTAATAGAAGCTTGATCTGAGGAAGGGTAGTCTTCCTCTAATCTGGGCCTTTTGTCAGAGGGGGGTTGAGAACCCCTGATCAGAGTAATCAAATCCTCAGCCATTTTAAGCATCTGTTTTTTAGGCATGGTGCCTTGAGAGGGTGTTTGAGGTACCGGTTTTTTGGTTTTCATGGCTGTTTTAGATTTAGTGAAAGCTTTAATAGAGAAGGAGGTAGGCCTGAAGACCCCTTGAGAAATGGCAGGCCTGTCTAAATTCTGAGTTTCCCCACCAGGAGTGGTGTCGGTATCTGTAGTAGGAATGGGGGTCGAGGAGCCAGCGACCTCGGATACTGAAGACACCGGTAATGCATAGTTATCGGTACTCAGGGGCTGCGTAGGCGCCTCGCTGAGTACCGGAGAACCGGTAGTCGGCCTTAGCGTGGTATCAGACTATGGCACGGACCTCGTATGTCGGTCCTTATATTTGCGTTTTTTGCTCAAAACTGGAGTCGGAGTATCCGACGACATAATATAATTAAATTTTTTGCCAAAAAAGTGAAGGGCAAACTCCGCCCGACGCTTAATAGTGCGTTTGTTGAATCTAGCACAAAAACGGCAGGCCGAGACATCGTGGTCTGGGCCTAAGCAAGGTATACAGTAAGAGTGGAAATCCTTATGCGGTATTTGCTTCCCACATGAAATGCAATTATTAACTTTGTCTGACATCGGTCTGAGGCAAGCAAAGTTTTCCCAACGGGGTACTTAGCTTCAAGAAGACTTCGGCTGAAATACTTTCGTAAATCTCAGGAGCTGGCCGACCGGCACTTCCGAACTGCTTCTGCTTCGGGCACCGCGTGGCAAGAAAGACTGGAGAAAATGGCGTCGGCTGCCTCTTTTATACCCCTGCCGAACTGACGTCAGGGAGGAAGCGACGACAACCAATGCCGGACCTAGACTTTGGAATTCGGCCGACCGAGGACCCACCTGACGGCAGGATAACCCATCTGTTATGACTGCAGCTGTATGCACGATGAACATCTGACATGTTGTCTATCTGTATCGCAATAGTTCCTATGGGGAGAAGGTTCTGAAGTGCATGCAACGCTAACAGCACCGCCCTCATCTCCAGAACATTGATATGCAGGGAGGTCTCTATGTCGTTCCACGTGCCTTGGACCGTTCTGCCTGTGCAATGCCCCCCTCCACACCCGAGGCGAGAAGCGTCCATGGTCACCGTGACGAGAGGAGGCGGAGTGCAGAACGGTCGGCCCGTATGGAGGTCTGGGGACTGGAGCCACCATAACAGGGCCCTCCTGCAAGCCTTGCTGATTGAGATAGGGTGACTGAGGGGAAGAAGCTGAAAGGACCATTGCACTTGGAGGGTCCACTGTAATACCCTCATATTCAGACGAGCGCATGGGAGAAGTGTTATTGCTGCCGCCATAGAGCCCAGCGCCCTCAGGACCAATTCCGCCGGTGGAGCTTCTGATTGGAGGATGGTCCGCACATGAAGTCTCAGGTTTTGCAGTCGTTCCGAAGTGAGGTAGGCTCGCAGACTTCTTGTATCCAACTTGGCCCCTATGAACTCTATCACTTGTATCGGAGCAAGGGAGGATTTGTCCGTATTGATCGTAATGCCTAATTGGGGAGCTAGGCGGAGAAAATAGTCTCTGGCTGAGCAGAGTAGATGCCTTGTTGGGGCGGTCAGGAGCCAGTCGTCCAGGTACGGGAAGACCTGCATTCCCTGGAGTCTCAGGTGGGCCGCTATCACTGCTACAACTTTGGTGAACACCCTGGGGGCTGTGGTGAGGCTAAAGGGAAGGACCCTGAACTGATAGTGATTGGCTCCCAGCCGGAAGCGGAGAAACCTCCTGGATCGTCTGTCCATTAAAATGTGGTAGTACGCATCCTTGAGATCTATTGAGCACATCCAGTCACTCTCACACAAGAGGGGGAGAATGGATTGAAGAGTGACCATTCGGAATTTTTCCTTGGTTACCGACAGGTTCAAGAGGGAAAGGTCTAGAATCGGTCTCAAGTCCCCCGTCTTTTTTGGCACCAGAAAGAACCTGGAGTAAAACCCTAATCCGAGCTGGTCTGGGGGGATGGGCCTGGATGGCTCTTTTTTCTAGCAGCTGCTGGATTTCTGCAGCTGCTGCCTCCCTCTGATCGGGTGGTACGTTGGGGAGATTCTTGAGTTTGGGGACATGATGCATTGGGATTTTGTAACCTCTGGATATGATCCGAAGCACCCAGCGGTCTGACGTGATGGACTCCCAAGCCGCCAGGTGTTTCGAGAAACGCCCCCCAACTGCCTCCAGAGTGGAGCAGTCGGGCAACTCTTCAGGGCTGCTTCTTGGGCCGATCAGAGAAGGTTTCTCTGGACCCAAAATTTTTCGGGGCCCCTCTGCCTCTAGGGCGGCGTCCTCCCTGTCCTCCTCTGCCACGGAAGGACTGGTTGTCCGGAGCAGGTTGGGAATGTTGCTATTTCCAGAACCACATCTTCTTCTGTCCCTTTTGGTTCTTGGAGAAGGACCACTGGGGAGCAGAGAAGCGGACTCCGACGGCAGACAACGTCTTCCCGTCCTTTTCGCTCTGGACAAGTGTCTAGTGAACGGTCTTGCCAAACAAGGCAGAACCATCAAAGGGGGTATTCGCGAAGGACGCCTTGAAGGGCTCCGCGAAGTCACAATGTCGGAGCCAGGCCTGACGTCTCATAACTAGGCCTGCTCTGCTGGCTCTAGTGGCTCCCTCAGTGGCGTGGGACAACAGCCGCATAGAGGTATTGGAAATAGATCTTAGAGTGGCCATACAAGTGGAGTACAACTGCCTGTCCTCCGCCGACATGGACTCTGGGGGGGGAAGCAGTGTATTCTTTAATAAGATCTTGCTGCATCCTGATGATATGTGCCATGTAGTTCAGGGACCTTACTGAGAAGGTCGCTGAACTAAATACCCGCTTCCCGAGGCGATCCATCGAGCGGGACTCCTTGTTCGGTGGATGGACCAAGGGGCTTTCCTGAGCAAGTTCCCTCTTAGTGGCTGCCGCCATCAACATGGCATCCACGGGGGGACCCTTGCTCCAGTGGGACCGGTCTGCAGGGGGGCTCAAAATTCTATCCGGGCATTTGGGGACTGGCTCCACAGTGTCCGGCTCCTTCCACGCCCTGGTGGTGATAAGGTCCACCAGAGGGTCGGCCGGAGGGGACACCCAAGAGGTAGACGGGCCTGCTTCGAATGCCTCCAGGAACACAGACTCGTCGGAGGAAGCCTTTGGGGCAGACCACCCCCCCTGATCCTGAGCATTTCCATGATGTCTCCAAAGGAGACATCCTCGGGGGGTGACCTTGGGGAGCCTTCCCCTTCATCCAAGTCTGTGTCCTCTGTTAAGGACGGGGGAGTCCACGTGTCTCCTCTTACACTTATGCTTGCGAGGCACATCCTCGGGGGGACTGTCTGAGGAGGTCTCACCAGCAATATCCTGTTCCAATGGAACAACCTGGGACATCGAAGCAGGCTGTCCCTGTGGCCAGGTGATGGAAGCCTGACCCAGCAGAGAGGGAGTGCAGGGTGGAGCCGAAGCAAGGACCGGGGGTCCGGATGCTCTCGACAGAGCCCTCTCCACTGCATCGAAGGCCGAGGGGGAGCCGCTCTCCCTGAGCTCCGAAAGCAGACTCCCACTCGGATCCGATGAAGGGATCGGAACCGCTGCCGAGACCGTCTGATCCGAAGGAGCCGTGTCCTACGACCTGGACGGAGCCGAAGGCACACTGAATCCCCCGGATCCGAAGCTCGGCCCACGGCTCCAAGAGGTCGAATCCAACGATGGAACCGACAGACTCGAGGGCAGGGTCGGATCCGAAGTACCCAGTACTGTCGGTGCCGACCCACCCCCGACTCCAACGCTGCTCGGCTCCGAGCGCTCCGAACCCGGGAAGCGGGTCGGAGAAGGAGCTATCGGGGCAAAAAAAGGTGTCAAGCTCCCCCCCGAAGGGGGGGGGGGAGGCAAGAGCACTCCCATCTGCAGCTGGGCCTGGATGAACCTTCTCATCATCTGGTCCAAGTCTGCGTCAGAAAGGCTGTAAGGGGATCTTGACGAGGCCACCAAGGTGGGCCTGGAATGCCGCCTCGATGACCTCGACGGAGATAGAGTCTCCTCCTCTGGTCCCGGGGAGAAGCAGGGTGATCGAAGCCGAGGAGGAGGGGACCTGGAAGCCGTGGAGGGAGAAGCCCGCTTAGCAGGGGGGGGGGCCGAAGCAGAGGCCTCGTCCCGCCGCTTGTGGTGCTTCTCCCTCCTTTACTCCCTCCTGGCTTCCCTATCCTCCGGCGCCTTAGTGGGAGTTTGAATCCCGGCCGGGGGAAGGGGGGCAGGAGTGGCCACCACCGAAGGCTGAGGAGGTGCCACAGGAGCGGTGGAGGCCGAAGCCAAATCCAGGGGCAAAAGTCCCACCAGGATCAGCTTCGACCTCCGTTCTTTCAGTGCCCTGGGGTTGAACGCCGCGCAAATGGCACACCCAGAGGACAGGTGTTCAACCCCAAGGCACCGAACGCACCGAGTGTGGCCATCTGCCGGTGAAAGCTTATGGCCACACTCGGTGCACTTGGAAAAAATGGGTTTTGGGGCCTCTGACATGATAACAAAAAACTAACGGGAGCTACACAATCACACTAGGCCCCAAACACACAAGCAACACACACACACTCTACGAACCAGCGAGGGGAGGGATTACACTAAAAATTAAGAAAATATCAAAAAGGGAAACCTAAATCACACACACTGTTTAACAAACTTAGAAAAAACTCTCTAATTTTACAAGATTTTAACCACTTATCTGGTAAATCGCCAGGAGCTCAAAATCCAGCTGTCTCTACTAAGAGCGGCAAACTAGATCTGAGGTCATTTGGGGTTGGCAGGGGATTATGGGAGAGGGGAGGAGCTAGGAGTTCGGATCCATAAGCTGTATAATAAGTTGCCGGCTAGGATCCGATGTCGGATCCAAGACCCAAAGGTTGCTGACAAATGAAGTCCCTACTTCGGATATGATGATTGGCGCCGATGGTTCTACTGCTTGCGGATCCATTGTCTCCGGCTCCGAGCTAAAAGTAGTCGGAGGAGGAATAGAAATAGAGGCAGTTGGAGCAGATACCTGTTGAGGTGGGCTGGACAGAATTTTTTCCAGTGCCTGTGACTTAAGCAACCTACTTACTACTCTCTCCACATCATGATCAGATAATCTAGAGGATCGACAGTAGTGGGAAGAATGATGACTACGTTCATTCTGTAATAAAGGTGACTGTGGTGCCGAGTGGATGGACTCCAAGGATGGTGACCTCAGTCTCTTATGGCTCCGAGATGGCTCCGAAATAGCAGATGGAGCCGATGGAGGAGTTGTCTTGTCTGTGCCAGCTGGTACCAACATACTTGGTTGGTCAAGTAAAGGAGTCTGCTCCGAAGGTGGAGCCAACATCTTGACAGACTTAGAGGATTTCGCTGGCTGAGAACTTTTAGCCGGAGAATCCTGAGGCTTCAATAATCCCAGAAGGATTAATTTGTTTTTGTGCTCCTGCAGGACCATTGGACTAAAAGCATGACATATAGAACAGGAGTCCTGCAGGTGAACAGCGCCCAAACAATAAACACAACTAGTGTGCCCATCTGTCAGAGACATTTTCTGATAGCATGAGTCACACTTTTTGAAGCCAGATACCTTAGTACCTTTAGACATTATAGTAACAACAACCACACAACAAATAACGAAAAACTTTATTATAAAAACAAGAACAAACAGAGGTTTTTTTTTTTTTTTTTTTTTTTTACAATTAAAGAATAGAAGGAAAGTCTCTAACTTAAACGGCTATCCAAGGGGGGGAGGGGGAACTGTCTGAATTTAAATGAGTTCAAGGGAACAGAAGGCCTGAGAGTTATGCAGCGACGGCCAACAAACCTAAAATACACAAGAATGTGAAAACAGGATAAAGGAATATTATCTATATACTAAAAAGACAATTACTTGACAAACTTTCAAGAAAAAAACAACAATATATAATATCAAAAAGATTATACTAAGCCTGAGCCAGTATGGAAGCAACCTCACAGCCGAAGCGGCAAACAAGATCTGGGTAGCTGACACTGTGCATTCTGGGATAAGGGGTAGCCTCGAGCCAGTAAACAGCTCTCGAGCTATAGAAGATGGCCGAGTTGGAGCCAAGGATCGGCTCGAACCCAAACAGCAAGAACGAAGGCGAGATAGACAACTTAACATCTTTAATTGTGGAATAAATGGCACCACTTTGAGAAAGGCTGCATGGAAGTTCAAAATATATGGAAGAGCTGAAAATGGATCAATATTTTTATGTACAGCCCAGACAGAACACATCTTCCAATTACTTCTACAACCTTCCTAGTGGATGGTTTATCAGTGGAGGATAAAATGTGTACAACTAAGGATGACAACCTGGACTGGCAAATCAACAGTGGAATTAGAGAAACCACACTGCTAGGTGGGGGGATTGCAAGCTTGGGTGTGAAAGCCCTGATGGAAGAGAAAGTAGATCTAGGTCTGAGCCTAGAACCTAAGGTGAGTGAATTAGGTGAGGCCAGAGGAAGGGAAACCATGCCTGAGGAGGCCAATAAGGGTTTATGAGAATTACTTTAACCTTCACTGCAGATGCTTTCTGTAAGTATGTTGAAATAAGAGGTACTGAGGGAAGTGTAAAGGAGAACCAGGTGCCCAGAATGCATTAGAGCATCCTAAGCTGATTCTCCCTCACATGGGATTACAGCAAAGAACTTGCTGGATTTGGTGTTGAAATGAGAGGCAAAAAGATCACAAGAAGGTTGGCCCCAACAGACGATCCATTACCAGTGAGTTCAGGGATCACTCGTGATGGAGCAGACTGGATCTGCTCAACTTATCTGCTAGTATGTTAAGATTTCTCCAGGGTACACGCTGCAATTAAAAAGCAGTGTGAATATATTGCCCACTGCCACACTCCCATATCCTGTTGACAGAGGATAAGGTCTGGTTCCTCCCTGTTTGTTGATTTAATAGACAACTACCATGTCGTCTGCCTAAATGGAAATCACACCTAAAGGGAAAGTCCTGAAAATCCTGCAACAATAGGAGGACTGCTCTCAAATCCAAAATGTTGATGTGAAGTCTGGCCTCTGTCAGAACACGTAACTCGGACTGTGTTTTCCCCAGATACTGCCCCCCCCCATCCCAGCTGGGAAGCATCCATGGTTACTATGGCTTGGGAAAAGAATAGAATGAATTGACATCCCTGTATAACAAGTGGAAACTCTAGCACCATTGGATGTGTGTCCTGCAGATGTTTATTAGACTCCTAATAGGATAGGGGTGATTTCTGACTGACCACTGAACCGCCAGGGTATACTGAACAACACATGTGTAAAACCTGGCAAATGGAAATAAGTGACTGAAGCAGCCATGGATCCCAAAAGATGAAGGACTAGTCTTGCTGGTGGCTTCCAGTAGGACAAAACTTCTAAGGCTTGGTGATGAAGAAATGAAATTCTTGAAGGAGAAAGCTTCACTAGCTGAGGTCTTGTGTCCAAATTTGCTCCAAAAAATTCCAAAGAAACTGGTTGTAATCTGGACTCAAGATCACTGTGATGCCTACAGAGATAGAGCAAGGAGTCCCTGGTTTCAATGAGTACATTCCTGGTAGGGGCACTGATGAGCCAGTCATCTAGGTATGGGAATACTCGGAAACCCTGTGGTCATAGATGAGCTGCTAACACTGCCATACACTTTGTGAACACCCGTGGGAGGGGGGGGGGGCTGTGGTGAGCCTAAAGAGCAGTGCTTTTAATTGGAAGTGACTGGCTTCCAGAAACATTTTCTGGATTGCCAATCCATCTTTATATGGTAGTACGCATCATGAAGATATATCCAGCACATCCTATCATTCTTCCCTAGTAATGCAAGAATGGCCTGAAACATGATCATCTGGAATTTTGTTTTACAAATCTGTTAAGTCAACTTCAGTCCAAGATTGCAACAGGTCTCCATTTTCTATGGCACTAAAAGGAATCTTGAGTAAATTCTGGATACTTCCTGGTCTAGTGGGACCTCTTGGATCACCTGATTTCCTAGTAACGTCTCTATTTCTAAAGTGTCTGCTTCCCTTTGCAAGGGCGGCACATCGGTAATTCTTTTATAAAGTGATGGGGGATATGGAGATGTATGACACAGACTCAGGTTACTATCTTCTGCACCCATTTGTCTTGAGTGATAAGCGTACAGATTGTTGGTTGCAGAGATACACAACCCAATACTGCCTCAAGTACAACAGCCAGGCAAACACTCAGAAAAACTGTAAAAGCTTCTCTGAGAAAAGACCCCTGAAGCCTTGGTTTTGTGGACCACCTCTGCCTCTCAGGTGACATCCATTATAAGAATTTTCTTCTGCCTTGGGAAGCTCTTTCACCAGAAGTGTCTGATGTAAACCCCATGGGACTTACAAAACTACATCTTCTTACATCCCCCTTCTGATTTCTTCAGAAGATCCATTGAGGTATTGAGAATTAGATCCTTATAGCAGAAAGGGATTTACCATCCTTCCTGTGACAATATGAGGTATGGCCAGCTATGCCAGAATAAATGTGACATGCCAGTATAGCTAGCTGGAGTTGTATAAAGAATTATATGTCACTTGTATATCAAACTGATTTGTACAGGTGCTTGTGTTGAAAATGTATTTGCAAGGTTGCTTGTGTTAAAAAATGTATTAACAGTGAGTCCTGCTAGATAGAAAAACAAGTATACTTATATGTCAGACTGTATGCTAACTATTGAAATGGATACATTGTAACAGAGGATACCGGAAGAGAAGATGTTAATCTCAGTCCAGCTAACTTTAAAAATTGTGTGAAATTACATTATTTGGTATAAGCCATAAAGATTGTATCTCACAGGTCTCAATGCACCCAGAGACAAAATGTCTGTATTAGGAAACCTTCTGTATTGTCTTTAGCAGTGAACTAATGGCTTCTCTGGGAGGGTGGAAGTTTGAAATTGTTTTATGACTTCCAGAAACTGCAACAGATCTTAGCAAAGTTCTATGTTTGTGTATTACTGACACATATGTGCTAGATTCTGGTTAAGTTGCTAACAAAGGGGGTATTATGGGAACCAGAGTCAGATGGCCAGATGTAAGTGATGTCAGTCTGTAATCTAAGACTAAAATAATGTTTTAATATCAGATGAGACAGAAGTCTCAGGGCAGTCTGTGTTTTGAAACCTGACATAGAAGGATCACTCATCCACTCCATCTTGCCTTGCTTTAGTAAGTAACCAGGGAATAGTAATTCTTTAGATCAGTCAGGAAAATATAACGAGATTAGTTAAGTACTGTTTTTCAATAACTGTGTGAATCTATCCATCTAGGTTAGTTTTAATATTACCTGTGACTGAAACTATTGGTGTTTATTGTAAATAGATATTTAGTATTTTCATGTTCTTTTATTAATTATATGTAGATCTTTCATTGTGGTGGGTCTTTTAGAGAATATTTTAACCTTTCAGAGTACTTACATTTATTTGGTGACACTATGGCCACTTCTGAAAGCCTTGTTGTTTGCCCAACGTTACCATTTGTATGAGTATTAATTTCACTCAGTATAACTGGGCACCCTTGTAACTGGCTTTGGAGTGTCTGGTGGCATTAACTACCTTATAGTGTGGGCAGAGGGGCCTAGCTAGTAAATCTGTGGCAGGGTTTCCCAGTTCTGTGTGTGTGTGTGTGTGTGTGTGTGTGTGTGTGTGTGTGTGTGTGTGTGTGTGTGTGTGTGTGTGTGTGTGTGTGTGTGTGTGTGTGTGTGTGTGTGTGTGTGTGTGTGTGTGTGTGTGTGAGCTACTTGCAGCAGGGACACAGAGCACTGGTTTCACAGAGACGGTGGGGGAGGACTTGGCTTGGACACTCAGCTGAGGACTCAACACTACAGTTGCACCAGTGTGGAGTCTTACTGGGGGCCTGGAGAGAGAAAGAGAGAGACAGAGAGAGGGAAACCCAACCCCTGGACTGAGTATGTTCCCTTAAGGGAAACTGTGCTTGATGCAGACAGCTGCATCTGGAAATACTGTGTGTAACTATTTTTGTTCCAAGTGAACGCCCCTCACCAGTGACAGTCGTGAGGATTCAGGCTCCTTGATTACTAGCCCAGAGGAGGGGATGTCAAATTTTCACTTATGAAGGTAGCATCTTCGACTTTGGGACCAAACAAGGTTGATCCGACATAACAGGAACTGATGAAGGCTGTCTTGAAATGTTCTGCAAAATCACAAAGCTGCATCTAGGCATACTTCTTGATGGAAATGCCTATACCTGCTGATTCAGATGGCCCCTCAGTAGCATCTGAAATAAGTCACATAGTGACTTTGGAAAGGAACTGGAGTGTGGCCATCTGTGATTCAACAGCCTTCCTTTGATCTGCAGACAGGGTGTGTGGAACAGATCTGACAATATTCTCAGTCAAATCTCTATGGAAGCGGGTAATATGTGCCAGACAATTCAAAGCTCTCACCAAAAAAGTAGACGAGGTGTATACATGCTCCCCAAATCTGTCCAACACATGCGGTTCCCTGTTTGGTGGATGGACAAAGGAGCTTTCTTCCACCAGCTTATTCTAGGTGGCTGCCACCACTACCATGGAATCTAAAGGAGGACCCTTACTCCACTGAAGTCTATCTTTAGCAGCTACTAAAAATTTATCTGGCTTCTTGGGGATAGTCTCAGCCAAGTCCGGTTCCTTTCATACCTGTGACAAGAGTAGGTTAATCATTTCTTTGGCAAGGGGAAATCACCCAAAAACTGTATGGCCAGAGCCAAAAGCTTCAAGGAACACTGACTCGTCCAGGGAAGAGTCTTGGGAGGAACAACCCTCCCCCCCAACAATTCACAGAATCACCTCAAATGAGTTTATAAAAAGGGAATTTTGGGGAACCTTCTCCTTCAAAGTAAGTGTTCGTAGTAGGAGATTCCTCAGGGCAATCTAAGTGCCTCCTCTTGCACTTATGTTTCTGGTGGACCTCTGGTATGAGAGTTCATGACAGGACTCAGAAACAGCAATCGCTTCTCTATGGATAACAGGCTCAAAGTTTTCTTATGTCGGCTGCCCTGATGGGATAGGCAGAGCAGGCTTCAGACCTTGGAAGATATTATGGAGATGGGTAGGATCAGGTTCAGAAAAGGACACATGTCTCTCTCTGGGATGGAAGAGGACTCTCTTGAAAGCCTTGAACACTGAAATTGAGATTGGTCAGAGAAATGCCACATCTGTAGCCAAAACACCTGAATGTGGCTAAACCCTGAAAACTGTCAGACTTGAATCTGAGGCTGAAGCTGGAGCCGAACTATCTAAAGTTGATGCTCCTAAGGTGAGAAAGTGTGCCATAGCTGACTTTGTCAAAGAACTCATCGGAGTTGAGATGAATGTAGCCTCAGCTCCAATGCAGACGTACCTTGGGTTAGAGAGAGCTCCAGAGGCTCTGATCCTACATGACAGATTGAAGAAGGAGCCAACAATGAAGCAGAAACATGTCTCCTAGTATGAACAGTGTGTTCAGTGTCAGGAGTAACCCCAACTGAATATGGGTCTGAAGGAAACGCCTCATCATCCTGTCCATGGTTAATTCTGTGAAGCTCTAAGTGGACCTAAATGACCTTTAAGAAGAAGTGGAAGGAGGAGCACTGGCTGGATATCTTGGTCGATCCTGCAGTATCGGAGACTGAAGCCTTGGAGTCACAGGTTCCAGTGGAAAACTGGGTGGCATAATGGATCCAATAATTACTGGATCTGAAAACAGCTCTGGTTCTGAAGTTTAGGTATTTTTGCAAGCAGGGCCAGAGATGACAAAGTCAGGTTTGGAGATCTCTTTTTGAGGACTTGTGGCCTGTCCTTTTCTGTCTGTCTGTGCTTTTCTTTTTTGTCAGCATTTTTAGAAGAGGAAGGGGAAGATGTAGCAGCTGCTGACTTCCCTAACATTGAAGGTTTATCTCCTGGAGACCCTTCAAGATGAGGTTATTCCTTCGCTGAGCAAAAACACTTTGCACAAAAGCTTCACAAATGGAGAACATTATGTCTAGGTGAGAAAACCCCAGACAGGAGATACATTTCTCGTACGGTTCGAAATTTGGAAGCCTGCGAGAACAAGTAGCACCCTTTCTGAACCAGAAGGATTGCCTGACATTTATGTATAGCAAAATACCGAAAGAAAGAAAGATTAAACTATCTGAAAGAAGTTTTCTGTAAGGGTAAAGTTCATTTTTTTAAATTTTCAGTCGATCGAACGTTTACAAGTTCGAACCACATATGGCCAAAACCATATCTTCGAACTTGTAAAAGTTCGATCGGACTGAATGGAAATCTCCGTACAGAGCGGAAAGGGAAGATTTCCCATTTCCGCAATGTAGCAGGATCTCAGAGCTGGTATATTTAAGTAAGGGAGGTATGGGGGGGTGCAGGCCCTGCTATAGACGTTTAGTTTCATGTTTTATTGTTTTTTGTGTTTCTACTTCAGTGTTCGAACTTTTATGAGTTTGAACATATGGTCTCGGCCATATGTGGTCCGAACTTGTAAACGTTCGATCTACTGAAGTAGACACATATATATATATATATATATATATATACATATATACACACAACACATATATATATATATATATATATATATATATATATATATATATATATGCACACACACACAAACACACACACACACACACATATATATCTATATCTATAGACATATATATATATTTATATATAGACATATATATATATATATATATATACACACACACACACACACACACACACACACATACACATACACACGTGATTATATATGTATGTATGTATATATGTGTATATATATATATATATATGTGTGTGTGTATGTATTTATATATATGCATGTATATATGTGAGTGCATGCATACATACATATATATATATATATATATATATATATATATATTGTGTGTGTGTGTGTGTGTGTGTGTATGTACATCTACAACAAGGTGAACAAACTGAAGCGACTACAATGGCAACAAAATCATTTTGGAGGCGTGCTTACAGTTCAGTGTGGTTCTGAGGGGCATGAGGGTCTTTTCCACACCCCCACAAGGTGAGCATTATCCGGAACTCCTTGCTAAGTGGCAGAAGATTAATATTAATACTGGTATTTCCTATATGCATTTATTACTGGAGTTTTTTGCTCCAGAAGACCAACAGTTAAGTAAAGATGTAGAGTTTCTGCAGTAGCAACTAGAGACTGCATTTAAGGATATATATATATATATATATGTCTGTCGGCTAGAAAATGCTTACTGCACTTTTTCCACCATTAATCATAAACTCCAGCAGACTAAAACAAAGAAACTGCAGAGGGAATACAATGAAAGGCCAATTTTTTGTCTGGCCTAAGGAAAACACCAATAATGTGGATATGCAAGCGAATGGCTTGACAGAGACTGTGGGGAAGCCTACTTATTCGTAGAAGCCCAGGCATAATAGTTTCTATGCCAACAAGAAGCAGACCAATAAGAGGGAACGGACCAATAAGAGGGGAAGCCAGACATCGACTTTGAGCTACTTGACTGCAGCAGGGGAGAAGCAGAGTAAAAGCACTATGGAGCCTGGGAAAAGTACAATGAACTGCAGCTTCAATGCGGACAGAAGGGAAAGTGTGGATATAAATGAACAAGAGGAACAGAGAGACTGTTTCAGTGATTTGGCTGCTTTGGACCTCAAACACACATGAGCTGCTGTGAGCTGCCAAATTAACTATTCCATTACATGCACAGGAGCATGGCCTAAGGAACCGGTTGTTGGAGAGGAGAATGGACTTTTTTTGCCTCCTTACCAGCACCGGTGAAGAAGAAAGGGGATTGGAAACGTCCACAACACCAGAACAGAGAAACCAAGAAATGGAGGCTCTCACAGTGACTGGTGATAGTATTGTGCTTAATTTATCTGAGCATGTTTTATCTAGTGATGAGCTATATGTATTAAACAAGGGACTAACTTTTGTCCCGAGTCATGAAAGTATTTTTAGTGAAATAATTTTAGACATTATGATATCTGGTAGAAATGTAATGTTAAAAGATTTATTTGGGGGTAACAACCAGGTGCAACACCACTCTTTGCGACAACCTAGTACTTTTTTACCAGTGTTCAATCACACCATGCAAACATTCATCAGGGTTTGTGAACAAGAAATCATGTTGTATTTACAAAATGGACATGGTAGGAAGTTTCCTAACTTGACTGCTACACAAAGGATTTACAACATAATTTTCAGATAGTCATTAAATCAGTGGACGGGGGGGGGGGGGGGGATGAGTAGGAGTTTTTATCATGATAAGTTAGCAGAAATGCTTTCAGACATCTCTGCCTTCACTCCTATTTCCCCTGTCAATAACTTTATACAAGAGGTCAGGGACTGACTGAAGCGTACGGAAGCTACAGGTCTGTTAGATAAGAAGCTCATTGATTTTTTGTGGATAGAGCATCCCATAATTCTTGTATTTAAAGCCTTACCAAAGGTGCAGAAGAACTTGCATAACCCACTGAGACCCATTGTCTCAGGGAGGGGATGGATTACTGCAAACATTTCCATTTGGTTAGAGTGTATGTTGAGACCTTGTCTGAACTCTTTGAAAGAGGTATTAAGAAATACAGGACATTTTTTTTACATCATTGAGAGACAGTATAGGAGCAGGTGAGGAAGGGCATTATATTATGGTGACATTAGATGTGAAAATTCTTTTCACCGTAATAAGCAATGATTATGGCATAGATGCAGTCTCTGGAATACTGGCAGAACTGAATTTGATGGAGAATTGCAGAATAGAGCTGGCTGCGAATCTTCTGGGCATAGTTTCCAAAAACAATGTAATCACTTGCATAGGAAGTTTCTACCGGCAGACACAGGGGGTAGCGATGGGCACCCACTGTGCTAATACATATGCTAACCTGGCATTGTCACATTGGGAGAACAAGTATGTGATGGGGACCCACAACAAATGGAGGGACAGGTTACACCTATATAGGCGTTTCGTAGATGATTTTTTTTTGTTGTGGAAAGGGGAAGAAACAGAGCTGTTTGACTTTGTTAGGTATTTAGAATCAACTACAACCTTTCTTAGATTTTCAGTGAGTTTTTCCAGCACAGAGATAGACTTCTTGGATGTCTGGGTGATCCAAGATGGGGGGTGGTGGTTTAAGACAACCCTAAACAGAAAAGAATGTTGGAAGAACAGCATATTGACACAGGACAGCATACATCCCAGGTTCACTTTTGATAACATCGTTACTGGACAGCTAGGGAGAGTATCTAGACTATGCACAGAGGAAAGTAACTTTGAAGAGGAAGTGAGACGCTTGGAAGGTAATTTCATAGAAAGGGGTTACAGTAGGCAGAAATTCCAGTGGATTATACAGACTAATAGAGATTTCAGGAAGGATAGAATGTGTCCATGGTTGAAACATGATGCAGAGAGCGTTCCTGCGGTCAACAAGAGACAGAGTGGTAAAATGAGACTCATATTTACATGCAGTAACAATATACATGGGGTATGTAATATAGTAAGACAAAATTGGAAAATCTTACTTTCTGATGAGAGGATCAGGAAAGTTGTGGGGGAAGAACTTTTAGTTATGTACTCACCATAACTTCAGATGTTTGGGATCCATCTCGCCTACATTCTGAATGATGGGTTCGGAGCCGATCCCTCGGCTCCGACTCGGCACGCTTATGCCAAAGAGCGAAGTCTCTTATTGGCTGAGCTTACTATATCCCAGGATGCACCACTACCAGTCCCCCAGATCTAGTTTGTCCGCATACATGCACACATGCACGCCCTGCTTATATAACATCGTCAGATGAAACAAGATAAAAACAGTAGAACTCAAAACCGTTCAATCTCTTCTGATCTCCAAGGCAGGGGGAAGGAGGGTGGGTATCAGGAATGTAGGCGAGATGGATCCCAAACATCTGAAGTTATGGTGAGTACATAACTAAAAGATGTTATGTGATCCTATCTCGCCTACATTCTGAATGATGGGACAGCGTCCTAGCACCTGAATCCTGGGTGGCTCACTGGAAAACACTCCTGAGTACCGTGGAACCAAATGATGCTCGTCCTTTAGATGCCACATCTAATTTGTAGTGGGAAATGAAAGTGTGCGGGTTGGACCAAGTAGCCGCAGCACAAATTTCCGATATAGCGAGCTTGGAATGAAAGGCTATAGAAGTAGCCATAGCTCTGGTAGAATGAGCTTTGATAGATGTTGTAAGTTGCTTATTCAAGAAGAATAGGCCTGAGCTATGCAATCTCTGATCCATTTTGAGATAGTGGCTTTTGTGATGGTTTGGCCCAATTTATTATCTGAGAAGGACACAAACAACTGGTCTGACTTACGAAGTTGCTGAGTCCTGTCTAAATAGAAGCGTAATTGCCTGTGAACATCCAATTTATGGAGAGTGTATTCTGCTTCATTGGAGAATTTTGGAAAGAAAACTGGTAGCTCTAGAGATTGTTGAAGACAGAAACTAGAACAGACCTTTGGGACAAAGGATGGATTAGGCCTAAGTGATACTCTATCCTTGTGGAAAATCAAGCACGGTGGTTTAATAGACAGGGCTTGAAGCTCTGAAACTCTTCTTGCAGAAGTAATAGCCACTAAGAATGCCGTTTTCCAAGACAGATATTTTAACTCGCATGTAGCAGCCGGTTCGAAAGGGGGAGATGTTAATGCCAAGCACTAAATCAAGATCCCACGGAGGTGCAGGATGAAAAACTGGTGGTCTTAATAGACTCGCACCTTTAATGAACGTTTTGCATAGTCTGCTGCTCATCAAAGGAGGATCCATGGATTCGTGGAATTTAGAGATAGCCGCTAGTTGGACTTTAATGGTTGAGACAGAAGATCCCTGATTAAACAGGGATGTTAAGAATTTCAAAACCTCTGGGACAGGAGCAGTGATAGGGTCTAAGCCCTTGAGTTGAGCTTCCAGATAGCAAACCTCTTCCACTTACTGAGGTACAATTTGTTAGTGGTGGGTTTGTGGGCCGAAGATAAAATGTGAACAACTTCCGGATCTAGTGTGTGCCTTCTAACTAAGGTCGGAAGTGGAGGAGCCAAGCTGTCAATTTCAAGGATTGAAGGGACTGATGCCGATGTCCCGACTGATGGATTAGCAAGTCCGGAATCAGGTCTAAGGTCCACGGATCGTCCACTGCATGCTTCTTCAGGTAAGGAAACCATATCTGACGAGGCCAGTATGGGGCAATCAGAATCATTAAAGACCCCAGTTGAGAAGCTTTTGAATAACTTTGGGAAGGAGTGGAATTGGAGGAAAGGCATAAAGTAGCCCTGTTGGCCAAGGTTGTGCTAGAGCATCCATGGCTGGTACTTCCTGATGTGGAATCAAGGAGAAGAACCTTTGGCACTTGGCGTTTTGTGGAGTTGCAAATAGGTCGCAGCACGGCCCCCATCTCTTGAAAACCTGGGCTGCTACTGTGCGGTTTAGAGACCATTCGTGAGGAGAGAGAATTGTCCTGCTTAATTTGTCCGCCAATACATTTGACTTTCCGGGATGTGGGTCGCTACCAAGAAACGGTTGGTAGCTACAGCCCATTCCCACACTCTCATGGCCTCTCTGCAAAGGGGGTATGATCTGGTCCCTCCTTGTTTGTTCAGATACCAGACCACCGACATGTTGTCTGTGTGGATGGCGATGATGCCCTGAGGAAGAAACTTGTGTAAGGCCTGTAGGGATAGAAGTACAGCCCTCATCTCCAACACGTTGATGTGGAGAAGAGCTTCGCCTGGAAGCCAGGAGCCCTGAACTAGCCTGCCCAGACAATGCCCCCCCCCACCCTATCTGGGAGGCATCTGTCGTCAGGGTAACCACTGGAGGGGGGAGGACAAAGGGTTTCCCTTGATCCAAGTTGGATGTCTGAAGCCACCAGCGCAGGTCCCTTTTGCATATTTCCGTAATCATGATGTGATGATTGAGGGGAAGATCCTGAAAAGACCATTGAGTTGACAAGAGCCACTGAAGAATCCTCATGTGTAATCTTGCTAGAGGAACTAAAAGAACTGTGGCAGACATTGAGCCTAAAACCTGTAGAACCATCCTGGCTGGGGCTTTGGATCTCGAAATCAGAGCTTGAACTTGGCCCTGTAAAGTTCGGATCCTTTCGGCAGGAAGAAAGACGCGCATCAATCTTGAGTCTATCTCTGCTCCTATAAACTTTATGCGTTGAGAGGGCAGCAAGACAGACTTTGACCAATTGAATGTAATCCCCAGGGAAACACCCAGGAGATGGTGGCTTTGAGGTTGTCCATTAGTAGATGCCTGGTGGTGGCAGTCAGGAGCCAGTCGTCGAGATAGGGAAACACTTGGAATCCAAGACTTCTCAGGTGAGCCGTCACTACTGCCAAACACTTGGTGAACACCCTGCGGGCTGTGGTGAGACCAAAGGGCAGAGCGCAAAATTGGTAATGACTGACTCCCAGGCTGAAGCGCAGATACCTTCTGGACGCCTGATGTATCGGTATGTGATAATAGGCGTCCTTGAGGTCTATGGAGCACATCCAAACATCCTTCTCCAATAATGGGAGAATGGATTGTAACGTGACCATTCGAATTTGGATTTCGTGGACGGATTGGTTCAGTGTGCTGAGATCCAATATTGGCCTCAGGTCCCCTGTCTTTTGGCACTAAAAGAACCTGGAGTAATTTCCTGATCCGATCTGGTCTGTGGGGACCGGTTGGATGACTCCTTTTTCTAGCAGCTTTAAAGCTTCTGCGGCTGCTATTTCCCTTTGACTGGGTGGTGGGTCCGGGATTCTCTTGGACGGTGGGGGTGAGTATGTGAATGGGATGGTGTAACCTCCGGCAATGATCCGAAGCACCCATCTGTCCTGAGTGATTGACTCCCAGGCTTTTAGGTGCTTGGCAACGACACCCGACTGGCTCCGGAGCAGCACAGCCGGGCAATCCCTCATGACGTGTGGGAGGCTGAAGAGCCACGAAAGGACTCGCGGTCTCCAGAATTGCGGGGCCCTCTGCCGCCTCTGGGACGGCGTCTCCCTGAAAAATTTCCCCGTCCTCTGCCTCTGGGCGGGGAATCTTCCTGCTGTTGGGAGAAAAACTTGCGAGATTTGCGGAACCACATTTTTTCCCCCTCCTTTAGCCTTGGGGTAAGGCCGAAAGGGAGTGGAATAACGGGCACCTACGGCAGATAAAGTTTTTCCCTCTTGCTCACAGCGGGTAAGGGTGTCTTTCACCTTGGGTCCAAACAATGAGGACCCATCAAAGGGAGCGTCGGCGAAGGAAGATTTGAAGGCCTCCGAACTGACACAAGCGGAGCCAGGCTTGTCTCACGAGAGCCACGCCTGTGCCTGCCGCTCTACCCGCCTTCGGCCGCATAGGAAATGAGCCTCATGGACGAGTTAGAAATTGACGTAAGGATAGCCAACTGAGAGCTAACCGACTGGGCTAGCTGCTCAGGTAGGTTACCGAGAGGAATCTGACAACTCCTTGACCAGATCCCTCTGAAGCCTGGTAAAATGTGCCAAATAATTCAGAGACCTTAAGGTAAAGGCCGCTGAAGTCAGGGTGCGCTTCCGTACCTGTCCATACTCCTAGACTCCTTATTAGGAGGATGGACGGACGTTGAAGCCTCTGCCACGTCCTGTTGTGTAGCAGATGCCACCACCATGGCATCTACAGCCACGCCTTTAGTAAGGAACTCCTTCTCGGGGGGAGCAGACAAAAATTTATTTGGACGAGAAGGGACTGGTTCCACGGTATCTGGATGTTCCCACGCCGTTCGACAAACTAAATCCAGAAGCTCGTCAAGGGCGGAGACACCCAGGAGGCGGAGGGCTGAGCTCCGGCCTTGAGGAGCACTGACTCGTCCGCAGAGGGGGGTTTGGATATCCAGCCGCCTCGTTGTTTGAGGATCTCTAAGATGTCTGCGAATGAGACATCATCCGAGGACGACTTCGGGGACCCCTCTGCATCATCCATATCAGTGTCTGATGTAATAGACTCGGGGAGTCCACGTGCTTCCTCTTGCACGATCTCTTCCTTGGGGTTCCTCTGAAGACAACTCCGAAGAACCCTCAGGAGGAGGGAACCCCCACTGGGGGTAACCTCAGGCCTAGGGGCTCCGCTGGCTACAGACAGGGGACTGCCAAAGACCCAGTCTCCACGCCCAGGAAGGTGCCGGTAAAGCCGGAGAGATGGTCAAGAGGACTTGGCCAAGGCACTCCTCATGGTTCTGAAAGCCGGACCCCAGAATCCTAGGAGTGTCCGGCCTCCGGAGCCATGCTAGTTGACGGAAGTCCCGCAGCTGAAGCACCGAGGGGAGGCTCGGAACCAGCATAGGTCCCAAACATCGCCTCGGGTCCAGCCGAAGATGTCCGCGTACCAAAGTCGGACCCGAGGGCCCGGGTTGGAGTAAGGGTGGGAGCCGACCCTGAGATCTCCACCGGCTCCAACAGCACCTGCTCCGACGGAGCCGAAGCAGTCGGAGGAGGAATGGCAATGGGGTGGGCCAAGGTCATCGGCTCGAAGCCAACTGGGTCGGAACCGAAACAAATTTTTGGAAGACTGGGGACTGGAATAGTCTTTGGAGCACCCTGTCTATATCAGAATCCGACATTCTCGAAGACCGAGAGGAAACAGAACGGGTTCGAGAAGGCCTCTCCATCGGCCCCAAAGGGCTAGGGGACCGGCTCCGAGGCGACTCGATGAGTATCGGCGCCGAGGGAATACTCACACCAGATTCCATCGGTGCCGAGGTAGACTTCGGCGCCGAGGAGGAAGTGTCTGAGCGGGCGACCCTTGTCGGCTCCGAGAGCAGCGGAGCCGACGAAGGTGACCCGCCTCGATGCCCCAGCCATCGGCTCCGAAGCCAGAGGAGTCGATACTGGTGGCATCGAGGCAGACCGTTCCGACCTCGGCTCCGAAGTCTTTGGAGCCGAAGGAGAGGCCTGCCTAAGTCTCTTGGCAGTCGGATCCGACGGACTGGTCGGAACCGAAGCCATTTTCTTTTGGCGGAGCGGAGAGGATGCCAAGGCTTCTTCAAAGGAGGGTTTAATTAACCCTTAAGAATCAATTTATTTTTCCTCTCCTGGAGGACCCTTGAGGAAAAAGCGTGACATACGCTGCATGACTCCTGCAAGTGCTTTGCCCCTAGACAATATACACAGAGCGAATGATCGTCAGTAATAGACATTTTAAAACCACATTTGAACATTTTTTAAAGCCCGAAGGCCTAGGGGTTTGAGACATGATGTTAAACAATTCTAGTAACTTTGACAGGAAATTAAACAACTATAGATTTACTTATGATAAATCTAAGCTTACAGTTATAGTTTAACACAAACACTTCCTGTAAATGACAGGGAACTCTAAACAACTATAGACTTGAGACCCTGAAAAGTTTTCAAAGGTTGACAGTCCGGGAAGGCCCTGGATGTAAGGGGGGCCGAAAACAAACTCAACCCAATCACACACAACAGTTTTCACAATCCAAACGTACACAAAGAGCGATAGCCGTTAAAACAGCTTTTGTGACCAAAAAACAGCAAAAAACTGACAGAAAAGTAGTTAATAAAAGCTACTCAGCCCAGCCAGCTCGAGACCACGTCTTCGCAGGGAAGCGGCAAACGAGATCTGGGGGACTGGTAGTGGTGCATCCTGGGATATAGTAAGCTCAGCCAATAAGAGACTTCGCTCTTTGGCATAAGCGTGCCGAGTCGGAGCCGAGGGATCGGCTCCGAACCCATCATTCAGAATGTAGGCGAGATAGGATCACATAACATCCTAGTTTTAGCTTCAGGAGAAATAAAAACTTGAAAGACTTACTGGGTAATGACGGCAGACATGACAAACAGCGGACTGAAGTGAGGAGAGGCACTAGACCATGTGGGTCATGTAAGGCATGCCAATACATTAATGAGGCCATAGATTTTGTTCATCCTATTACAGGCAGGGTATATTCTTTCAACACCAGAGCTAACTGCAGGACCACGAATGTGGTCTATCTTGCTACTTGTCAGACATGCATGCAATTGTTACTAAATAGGGAAAACGAACTGCATGTTTAAGCAGAGGATATTAAATCATTTGTCAGCTATCAGGTTGAAAAATGAACACAATACCCTGTAAAGACATATATCTGGTCATCAAGGACATTATTTCAAATTTATGGTGATTTGGCACATGATGAGTAACATATCAGAGGTGGTGATATAGTGAATGACACTGAATATGAAGAGGCCAAATGGATAATATAACTTACATCACACAGACATCCAGGGCTTAATGATGTAATTCCATTAAAACCTGCCTTAAAAAAAAAAGGTGGGGTACAGTATTGAGCACAGATTGGTTGTTACTCCCTTTAAAGGACCACTACGTGTTTCCTCAGAAGTTTCCTCAGTTCAAAAACATTTTTCTTCCCTATTGTTTGAGTATTGTACCATAGACCATACACAGTGCTACAAAAAATAACAATTTTGACTGTTTTTTCCATTAACCATACTTACAACTCCGGTATTTTCATCCATCTTTAAGCCTGTGGCATTCTCACAGAGCTGTATAGTTCGTAGGGGCGCTGCACTGGCTCGGTAATAATGCCCTTTGTTTTTCCTCTCTGTTTACTCTGGTGCTGTCTAAGGACCACCCAGAAACCACCCTCCTCAGTTTTTTTTCTCCCTGGCAACGCCCCTGCTAATTTCATATTCATCCGATACTTTTGACAAGGCTATTGCAGCCAATAGAAAGACAAGCTTGAGCATCTGTTTTGCTCACTGTAGTTGCTAGGTGCATCTATTTTGTTGAAGGATCTTAATACGACCTGCAGTAGCAAGAAGCTGGTGATCTCCTGCAAGCAATGATTCTTCTTTGTAAAGCAGTTAGCATTCTCGGTACTTGCATATTAACACAGCCAGGAGCAAAATGTTTCCAAACGGATAGTGCGAAAGTTTGTCAGACACATACAAGCGGCATGTTTCTTTTATGTGCTGTTCCATTAACTTTTAAAAGTGAATAAGAATATTTAACATTTGTCACTGATACGAGACCTTCATCCCCCATTATTTGTTGGCTTTGTCCAATATTATGATTTATGCATTGGAGTTGCATCTTACAGATGCCGTTTCCAGTGCTGTCATAAACATACCTCTCAAGTGTGCCTCGTTAACAGGAATGTTTATTATAAATCTTAAAATGTTCATGCTCCTCGCAGTTCTGCATTAAAATGGTCTCCCGCATCTTCACTGTTTTTTAACATCTGCGTTAAACAAATATTTATAGGACTAAAGTAACTGAGCTTCCATGCTGAACTTGTCAGTAAGCTGTTAGCGTTCTGCGATTTGCCCTTCAGTCAGGGTTATGAGAGGTAGTGATCCAAATTTTGAAGATGGAGAGCTGACAGCTACCGTGATGTAGGGAAATATTTTGCTCCTGGTTGCCCTTACAGTTTTGTTGTCTGATGTACACTTATCCAGGCTATCCTCTCACAATTATGTTTTGTAAGGGTTCTGTAATGCGATCTTGATGTTCCTAGTTATTAAAGTAACGATCGTATTACAGAAACCATTGCCAACTATTTTGTCTGTTATTCTTTACCATGTTCCACCCGCTGCCTTAATGTTTATTTTTCCTGATTCTTATTTTTGATTAAGGTTCTATAATGTGATCATTACTTTAACAGCTAAGTAGCAATAACATTATAGAACCGTAATAAAAATGAGTATAAGCAAAAATAAGTAAAGGCAGCTGCTGGAACTTGGTAAAAAAAAAAGACAAAATAATTTGTAATGCAGGCATGACAGTACAAGTGAGATCGACTGAGCACTTATTTTACACTCGCTAAGCAGTGATTTAGCTGTGTAGCGAGTATAAAAATAAAATAAGAATTAATAAAAGATAGATAAATATGTGTGTGTGTGTTTTTCTGTGTGTGAGTGTATGCATGCTTGCGTGAATGACAGCGAAAATGTATTTTTGTGCGTGTGTGCATGCTTGCGAAGAGTGAGAGCTATCAATCAGTGGCAGAAGCCGATCAAAAAATTTGCATACCTCGCGACCTCTAAGTTCAAGCTATCTGAGAAATAGACGAGGCTACACCTGTCCACCTCTGGAAGCAAGAAATCCGGACAAAGTCTATAATACTGGGATCCAAAACCAGGGAAATTTTTTTTATTTTTTTTTTTTGTTTTATTTTTTTGATATCAGTAACATGTTTCATGTTTCTCATTTAAAACGGGTGCAATTTTCAATGTATTTTTTTGTATAACATGCTAGGTGAGCATCTGCAAAGATATCTGCAGTCATCACACCAGCCAACATAAGTATTGAAGATCATATTAAACATGCTAACATTCACAATGCAAACATTTGCAAATGTATTTACATATGTAGAGAGATCAGTGTTTTTCTGAGATTTACTGGTTTGTGACCCTGTCAGTAAAATCATTGAAATAACATATTCAACATTCTGGATACTGTTACAGTACAATGATTGTTGTATCTTTTGGCTTTTCCCGGTTAGGGGTCGCCACAGCGGAACTCCAGTCCGCTAATGATTGGCAGTAGATTTTTATGTACCGACTTGCCAGGCCTGATGCACAACCTTCAACGAAGATACGCTCATTCACGCATGTCTCCACACAGAAGACGCTTTAGCTGAGAATCGAACAGGACAACGTCTTACTGTGAGGCAACAACGCTATTATAATAGTTAATACAAGCTACTGAACTTCTATCTTGAATGAGCTGAAGCCCATTCATCTGACCTTGTATAAGAAAGAAATTATATTCCCATGTGACATACTACATTACAGATGATTACCATGTAGAGAGAGATGTTGCATATTTCTATAGCAATATGTTGTTAGAGTGTGGAAGTTTGTTATGCATGTTACCAACTTCCACACAAAGGGTTTTATATGTGGGTATGATTGTCTAGCTTCTTTATAATCACTGCTGAGGCTGGCATATTGCTGGTGATCTTCATCTAGAACTGCCAATGGTTCATAATGTGGTTAGCAACTTCATTCTGGTGTACTGGATGTGAGTATCTGTGTCTGTTTGGTCAACTTCCCATCTATATTTATGGGAGAGTCACGTTCAGGCCTTGGGGTAGGCTAGATCATGCTGCCATCAAGTGTTGTGTTATGCCACAGAGTTTTCAAGTTCATGGCTATTTGTGAGGTACCTTGCTAAGTCATCATTGAGCAAACCTTATGCCGACCTTCAGGCTCCGAAGTTAAGCATTTGGTTTCTTTTGTTTCAGTATTATCCAAGAATGCAGCTTATCCTGAAAGGGCTATCCAGCTCTATTTTACTGCCCAGAAACCCAATACCAAAAAAAAAAAAACAAACAGAAGTAAATGGATACATTTTTCAGTTTGGGTCCCTTTTTTGGCTCCAGTTCCTGTGATGTGCTTACCATCTGGCACATAGATTTGATACACATATAAGCTGCTGTTTCACTGTGGTCTGAAGGTCAGTGGTTTCTAATTTTCCCCAGTGGTTTCAAAGTTCTTCACCAACTTCACTTAGATATGTATGGACTTGCTATGAAGTGCCTTTCTGGTAAGACCCCTGTTAAGAGAGCTTTTGTCCTATGGGACTCATATGATTGTGGAGAAACTACCACTTCCTACCTTTGAAGCAAAATCTAGGGATGTGTTAAAATTCCATTCCAGGAAAACTGTCAAGCACCTCAGCAAGGATAATTTCTAAAGTATAGGCTTTGTGCAGAAACTCACTTTAGCTTGTTCTCCACAAAGACACAAGTGTTCCTGCAAATCCAGCCTGTATGCCAAAGGTAGCTACATAAGGTAATCTTGTTTAGTTTGTAATCTTTCCATTGTTTTTTTTCCAAATTATCTCAGTAAAGAAGACTGTTTATTGTGCTCTATGCTGTTCACAGATGTCTTCAACTTTGTCTAAGCAAAACAAAATATTTTAGAAAAGACAAGAACATTTCCAAAAATCACCGTATCCACATGTATCAAATATTGGTACGAAATCCATGGGAAGCAGTTGGTCATATAACCCACAACACATTCAGTGTTGTGGCTGTATCACAGGTCTTTTTCAAAAAAATGCTTCAGTAGATATGCATGCTGCCGTGACCTAAGCTTCTCTTAATATTTTCAGAAGCCATTCCAGGTCTTCTTCTGGGGCCACAATTACTCTAGGAATCTTTTTGTACTGCCACACAAGACAGTCAATAATCAGGAGAATAAACCACACCAGGTCAGAATTGAAAGTTCTGTACTTTCCATAATTATTACTCTGCATGGTTATAGTACTACTGTTTCACATCTGTGTCCACTTTCATCTGTCCTGGCTATGGTGTAGGGCTGTGCTTTATGTGGTGTGCATTTATGCTTTAGAGTTCATATAGTGTGCTTTATCTATACATAGCCTTCACTTGACCTGGATAATGAAGGCAGCATGCAGAACATTATAGGAAAGGGGAGGAGATGAAGTCTGTGAAAGTTTACATCCATGCTGAGCCAGTCATAGTGGTGAGGAGGATGAACCATGACCATGAAGATCTATTAGGGTAAATCCATAACTTTAGACTCTTACTGTAGTGCAAAAATACCAAAGAATGAGACTATTAGTATGCTATTGTACTGTTTTTAAAATGGGTCCTTCCTTTGTTAGTGCTAATGTAGATGGCTCTGATATCAGTTAAACAAGTTTGTTAGTGTCCCATGCAATGATCATACTGAGTGAAACAGCTAAAGACTATTAGGTTCATAGGTAGGTACTAGGCTATCGGCCCTGGGGCCTATACAAGCCCAGCGAAAAAGTTACCCTGGCGTTTGCCACCCAAGAAAATTACTTTCCTGTGCCACTGTCGAGCAGAGCCACAGAGGTGATCCCTGGGGTGAATTTCCTATTTCCCATCCAATCATCAAGATTTTTCTTGGAGTGTGCTAATGAGGAACTTTGTTTGATATAGATAGGTAGTTTATTCCAGAGTATGGGAAGTCTCTGGGACAGGAATCTATCCCTCCGGCATGTTCTGTTTATTGTGGTGACAAGGTTTAGGTCCCTAGAGTGTGTAGATCGGACGGATTGGGATTTCTTTAAGTGGAACATGTCCAACAGCTCTGGGTTTGACATAGCTTTGTATGTTAGGCAGAGATCACCTCTGAGTAGGCGATATGTGACGGAGTAAGGCTGGAGTTTTTGAGATGGTCTGTGTAGGGCATCTGTTTGAGGCCGGTAATCCTCTTTGTGAGGTATTCCTGCGGCCTTTCCAGTTGCTGTAGATGTCTTGTGAGGTACATACCAAAAGGGGCGTTGTACTCTATAATGGGTCTATGGAGTGATGAGTAGAGGGGAACAATGACCTCTTTTTTTCTGGCTGAGAAACCTTTTGTGATGAGGTGTGCCACGTATAAGGATTTCCTGACTACTGTGGCGATGTGATTATCAAAGGAGAGACTACTGTCCACCTGTGTCCCAAGGTCTCTTATCACACTTTCGGTGTTAAGTATACTACCGCCTATGCTGTAGTTCATGGGTACAGAGTTTTTACCAAAGGGGATGACAATGCACTTTTTGGCAATGAGCTTGAGTCCATGGCTTTGACACCAGGCATCTGTCTCAGTGAGGCCCTTTTGTAGGATGTCCACATCGTTAGGAGTTTCGATTATGGCTCCTAGTTTGCAGTCATCTGCGAAATTCGTTAGCCAAAGACCTTCCGTGTTTGGTATCTACTTCTCTAAAGTACAGGCTAACAGGAGAGGACCCAGGACTGAACCCTGTGGTACTCCACTTGTCACTGGTCTGAAGTCGGATTTGGAGTCTGCTACTTTCACAGTGTGGGTTCTGTCAGTGAGCCAGTTGGCAACCCATCTTGTGACATAGGGATTTATACCTAGTTTAGTGAGTTTATCTATAATTCCAGAGTGGGGGATGGTGTCGAAAGCCTTAACAAGATCTAGATAGGCTGTGTGATGCAATAGTTAGAGAAATTCTAACTAGTTAAAAGAGAAATTAATAGTATGGTACTTTAATACAGACAGCAACTGGAATTTGCAGAGAGAGAAAAGCAGTCTTCTGGTACATTTAGAGATAACCCCTATGAGAGAAGTTGGTTCAAGACTGTGGCAATGTTGGCTAGGAATAGGTATTAGTTCACATTTGGGATGGAAAAGGTATTTGTTCACATGCAGGGATATAATTTATTCTGGTGTAGAGCAAGAACTGGATTTGGAAATTTCACTTTTGTCCAGGTAATTTTTGTCATTTGTACTGCTTTGACCACTGGTAAAATTGCTACAATTTAGTGTCTCTGGGTACTTGGCAGCACTGCCAAAAAAGCGGACTGTATTTTGTGTGTTCATTGAAATTTCTGCAGTAATGACGTCACATTGTAAATCACCATGCTTTCATGTGCAGTGTGTTCTTATGAAACAGAACTAATTGACATTTACATAGCCAGGGTTTCAGTGTTTTTTCAGTTACAATTTGATGCACTAATGGATGACTGCTATGCAAGTTGAACAGAATCAGTTTTGTAAATGTAAACACTCGTGATAGCCAAAGTTATTCATGTTATTGCTAGATCACTAGTTACATGACCCATAAGTGATTCCTAGGTTAAAAACTTTACAACGCCTTTGTAATCTTAGCCACGTCTCCCAAACTATATTCTGCAGATTGTGATAATGTGTACAGTAGAGATTGAGCATCTAAATACAGTGGCTAGATTGTGGGTTATTTAACTGTTTCTTATAGATTTGTCAAAGTTTCATTTGCACGGTGTCAGGGAAGAACTACTTTAAATGGTTTGTGAGAGTTTTCCATAGTCTGTGGATCATTTTCGGACAGAAATGCCTGTTTGGCAAGCTCTGTTTAACTCAAAAGCCAAAGTCTGGCTACTACAACCTGCTGTGGTCTGTTTGTGCATGTGCTAAAGGTACATCAGAGATGGGTCGTCAAAGCCCTCTACTCCAGGCAAAGGTCCCCCTCTGAAATGTTTATAGGGGTTTCAGTAAAGAGACAGAGCATTTAGCTGATTAGCATAGGATCAGGTATTGCATTCATGTCATGAATTCTCCTGGTTACAAAGCTGTGTGATTCTAACATTTCAAATGTCAAGTTAGATCCATACTAAAGGGAGAAATGTAAGAAATGATAAGTCAAATAAGGGTTTTGAATAGTGTGTTACTATTTCTGCCTTGGACATGGGTGACATAATATTCTCTATAAATGGTGCCTAATACAATCATTTTCTTATTCTCGTATTTACAAGTAATATAAATGCCAAATATTTTCCCTGAACACTGACTATGGGTTCATTTTTAGGGTTGTAATTTTTATGGATTGATGTCGGACAACACACTGCTTGTCCAAAGATACAGAAACAGGACCACATACAGGACATACCAACTACCAACTTTGATTTCTCCCTAGGCAGACACCAGCAGTAGATTACATGAGTGATTACAAAGTCATTCCCAATGAAAAAGTCCAGCCCCCCAGTACCACTAGATGCCACAAGCAACTTCAAGCAATGCTCAAAGAAGCCTCTAAGGGTAACAGAGTCTAGGGTGAAGACCCAGGCAGGTGACCAGTGGGGAAACACCAGAGGTTGTGGAAATACTGAATGCTCTAACATCACATGGACAAAATAAACTATAAGTGGAATACACAATGAAACAGTATGTGATGCAGGCAATAGAATAGATACGAGTCTGATATCGGTAGGAAATATAGATACGAGCCTGATCCTGGTAGGAAATAAAGTACAAAAGGAAAGCTGGTGGAGGAATGCCAGAGCAGAGAAAGGCATCAGGACTACAGGAATGCATGGAAGAAGAACGGGACAGCATAGATAGATTCAAGGCACATTAGAATGACTGGTTGGCTAACCGGGGAGCTATAAATGCAGTTGCGAAACGTAACAATTGAATGTATTAGCTAGAACATCAGATCTGATATTGTTAATCCTCTTTCATTCCTTACGTGTGGGTATTGGTTCTGACCTCGGAACCGAGCCAGCCATCTTCCAAGCTCGCGTCAGCTACAAACTCTCGAGCTAAAACTCTTACCCAGAATTCCCCTCTCCCTGTTACCTCAGATTTCGTTTGCCGCATCTCCATTCGGTCGTGTCAAGCTACTTCTCTTGAGCTAACTACAATTTTTTTCTTCGTACTAAATTCTAAAACAGCCTTTTCTCACAGAAAAGTTATTAGATAGTTTTCTCTTACCTTATTGCATTTAGCGACTATCCTTTCTTGAATCCTTTCTATTCCTTTCCTCCTCTTTACCGCGAGGTAATTTATTTTTTTACCATCGTTGGTAAACCCCCTTTCCTTCTTACCTTCGGGTAATTCTTGTACCACTGCTGGTATTTTTTCTGGGTTTCCTTCTTTCTTTCTATCATGGCAGATAAAAATGGTAGTCCAGGACTTAAAAGATGTTTACATTGTGGCCATAAATTACCTAATTCAGATGCACATTCCCTGTGTGTCTATTGATTGGGTATCCCTCATTTAACAGTTGACCTGCCCTGCGGGATTTGTAAGAATTTCTCTAACAGGATGTTGATTGAGAGAAAAAATAAATTAATATTAAAGGGTCTACTTAAATCTCCTTTTTCAAAGGCTATTTCTGGGTCGGAGGCTTCAACCCCTCCAAGATCCCATAAAAAAGAGTGATGAACATATAAAGGCCAAATGTCTTCCTTCGTCCCCGGCTGGGGACCCCCAGGAACCGAGACCCAAGAAAGCTAAGCTTTTCAGTTCGGATTTGACTTTTTTGGCTCCAGCGCTTTCGGTACCTAGACCTTCGTCACCGAGGCCATTGGAGCCATCTGTGACTTCGGAACCGACTAGCGTGCCCTTTCCCATATCAGTACTGAGGGGCTCCTTGGTTCAGACTTCTTTACCAGTACCGACTGCCCAGTCGATGCAGACTGTCATGACGTCGTTGGATTTTTCGACGTCCATTGTCTCTTCGGCTCCAACTTACCAGACACCGACTACCCTCTCAGCACCAACCATTCAGTTATAGGCACTGATTTTTTTGGTTCCAGCCTTAGCGTCGACAGCCACTTCGGTACCAACATTATCATCTGTGCAGACCATGACTTTGGCACCGATGATTTCCTCGGTGCAGACACCTGTTGTTCAGGCCTTTGAAGCCCCTTGATATAGCACAGTCATCCCCCTCTACAGTTCCCTTATGGACCTCACTAAGGAGCCGCAGTTGCCTTTGTGGCAGGAGAGTTTTGCTACGACCCAGGATGTCAGCTGTGGCATACGTAATTTGGTGTTTTGCAGCCATCCAGGGACTCCGAGTCGGCAGGCTGAGCCACTTGGAGAGGGGTGACCCCTGCTCTGGGCACTCACCCCTCTTCAGGTGGACTGGCCTTCTAGCTAATGGAGAAGGCTCTGGGGTTAGTTGGTGATCCTGTGCTATCACTCTCCCCACCCTCCTCTGGACCGCAATGTACACAAGTCGCTCCTAGCTGACACCGGGCGCAAGGGCCTCAGGATATACTCCCACAGGAGACCCCTTTTGCGCTGTCTTCCCCAGCTTCTCCCTCTGAGGAAGTTCATCAAAAGAGCTTGTGCAAGAGGAAGCACATGGACTCCACAGAGGAATCCCTTACTAAAGACACAGACTTTGATGATGGGGAAGGGTCCCCTCGCTCACCCTCTGAGGTATCCTTTGGTGATATTCTTGAAATTCTTAAATAGAGAGGTGAATGGCAGCCCTCGAACCCGACGTCTGAAGAGTCTGTGTTCCTGCAGGCCTTTCACGCCCAGCCCCCTACCTCCTGGGTTACTCCACCTGTCGACGAACTGGCCCGGCTCATCGTGCAGCGTGTGTGGAAGGCTCCTGACACCATTGAGGCCATTCCCCAGAGGCCAGATAAAATTTTGTCCCCTCCTGCTACTAACCCCCATTGGTCCAAAGGTCTTCCTGTATATGCTTTGGTGGTGGCGGCCGCAACTAAAAGGGACCTGGCGGAAGAAGAAAGCCAGACTATCCATCCACCCAACAAAGAGTTCCGGGCTCTGGACAGAATAGGGAAGTGAACTTTTGCATCAGCGACCTTTGCAATCAGGTCCCTGAACTATATGGCACACTATTAGGCTTCAAAGAGATTTAATTTCTGAGCTCTCTGAAACTTTGGCTGGTGCCGTGTCTGATGAGGTCCGTGACAAAGTGGCCTCTCAGCTAGCCACCATTGAATCGATATCTAACTCTTCCATGTGCCTGATATCTCACGCATCAGAAGGAGCAGCTAGAGCGGCAAGTTCAGGCATTGTTCTGAGATGACATGCCTGGATGCGCTTGTGTAATTTCGCGGAACCCTTCAAGGCTTCCTTTCTCAATGCTCCCATCAAAGCCTCTTCATTGTTTGGACCCAAGGTTAAAAGCACACTGGCCAGATGTGAACAGGACGCTAAGACCCTTTCTGCCGTGGGTGTCCATTATTCTTCCCCTCAACTGGCTTTCCCCAGAAACCAGAAGACTGGGAAGATATGGTACAGAAAGTCTCAGGGTCCTTTCCATGACACACAGGCCAAGTTCTCCCCTAGAGGCAGAGGGGGAAACTCACAGGGAAGATGCCCTTTTCGGGGCAGAGGGGGGTCCGCGTAATTAGAAGTTATGTACTCACCATAACGTTCCATCTGAGTAGGTAGTTCATTTGTCTGCAACCTGTGGGTTACGGATCCGATGTTTCAAGCTAATGGATCCGAGCTCCTAGCTCCTCCCTTCACCCATAATACCCTGCTAACCCTCCATGACCTCAGATCGAGTTTGCCTCTCCATATATATCCAACAAAGGATATCTAAAAACTAATAGATCCAAAGAAGGTCAGGGGGAAGGAGGGGGGATTGTTGCAGACAAATGAACTACCTACTCAGATGGAATGTTATGGTGAGTACATAACTTCTAAATCTGAAGTAGGATTGTTCATTTGTCAGCAACCTGTGGGACAGAGTCCCCAGCTACCTGTACCCTGGGTGGCCATCATGGAAGGATATTACGAAACACTGCAGAGCCAAAGGATGCTCTCCCTCTAGAAAGCAGGTCTAGCTTGTAGTGGTTGATAAAGGTATGAGATGAAGCCCAAGTGGCTGCAGAACAAATATCATCCAAAGGAACTCTAGATTTGAAAGCCGCAGAAGTAGAAATGGAGCTAGTGGAATGAGCACGAACTCCTTCTGGTGCGGGTCTACCCGAGGCTTGATGAGCTAGTAGGATACATTGGGAAATCCAGCGAGATAAAGATACTTTAGAGATAGCTTTCCCCAAGTTAAATTTGGCAAAGGAAATGAACAGCTGGTCGGATTGTCTATGGCCAGCCGTCCTATGAGTATAAAAACGAAGCTGCCTATGAACATCCAATGAATGCAGCTTGTATTCACCCTTATTTTGATATTTAGGAAAGAAAACCGGTAAATTTATGGATTGGTTTATGTTGGTTTCTGATGCTATCTTGGGAAGAAAGGCGGGATTGATCCTGAGGTACACTCTATCATGGTGAAAAATCAGGTATGGAGGCTTTACAGAAAGAGCCTGAAGTTCTGACACTCTTTTCGCTGAAGTAATGGCTACAAGGAATGCTGTTTTCCATGACAAGAATTTGAGATCCACTGAAGCAGCGGGTTCAAAGGGTGGAGCAGTCAAGGCTTGAAGAACTAAAGTAAGATCCCATGGGGGTACAGCGTCTTTTACAGGAGGTCTAAGTAAAAAGGTACCCTTGAGAAAGGTTTTACACAATTTGGCTGACATCAAGGGCCCTGTATCATGTCCCACATGATAATGAGAAATGGCTGCCAATTGTACTGTGACAGTTGAACAACTAGCGCCTTCTTGAAAGAGTTCAGTTCAGTTAGGAAATCTAAAATGGATGGAAGAGGAGCCGTAAAGGGATCTAGATCACGGCGCTCTGCCCAGATGGAAAAACGTTTCCATTTGCTGTGATACACTTTCCTGGTGGAGGGCTTATGTGCTGCCACGAGGATGGCTTTGACTGGTGAAGAGATACCGGGAGTCCTAACTAGGAGTGGAACTGGAGCAACCAAGCTGTCAGTTTCAGATTGTCCAGGTTTGGAGTTGGCAAGTCCAATGGATGGGAGATGAGATCCGGAATGGGATCTAGAATCCAAGGGTGATTCACAAGGTGAGACCACAGGTAAGGGAACCAAATTTATTAAGGCCAGAATGGGGCAATGAGAATCATCTTGCTCCCCAACCGCGAGACTTTCTGTAAGAGTTGTATCATCATTGGAAGAGGAGGATAGGCATAGAGTAGACCGGGTGGCCAAGCATGCACCAGAGCGTCTCTTGGAGATTCCCCTGGTGGGGGGATTAGAGCGAAGAAATTGTTGCATTTGGCGTTTGAGGGAGATGCAAAAAGATCGCAGCAGGGTTGCCCCCATGTTGCGAATATCTGCTTTGCTACTAGAGGATTGAGAGACCACTCGTAGGGGGTAAGAAGGGTGCAGCTGAGCTTGTCTGCTAGGATGTTGGTCCTCCCCGGAATGTGCGTTGCAATCAGAAAGCGGTTGGTGGAGATCGCCCATTCCCACACTCTCATGGCTTTGCGGCAAAGAGGATAAGATCTGGTTCCCCCCTGTTTGTTGATATACCAGACCACTGACATGTTGTCCGAGTGAATTGCAATCGTTCCTGCAGGGAGGAAGCTCTGAAGTGCTTGCAACGCCAACAGCACCGCTCTCATCTCCAGAACGTTGATATGCAGGGAGGTCTCTGTATCGTTCCACGTGCCTTGAACTGTCCTGCCTGAGTAATGCCCCCCCCCCCACCCGAGGCGGGAAGCGTCCGTAGTCACAGTGGCGATAGGGGGAGAGGTGCAGAAGAGACGGCCCGTATGGAAGTTCGATGCTTGGAGCCACCACAGTAGTGCCCTTCTGCAAGCCTTGCTGATAGCAATGGGATGGTGGAGAGGAAGGGATAGGAAGGACCATTGCACTAACATTGCAGGACTTGCATGTGCAGGACTTGCATGTTCAAACGGGCGCATGGAAGGAGTGTAATCGCTGCTGCCATGGAGCCTAGTGCCCTCAGGATCAATTCCGCTGGTGAAGCCTCTGAATGAAGGATAGCCCGCACATGAAGTTGTAGATTTCTGATTCTCTCGGCAGTTAGGAAGGCTCGCAAATCTCTGGTGTTTATTCTGGCGCCTATGAATTCTATGATCTGTGTTGGAGCCAGTAGAGATTTGCCGACATTGATAGTAATGCCTAGTTGTGGGGCTAGATGGAGAAAGAAGTCTCTGGCCGAGCAATGTAGATGCCTTGTTGGTGCGGTCAGGAGCCAGTCGTCCAGGTACGGGAAGACCTGAATTCCCTGGAGTCTCAGGTGGGCCGCAATCACTGCTAACACTTTGGTGAACACCCTGGGGGCTGTGGTGAGACCAAAGGGAAGGACCCTGAACTGGTAGTGACTGGCTCCCAGCCGGAAGTGAAGGAACCTCCTGGATTGTTTGTCCATTAAGATGTGGTAATACGCATCCTTGAGGTCTATAGAGCACATCCAATCGTTCTCCCTCAAAAGGGGGAGGATAGATTGAAGAGTGACCATTCGGAATTTTTCCTTGGTTACTGAGAGGTTCAAGCGGGAAAGGTCTAGGATGGGTCTCAGGTCCCCCGTCTTTTTTGGCACCAAAAAGAACCTGGAGTAGAACCCTAATCCGAGCTGGTCTTGGGGGACGGGCTGGATGGCTCTTTTTCTTAGCAGCTGCTGTATTTCTGCGGCTGCGGCCTCCCTGTGATCGGGTGGTACATTGGGGAGGTTCTTGGATTGGGGGACATGGAGAATTGGTATTTTGTACCCTCTGGATATGATGCGAAGCACCCAGCGGTCTGTTGTGATGGACTCCCATGCCGCTAGATGTTTCGAAAAACGCCCCCCGACTGCCTCCAGAGTGGAGCAGCCGGGCAACCCCTCAGGGCTGCTGCGCGGGCTGCTCAGAAAAAGGTTCTCTGGACCCAAAATTTCTCGGAGCCCCTCTGCCCCTGGGGCGACGTCCTCCCTGTCCACCTCTGCCATGGTAGGACTGGTTGTCCGGAGTTGGTTGGGAATGTTGTGATTTCCGGAACCACATCTTCTTCTGACCCTTTTGGTTCCTTGAAAAGGACCGCTGGGGAGCAGAGAAGCGGACTCCGACGACAGACGTCTTCCCATCCTTCTCACTCAGGACAAGCGTCTCGTGAACTGTTTTGCCAAAAAGGGCAGAACCATCAAAGGGGGCGTTCGCAAAGGAAGCTTTAAAGGGCACCGTAAAGTCGCAATGACGGAGCCAGGCCTGACGTCTCATGACTAGGCCTGCTCTGCTGGCCTTAGCGGCTCCCTCTGTGGCGTGGGACAACAGCCGAGGTGTTTGAAATAGATCTCAAGAGTGGCCATTCGGGTGGAGTACAAATGTTTATCCTCCTACGACATGGACTCCGGGGGGGATGCAGCGCATTCTTTGATAAGATCCCGCTGCATCCTGATGACATGTGCCATATAGTTCAGAGACCTTACTGAGAAGGTCGCTGAACTAAAGACTCGCTTCCCTAAGCGATCCATCAAACGGGACTCTCTGCTTGGTGGATGGACTGAGGGACTCTCCTGAGCCAATTCCCTCTTTGTGGCTGCCGCCGTCAACATGGCATCTACAGGGGGGCCCTTACTCCAATGTGACCGGTCTGAGGGGGCTAAGAATCCTATCCGTCGCAGGTATTGGCTCCACGGTGTCCGGATCCTTCCATGCCCTGGTGGTAATAAGGTCCACCAGGGGATCGGCTGGAGGGGACACCCAGGAGGTAGACAGACCTGCCTCGAATGCCTCCAGAAACATGGACTCGTCAGAGGAAGACTTGGGGGCAGACCACCCACCTCTGATTTTCAGCATCTCCATGATGTCTCCAAAGGAGACATCCTCAGGTGGTGATCTTGGGGAGCCTTCTCCTTCCTCCAAGTCCGTGTCCTCGGTTAAGGACTCAGGGGAGTCCACTTGCCTCCTTTTGCACTTATGCTTGCGGGGAGCTTCCTCGGGGGGACTGTCCGAGGAGGCCTCGCCAGCAACATCTTGTTCCAATGGAACTGTCTGTGACATCGAAGCAGGCTGTCCCTTTGGCCGGGTGATGGAAGCCTGGCCCAGCAGAGAGGGAGTGCAAGGAGGAGTCGATGCAAGGACCGGGGGTCCGGATGCTCTCAACAGAGCCCTCTCCACAACATCGAATGCCGAGGGACAGCCACTCTCCAATGGATCCGAAAGTCGGCTCCCACTCGGATCCGATGAAGGGATCGGAGCCGGTGCCGAGACCGTCGGATCCGAGGGACCAGTGTGCTCCGACCTGGACGGAGCCGGAGGCACACTGAATCCCCCGGATCCGAAGCTCGGACCACGGCTCCGAGAGGTCGGATCCGACAGACTCGAGGGTAGGGTCGGATCCGAAGTACCAAGTACTGTCGGCGCCGACCCACCCCCGGCTCCAAGGCTGCTCGGCTCTGAGCGCTCTGAACCCGGGTAGCGGGTCGGAGAAGGAGAAATTGGGTGGAAAAAAGGTGTCGAGCTCCCCCCCTGAGGGGGGGGAGGCAAGAGCACTCCCATCTGCAGCTGGGCCTGGATGAACCTTCGCATCATCCGGTCCAAGTCTGCATCTGATAAGCTGAAAGTGGATCTCGAAGAGGCCACCGAGGCAGGCCTGGAATGCCGCCTCGATGACCTCGACGGAAATCGGGTCTCCTCCTCCTCGGGCCCCGGGGAGAAAGAAGGGGATCGGAGCCGAGGAGGAGGAGACCTAGAAGCAATGGAGGGAGAAGCCCGCTTAGCTGGTGGGGCCGAAACGGAGGTCTCCGCCCGCCGCTTGTGGTGCTTCTCCCTCCGTTTCTCCCTCCTGGCCTCCCTGTCCTCCGACACTTTAGCGGGAGTTTGAGTCCCAGTCGGAGGCAGGGGGGCAGGAGTGGCAACCACCACAGGCTCTGATGGAGCCACGGGAGTAGCTGAGGTAGCGGAGGCCGAAGCTGAATCCGGGGGTAGAAGTCCTGCCAGGGCCAGCTTCGACCTCCATTCTTTCAGTGCCCTGGGGTTGAACGCTGCACAGATAGTACAGCCCGAGGTGAAGTGTTCAACCCCAAGGCACAGAACGCACCGAGTGTGGCCATCAGCCGGGGGAGAGCTTATGGCCACACTCGGTACATTTAGAAAATATGGCTTTTGTGGCCTCAGCCATTCCCTTTTTTTTTTTTTTTTTTAACTAAAAAAGAAAAGAAAAAGACAACTACACACACACACAGGCCCGAAAAGACACTCAACAAACACTCACACACTAGCGAAGAGCGAAGGGAGGGTATTAATTAAAAAATAGGGAACCTAACTCAGACACACTTTACAAATATTAATTTAAACTAAAACAGAAATTCCTGACGAAAAAAGTTAACTTTTTTCACTTATCTGCGGAGCTCAAGAAAAGGATCCAGCCATCACAAGCGCGGCAAACTAGATCTGAGGTCATGGAGGGTTAGCAAGGGATTATGGGTGAAGAGAGGAGCTAGGAGCTCGGATCCATTAGCTTGAAACAAGTTGCCGGCTCGGATCCGATATCGGATCCGTAACCCACAGGTTGCTGACAAATGAACAATCCTACTTCAGATCCAGGGTTCCAGGGACTCTTTCCCTGGCCAATCCTACCAGTGCTCCTGAAGATCGGCCCAACTGCTTTCCTCTGGAAATGGTTGGGGCCGTTTCTATTTGTACCCTTCTGCCTGGCTAACCATCACCACCGATTCTTGGGTACAAATGATAATAACCAGAGGTTATCATATTCCCTTCAATCTTTGTCCCGCTCCCCCCAACAAACTTACCCAACATTCCACCCAGTCAAAGGGAAGAAGCAGCATTAGAGATATCAATGCTGCAAAGAAAAAGAGTCATCCAAATAGTCCCTCCAGACCAGAAAGGATCCGGATTCTACTCAAGACTATTTTTGGTGCCAAAGCAAACCAGGGACTGGAGACCAATTTTGGATCTCAGTGTAATGAACAAGTTTGTAGGAGTACAAAAATTCTGGATGGTCACCATACAGTCTATCCTTCCGCTTTTGGAAAAAGACTATTGGATGTGCTCGATAGATCTTCAAGATGCGTACTACCACATAAAAGTGGACAGGCCATCAAGACGATTCCTTCGCTTCCATGCGGGAGCCAGTCACTACCAGTTCAGAGTACTGCCCTTCGGACTCTCTACAGCCCCAAGAGTGTTTACAAAGTGCATTGCAGTCATCACAGCTCACCTGCGACTACAAGGATTCCAGGTGTTTCCATACCTAGATGACTGGCTCATCTCCGCCCCCACCAAACATCTACTGGAAGAAGCCCTGGCATACTCTCTCCTCTCTGCAGAAAGGCTAGGCATAACCATAAACTGGCAAAAATCCAATCTCACCCCATCTCCAGTCCACAGAATTCATAGGGGTCATCTTGAATACAAAGAATTGCAGAGCATCCATTCCAGAGCACAGAATTCTAAGGATAAAGCAACAACTGATCCCAATCCTTTCAAGGAAGAAATTCACAGCTCACTCTGTTATACAGTTGTTGGGTTCCATCGCAACCTCCATCACAATTGTCCCCCTGGCCAGGTTTCACATGAGGCTTCTACAATGACTTCTGCTCACCCAGTGGTATCCCTTTCAGTACCCACTTTCAGCCAAGATTCGGGTAACTCACAGGTGCAAACAGGATTTAAATTGGTGGATGGCCCACAACTTGTCACAATGGTCTCGCCCCCTCTGCCCTCAACAGCCCAAAGCTACAGTGACCACGGATGCCTCCCTGATGGGGTGGGGGGGCTATGTCCGGGACAGACAGTCCAAGTTACTTGGTCCGAAATGGAGGGCCATCTGCATATAAATGTTCTACAGCTGAGGGTGGTGTTTCTGGCATTGCAAGCATTCCATCCCCTGCTGCAGTCTGGGACTATTGTGATACAATCAGACAACATGGCGGTGGTCTGGTACATCAACAAACAGGGCGGAACCAAATCTTAACCACTCTGTCGAGAGGCCATGAGGATATGGCATTGGGCAATGGCTACCAACCATTTTCTTCTAGCAACCCACATTCCTGGGAGTTCCAACATGATAGCAGACAGACTCAGCATGTGTATACTACAACCTCATGAGTGGTCCCTGAATCCCTTGATAGCGGTGGAGATTTTCAACTGCTGGTGTCTTCCTTGCTGCAGTCTCTTTGCGTCCCCGACCAACTACAAGTGCAGCAACTATTTTGCCCTGATTCCCCCTCCGGGACAGTCACCCAGGGACGTTCTAGTCCACAATTGGCCCTCGGGGTCTACTTTATGCATTTTCACCTCTCCCCCTCATTCCCCAGTTTCTGAAGAAAGCCCGCTGGTTGAAGAGCAAAGTAATCCTCATAGCACCATATTGGCCTCGTCAGATTTGGTTCCCCTTCCTTTGGCCTCACCTGCTAGATCAACCGTGTATTCTCCATCCAACCACGGGGTTGATCTCCCATCCACAGAATCTGATTCATCCCAACTTGAACAGCCTGAAGCTCACAGCTTGACTCCTCCAATTCCCTTGATTGTCAGGCAGAATGATCTTTCTTTGCCAGTACGTGCCATTCTTATTGCATCTCATAAGTCTTCCACCACAATTACATATCTCAGCAAGTGGAAAACATTTACTTTTTGGCTGAAAGAAAAACAGGTAGATCCTTTTTCAGCACCAATGTCAATAGTACTGGAGTATCTAGCCACCTTATTTTAATCCGGTCTATCTGCCTCTACCATTAGAGTTCATTTGGCTGCAATATCTAACTTCCATGATGGTGTCCAAGACTCCTCTCATTGTGCAAGACTTTCTTAAAAGGCGTGAATCATCTAAAACCCCCTTTTAGAGAACCTACTCAACCACGGGACCTGTCACTAGTTCTACAAGCTTTGTCAATGCCACCTTTCAAACCAGCTTCTTCTTGCGACCTCAAATATTTGTCATGGAAAACCTTCTTTTTGGTCGCCATTACTTCTGCCAGACGTATCTCTGAGCTTCAAGCCTTATGCATCAAGAGTCCATATTTAATTTTTCATTGAGATAGAGTGTCATCGAGAACTAATCCTTCCTTTCTGCCAAAAGCGATCTCCGAAATGTCCATTAATCAAACCATTGAATTGCCAGTTTTCTTCCCCAATCATTCAAACATAGGAGAGTATTGCCTACATACCCTAGATATTCACAGGCAACTTCGCTTCTACTTGAACAGGATTAAGGCCTCTTGTAAATCAGACCAGCTATTTTTGGCCTATTCTGGACCTAGATTAGGATGTTCTGTTGCTAAGGTCACATTGGCTAAATGGTTGAAAGACTGTGTGATCTTCATTTATAGACAACGTAATATTCCATTACCTACTACCATAAAGGCTCATTCTACAAGGTCGGTGGCAACTTCTGCTACCTTCCATGCCAGAACTTTTTTACATGACATTTGTGCAGCTGCAACTTGGGTTACCCCTCATACCTTCATCAATCATTACAAACTGGATTTGGCCTCCAGGGGAAGAGCATCTTTTGATTCTATGGTGCTCAGGAATGTCCTTCCATGAGAGCCTCCCAGGAATAAAGGTAGCCAGGGACTCTGTCCCACACGTAAGGAATGAACAAGAATTAACAATATCACATAAAGAAGTTATGTCTTACCATAACGTTCCATCTGTATTGTTGATCCTCGTTCAGTCATTATGACCCTCCCTTCTTCCCCCTCCTGTGGCTTCTAGTGGATCTCACCATCCAGTTCTATTAGGTCATTTGACCAGAGGTAGCCTCTACCTTCTTTTGACTTGCAAACTCAATCTGAGGTAACAGGGACAGGGGAATTCCGGGTAAGAGTTTTAGCTCGAGAGTTTGTAGCTGACGCGAGCTTGGAAGATGGCCGGCTAGGTTCCGAGGTTGGAACCGATACCCACATGTAATGACTGAACGAGGATCAACAATACAGATGGAACATTATGGTAAGACATAACTTCTTTTTATTGCAAAGCACTCGGAAATGTTAGTACAGCCAGTGTACGTATAAGTGAATTTAAGTACACTTTTATCTGTTCTTTTTTCATATAGTTCTGCATTTAATTTATTTATTGTGTTTCTCACTGAATATTAACTCAACTGAAAGTTGTGGCTGTGTCTCTATTGTTAGTGCCCCACCCACCCTCCCTGTTATTGTTCTGTGGCTTTGAAATTGCCCGCCCCTCTTGTAAATTTGTACTTGGATACTCCTCCTGGGCCCATCTCATTTGCTCACTCAACTGAGTGCAGTGAGATCATATTCTGATTTTAGGCACTCCTGTGTACAAAGAGGGCAATTGGAAAGGATAACCCCTGTAGCCTCTTAATCCAGCTCTGTTCCCTCCCTCAAATAAATAAATAAAATATATACATATTTTATTCAGCTGCTCTTACTGTAACTGTCTTAGTTGCTGTTCTGCTGCGTGCTGCTATCTATTCACTCGCTCTTACTCTGCACTTATTACTGCTTGTTAGTAGCCTTCTAATTTACTGCCTTCTGCACTTGTTTTTTAGTCAGTTGTTAATTTAATTGCATTTATTTAAACTGTATTTGCTGTAATTTTGCTACACATTCAAGTGTGCTAGCCTGCCCTGCAATTTGAATTGCATTTACTGCTGTCTTAGCTGCTTTTCTGTTAAAAAAAAAAAAAAAAAAAAAATTCTAAGCTTGTTTCCTGCCTTTCCTGTAACTAGTCTAGTCCAGATACAGAGTTGCTGTATCCAGGACTGTTGATAAGCTTCTGAGCCCCCCAAGCCTTTCTGTGTTGGAGGGAAGCCTTCTAGCTTAGCAGTGGGAGTGGTAAGTACTAGGTGGCCTATCTACCATGGGAAAAGTGGGTTTTGGCCCAGAAATTGTAGTTCATTGGCCGCTTGGGCAGTTTTTCTATCTCTTTCTACTTTCTGGTTTAAAAGCCCGTGTTTGCGTTTGGTCCCCACCTTTCCTGTAACTAGTGTAGTCCAGGTACAGATTTGCTGTATCCAGGACTGTTGGTAAGCTTCTGAGCCCCCCAAGCCCTTCTGTGTTGGAGAGAAGCCTTCTAGCTTATCAGTGGTAGTGGTAAGCACTAGGTAACCTATCTACCACAGGAGGAGTGGTTTCTGGCCCAGAAATTATAGTTTATTGGCCGTTTGGGAAGCTTTTCCATCTCTTTCAACCTTCTGATTTATAAGGCTGTGTTTGCACTTGTTTCCTGCCTTTCCTGTTACTAGTCTAGTCCAGGTACATATTTGCTGTATCCAGGACTCTTTGTAAGCTTCTGATCCCCCAAACCTTTCCGTGTTGGAGGGAAGCTTTCTAGCTTATCAGTGGGAGTGGTAAGCATTAGGTAGCCTATCTACCACAAGAGGAATGGTCCCTGGCCCAGAAATTGTAGCTATTGGCTGTTTGAGCAGTTTTTTTTTCCCCATCTCTTTCAACTTTCTGGTTTGAAAGCCGCACTTGCGCCTGTTTCCCACCTTTCCTATAACTAGCCTAGCCCGGTTACAGAGTTGCTGTATCCGGGATTGATAGTAAGCTTCTGAGTCCCCCAAGCCTTTCTGTGTTGGAAGGAAGCCTTCTAGCTTATCAGTGGGAATGATAAGCATTAGGTAAGCCTATCTACCACAAGAGGAGTGGTTCCTGGCCCAGAAATTGTAGATTATTGGTTGTTTGGGCAGTTTTTTTTCCATCTCTTTCAGCTTTCTGGTTTAAAAGCCACACTTGAGCTTGTTTCCCACCTTTCCTGTAAGTAGCCTAGTCCAGATACAGAGTTGCTATATCCAGGACTGTTGGTAAGCTTCTGAGCCCCGCAAGCCTTTCTGTGTTGGAAGAAAGCCTTCTAGCTTATCAGTGGGAGTGGTAAGCCCTTGGTAGCCTGTCAACCACAAGAGGAGTGGTTCTTGGCCCTGAAATTGTAGTTTGACCATTTGGACAGTTTGTCCATCTATTTCAACTTTCTTGTTTAAAAGACCACATCTGTGCTTGTTTCCCATCTTTCCTGTAACTAACCTACTGGGAAGCACTAGAAAGCCTTAAACTGATACAAGCCGCCTAGCTTAGAAGAGAGACTTTGGAGTGATTAAGTATCAGTTTTCTGTACTTTCTTGCTGTACTTAACTGTTTTCCGCCTAAACGTTGATTTTCCAGCATTTATTGTGATTCAAAAGCTTGTTTTTTTTCACATATTGTACTTATTTGACTGCCTGCACTTTTAAAAAGTCATTTTTTTGTTTAAATAATTTGTTTAACTGTTGTAGGCTACACACTAAAGTACGATAGCCTTTTCTGATCGTTTGAAGTCATTTAAAGCTGTTTTAACTGTATTTTTTTTACTGTTTTTGCCTTATCTTTCAAAAAAAAAAAAAAAAAAAAAAACACAAAAAAATTGCTTGTTTCACGCCTTTCTAAGCTAGTATAGTCCAGTTTTTAGGCTAGTGCTGAATTCAAGGCTGTATTACAAGTTTCTGAGTTGCCCATACCTGACTTGGATAGAAGGAAGTTTCTCTGTTCACCTGTGAGACAGGGGAGCTTTGAGCGCCTATCTGTCCCTGGAAGAGTGGTTCCAGCCCAGACGTTAGTAGTTTATTGGCCATTTTGGGCTAATTTCTATCTCTTTCATTTCCCTGCTATAAAAAACCTTGTTTGCACAGTTTTGTGCACCGGGCAGTGCCGGTTAGCTAGGGTTAAATTATTCACGGCTCCACTAAGTCTCCTCTTCAGTTTTTCCCTTGAAACTAGTCTAACTCTCAACCTAAGCACTCAAAAAGCATCCTACAGCCCAGCACTTACTCAGACCTAATAGCACTAATATACCCTGACACTTGATGGCCCAAGCAGGGCAAGGCTCTTTATTCACCCCTCACCAACCAAGCGACTAAGCAGCTTACCCTACTTTTCTGACATAACCAAAGGGCAATTTCAGGTGTACTCTCCAGTCCAGCTGGTAAATCTGGGTATTCTCAGGCAATGTTACAACTGCCTCATGTACACAGACAACCCTCTCCTCCTACCACAAAACACTAACATATGTGAGAGATGGAATTATACAGCCAAACTGGAGGCTATGCTGTCTCCACCCAAGACTGGAATAGACAGTTAAGAGGAGAAGGTTAACACTTGCACCACACCTCCAGCCTGACATAGACCTACTAAATCAGCACTGGCAAAAAATACACATAAATACACAAAATCATACTCAGAGGCTCTAAATAAAAACATGCAAAAGCATCAGAGTCCTCCACAGTAGACGCCCAAACGACCTGCACCTCCCGTCACAGACCAGACAACACATAAAACACAAAATCAGTGTTCCACACAATCATAGCCCTTAAGGCGAAATAACATACTATTAATAGGTGACTCTATAGTCAGGCACAATGGCATCCCACTCACTAGGCTGGACAAGCAGAAGGTTACTGTTAGCTGCCTGTCGGGAGCAAGAATCCACCACATAACACAAGCACTCAGGTCACTCCAGAGCAAGTACAAATATGACTGTCATTGTTCATGGTGGTGTGAATGATCTGAGACATACCTCCCTGGACTACATAAAGAGAGACATGGAAGAGCTCTCTGAACATGTAGCCCAGGCTGGTATGACCCTGACCCTGAGTAGCATCCTGCCCTCACCAGGAATGATACCTCCAGTATAAAGAAAAATGATCAATTTCAACAATTGGCTAAACTTCTAGTGTCATTCAAAAGGGATCCGGTGTCTGTCAGCCTGGGACGACGTGCTTGACAAGCCACGTTGCTTCACAAGAGACGGCTTGCACCTATCACCCCTAGGCTTTCAAATACTGGCCAAGGCTCTTGCTGCCCCCATAGTGCCTTTTTTAGGCAAGGCTCAAAAGTCAAACCCTCCATAAACAGCACAAATAACAAAAAATAGAAGTTATGTTCTTACCATAACGTTCCATGTTAGTTGTCTTCTTCTCGCCTTCTTCTTGCTGGATGGGTTCGGAGCCGACCTCGGCTCCGACTCGGCCACTCTAAAAGCTCGAGAGTTGGTTCCACCGGCTCGAGGCTCCCCTTATATCCCACAATGCTAGGCGTGAGTTACCTCAGATCTCGTTTGTAAGCTAACCCCAGCTTATAATAGTATCAGAAAAACTATAAACAAAGTCCACCTCTAAAACCAGGGAGAAAGAAGGGTGACCTATATCCTGATCCAGGAAATATGCACAACAGCATATGCCTAAGAAAGGAGGTGGTAGAAAGAGGTCACAATCACAACTCCTCTAGGTCTGTCCAGGCCAGGGGGAAGGAGGGTGGGACGCAAGAAGAAGGCGAGAAGAAGACAACTAACATGGAACGTTATGGTAAGAACATAACTTCTATATGTTAAGTTGTCTATCTCGCCTTCATTCTTGCTGGATGGGACCGCGTCCCTAGCACCTTGTCCCGGGTGGCCTAACGGAACAGACTCCTGAGAACAGTGGAACCAAAGTTAGCTCTATGCCTAGAAGCTAAATCCAACTTATAATGAAAAATGAAAGTGTGAGGAGTAGCCCAAGTAGCTGCTGCACAAATGGTGTCAATAGGCAGTCTGTCTTGGAAGGCTAAAGAAGTAGCCAAAGCTCTGGTGGAATGGGCCTTAGGTTTATTAGGCAGCTTTTGGTGTCTAATTTCATAAACAAGGGAAATCAGAGATGTTAGCCATCTAGATAATGATACCTTTGAAACAGAAAGTCCCTTTCTGCCTTCTGCATAGGAGACAAACAGCTGGTCAGATTTTCTGAATTGTTTTGTTCTATCCAAATAGTACCTCAACTGACGATGAACATCTAGCCAGTGTAATTTTTGTTCAGACCTATTGGAATATTCTGGAAAAAAAAAAAAGAGGTCAAAGCTTTGATTTAGGTTAGGCGTCGAGACTACCTTAGGCAAAAGGACGGGTTGGTTCGTAAGATACCCTGTCCTTATGGAACAATAGATAAGGAGGTCGACAGCTGAGTGCATGAAGTTCTGAAACTCTTCTAGCTGAAGTAATAGCTACCAGAAAGAGAGTCTTCCATGATAGCAATTTTAAAGAACAGGAGGCTGCAGGTTCGAAAGGGGGAAGAATCAAAGAAGTAAGAACTAAATTTAGGTCCCAAGGAGAAGGAGGATTTCTTATAGGAGGTCTGAGAAGAAAAACTCCTTTCAAAAGGCTTTGCAAAGCTTGTGGGACATTAAGGCAGACTCAGAAAAACCCACATGAAAGTTAGAAATAGCTGCCAATTGAACTTTAAGAGTAGAAGGAGATGAACCTGCATGGAAGAGTTCAGCTAGAAAATCAAGGACTATTTGGATGGAAGCAGTGAAAGGATCTATGTCCCTTCCTTGAGCTCAATATGTGAAGCGTTTCCACTTACTCAAATAAATCTTCAGTGGAAGATTTATGGGAAGCTATCAAAATATCTCGAACAGAGTGAGATAATTGAGGAAGCCTGGCTAAGGTTGGAACTGGAGGAACCAAGCAGTGAGGTTCAGAGAGGGGTTGGAGCGATGAAACATACCCGACTGATGGATGAAAATATCTGGAACTAGGTCCAGATGCCTAGGTCGCTCAATAGAAATTGATGTAGAAAGGGGAACCACACCTGTCGAGGCCAGTAAGGAGCAATGAGGATCAACGAGGCCTTCTGAGCGATAGCTTTCTGTATCACTTGAGAGATTAGTGGGAAGGAGGAAATGCATACAGAAGTCCCCGGGGCCAAACTTGGACTAGAGCGTCTCTGCTGGGCTGGCCTGGTAAAGGGAATAGAGTGAAATAATCTCTGCACTTGCTGTTTTGGGGAGTAGCAAAAAGATCGCAGCAAGGCTGACCCCACTTGAGAAAAATTTCTCTCACAACAGAGTCTTTCAGAGACCACTCGTGAGGCATGAGGATAGCTCTGCTCAACTTGTCCGCGATTTAATTGGACTTCCCGGGGATGTGCGTTGCTATCAGAAACCGCTGAGAAGAAATTGCCCATTGCCACAATCTGAGTGCTTCTCGACACAGGGGGTAGGACCTGGTTCCGCCTTGTTTGTTGATATACCACACTACAGACATGTTGTCTGTCTGGATTGCAATCGTTCCCAAGGGAAGAGAGTCTTGAAGGGCTTGCAACGCTAAAAGCACTGCCCTCATCTCCAGAACATTTATGTGCAAGTGGCATTCATCTGGTTGCCATGTGCCCTGGACCGTCCTGCCCTGATAATGCCCCCCCCACCCGATCAGGGAGGCGTCCGTTGTCAGAGTAGCAACCGGTGGGGGAGGAACAAAGGGTCTTCCCAAAAAGAGCTGAGGGGAAGACATCCACCACATGAGATGATTTCTGCACGTCTGCGTGATCATAATGGTGTGGGACATTGGAAGTTGCTGGTATGACCATTGTGTAAAGAGCATCCATTGAAGGATTCTCATGTGGAATCTGGCTAATGGAAGCAGAGGTATGGCCGCCATAATTCCCAACACTTTCAGAACTAACCTGGCTTTGATTCTGTTGTTGTTGAAAAGGAATGAGACCAGTTTGTGTATGTCCGTTATTCTCTGATCTGTTAGTCTACTTGAACATGTCGACTGTGTCTAGATTTAGCCTATGAAGGTAATAGTACGACAAGGCGACAAAACAGACTTTTCGCAATTTATTGAAATGCCTAACTTTTGACAAATGCGAAAGGTGTAATCCCTGGCCATCAGAAGGAGATGCTTGGTGGGAGCTGTGAGGAGCCAGTCGTCCAAATATGGAAACACCTGGAATCCTTGTCGTCTCAGGTGAGAAGCTACCACTGCCATGCATTTGGTAAACACCGGGGCAGTGGTGAGACCAAAGGGCAGGGCCCTGAATTGAAAATGACTGGTTCCCAGCCTGAAGCGGAGGAATCTTCTGGAGCGTCTGTTCATTTTTATGTGATAGTACGCATCCTGAAGGTCTATAGAGCACATCCAGTTTCCTTTTCCCAATAGGGAAGGATGGACTGCAGCGTGACCATCCGAAATCTTGTTTTCTTGACTGATCTGTTCAAGATACTGAGATCCAAAATTGGTCTCCAGTCCCCTGTTTTCTTTGGAACTAAAAAGAACCTTGAGTAGATTCCGGATCCTTGCTGGTCTGCTGGAACTGGCTGAATTGCTCTTTTCACAAGCAGCTTTGAAATTTCCAAAGCCGCTAGATCCCTTTGAGCGGGTGGAACATCTGGAAGGGATTTTTTTGATTGGTTTGGAATGCGAAGAAAGGGAATGGAATAGCCTTCGGAAATGATGGACTGTACCCATTTGTCTTGAGTCAGGATAGCCAGGCTTCTGGGTACAGTGACAATCTTCCCCGACTGCCTCGAAGGTGGGCAGTCGGGCAACCTCAGGGATGCTGAAAGGGCTTATCAGAGAAGGCTTCTCGATTGCCCTGGCTCTGCGGACCCCTGCCTCTAGGGCGGCGTCTACCATTGTTATTCCCACCTCTGCCTCTGGCGGGAACCGACTCTGTCGTCAGGCGAAGTCCCTTGAGATTGTTTACGGAACCACATTTTCCCACTTTTCTGGCCTTTGGGGTAAGGCCTAGAAGGAGTAGAAAAGCGGACTCCGGCGGCAGAAAGAGTCTTGCCATCAGTCTCGCACCTAGTCAAGGTTTCTTTCACTTGAGGACCAAAGAGATGATCCATCGAATGGGGAATTAGTGAAAGGCGTTTTAAAGGGTCCATAAAATTGCATAGCCGCATCCAGGCATGCCTACGTAAGGCCACACCTGTCCCTGAGGCCCTGCTCGCTCCATCAGCCGCATAAGAAAGGAGGCGCATGGAGGAGTTGGCTATGGAGTTCAGGGTAGCCAGCTGAGTGTTCATCTTATCTTGAAAACCCGCAGCTGTAGGATCCTTCAACATGTCACTCGCTTCTTTGATCAAGTCCCTTTGAAGGCAGTAAAATGGCATAGGTAGTTCAGCGAACGCATTGCAAATGTCGCTGACGAGAACATCTGCTTCCCGTACCTGTCCATGGACCTAGATTCCTTGTTAGGTGGAGGGACAGGTACTGAAGGATCAGCTAGTTCCTTCTTAGTGGCAGCAGCAACCACCATAGCATCCACAGAAACTCCTTTTGTCAAGAACTGTTTGTCTGCTGGTGCCGTTATGAATTTTGAGGGTCTCCTGGGAGTGGGGTCCACCGAATCAGGAGCCGTCCATGCCTTTAGCTACCACCTGCATGAGGGGTCAAGGGGAGACACCCAGGAGGTGGAAGGGCGAGAGCCAAACGCCTCAAGGTACACAGATTCATCCTCCGAAGGGTTGAGGGCTGGCCAATTTCCCCTCTGTTTGAGGATTTCTAGAATGTCTGCAAAGAGACATCTTTAGAAGGGGAACGGGGAACCCTCGGAATCCTCTAAATCTGTGTCAGAGGTGGCGGACTCAGGTGAGTCAATGTGTTTCCTCTTACAATTTCTCTTCCGTGGGGGCTCTTCTGCCAAATCAGGAGAGGCCTCGGAAGAGGATGAGATCCCACAGGGGTTCCTGAGGAGCTGGCTCTCTGCGGTCCGGGATGAGGGAGTGAGTCGACTTGACCTGAGGCCCGTGGGGAGGGGCGGACGGAGCCGACTGTGGAGTAGAACCAGGTTCTAACACACTCCGCATGACCTCGAACGCACCCCTGTCAGGCAGAGCCAGAGGTCCCTGCTCCGAAGCTGAGAACCTCCCTCGGCACCGACAGTGATGGCTCGAGGCCGATGTCGAGCCGAACTCACCAGCGCCGGCTCGAGAGGAAGAGCAGGGTCGGACAAGGGTCGATGCCACTCACCCCTCGGAGCCGACGAGGGAAGTCCGGCGCCGAGATTCTTCGAAAGAAGAAATCGGCAGCGGAGCCGAAGACATCTGTATCGGCTCGGCGCTACCACAGTCTCGGTTCAGCGCCCGCCTCCGAGCTCAGCGGAGTCGGCGGAGGAACATATTGATGGACAGGGGCAGGCATCGACTGATGAGTCGGGCTCTGAAGCATTTGGGCCAGTGCCTCGGACTTAAGAAGTCGACTCACTACCCTCTGAAGGTCATGATCCGACAGCCTCGATGACCTAGAGGAGTGAGATTTATGGCTCCGTTCAGACAGCAGAGGAGATGCTGGAGCCGAATGAACGGAGCCAAGGGATGGTGACCTAGATCTCTTCCTAGATGTCGGCTCGAAGGTGTGGTCGGAGCCGACAAGGATTCTAATACCTCGGCTCCAGCCGGAGCCGAGGAACCACAGAGGCTGTAGACTCATCGGCTCCAGCCGGAGCCGATGCAGACGTAGGTTTAGTAGCCTTAGGTCTCGGCTCAGTAGCTGGAGCCGAGGACCTAGAAGCCTTGGAGGGCTTCCCAGAGACAGAGAGGGAATCCTCAGGCTTGAGTAGACCCCTTAGGATCAATTTGTTCTTTCTTTCCTGCAGGACCCTGGGACTGAAGCCGTGGCATACAGCACAGGAGTCCTGCAGGTGCAAAGGCCCCAGGCAGTAGACACAAGAAGTGTGACCGTCTGTCAGAGACATTTTCTGACAGCACGCATCACACTTCTTGAAGCCTGAGACCTTTGTGTCTTTAGACATCTTAGAACAAGAAAGTGTAATCACACCCACTCAGTCAAACACACTGATTACACCTTATCTTATTTTAAAACTCAAAAAATAAAACAACTATCAATAGTTTTAATTAAGAGAAGCAACACACACACACCACTAGGGAATGGAAGAAAGGGCCTGAAGGCCCGGGGGAGAACTTGTAAGTTCTTGTGGGGAAGAAACGGGATTTTTGTGAAAAAAGGGGTAGAATTCCACTAAACTAAGGGAAACAATAGTTAAAATTAAAAATAAAGGGGTTTAAGTATACTAACTTTACTGAAAGTTTACTCACCAAGAAGCCGGTAGAAAACCAACACCTCGATCGCTGTAGCGGCAAACGAGATCTGTGGTAACTCACGCCTAGCATTGTGGGATATAAGGGGAGCCTCGAGCCGGTGGAACCAACTCTCGAGCTTTTAGAGTGGCCGAGTCGGAGCCGAGGTCGGCTCCGAACCCATCCAGCAAGAATGAAGGCGAGATAGACAACTTAACATCTGAGGGTTTTGCTGCTTAACACCAGGAGTTCAAATCTCAAAATGCACACGCTCGAAGCACTCTTCAGTATGGAGAACTTCGACATCTGTGCAGTAACTGAAACCTGGTTCAAGGCTCCAGAGAGGACCCCAGCACTACCGGGCTACAACTCGTACCACACGTTTCGGACACAGAACATGGACCGAAACACAAAAGGAGGGGGTGTATCCATATTCATCAAGGATACCTACACCTCCAGGTTAGTGGCGCGGCATGATACCTCTGAGATCATCCATGTGCAACTAACATCGGACAAATCTACAATGCAAATTGTGGCCTGCTGCAGATCACCCTCCATGACCCAGGACCACCAATCCACCTTTCTGGAGACAGTGGAAAACATGAAGGTCCTACTGAACACCCTGATATTGAGCGATTTCAAATTACCCTACTGGGAAAAATATTTTATTTATTTTTATAAGTTCATAGGTTAGTACTAGGCTAACTGCCCTTGCAAGCCATTTTAAGCCTAGCCAGTTATCCCCTGTGAGAATCAAACCCTGTACCTTGTGTTTGTAAGGCAAACACCTTAACCATTAGGCCACCCTCCCAACCCCTACACTTGTTAACCGGGTTAGTCTGGCTGAGCTTTTGGCTCATTTTCAGCAGAGACCCAGGGAGAAAAGCTCCTCTGGACTAGAAAACAATTTATTAAAATTTAGTAACATAGTAGTAACAATCAGCTATAGGATCTTCCAAGCAGAGACCTGAAGAGAAAGAAAGCTCCTCAGGCAATTCAATTATACAGAGCATTAACAATTGGCAGACAAGTATGTGAGTTGTTACAAACAAGGTTTTAAACAATTAGCAGAAGAAAATGTGACTAGTTACAATATTATTTAAGCTGCTTAGAGCAAAATGAGTTAATAGTTAGGCAGATGTTTATTTCAAGTGGGTAGGATCTAGTTGTATAGGAGTTTGGAAACAAGAAAGGAAAGTAAGAATGGCTAGTAGGAGATGTAGGGGAGGTTGAGTATAGGAGACAGACTAGACAGGTAGATTGTTTTGAGACTGTAAGAATTAAGAGTGGTTGGAGACAGAGGAAGGGAAGAGGTAGAAGAGGCAGGGGAATAGTGTTGGAGCTATACTGAGTGAGGTGGTGAAATAGATGAAAGGATGGTGGTTTCAGGGTGGTTGGCTACAGTGGCAAGACCACTTTGTTTTTTAGGTATTTCCTTGTGGCTAATTTGAAAGTTTTGCTATGCTGGAGGGATTTTATTTCCAAGGGGAGTTGGTTCCAGGATGTAGCTGGGTTATAGTTATAGAGAAGGCAGCCAATTTTGGTTTTGGGTTTGTAGATGTCTAATAATTCTTGATTTGAGCTGCGTAGCGTCCTAGCAAGAGAATATTTGGATATGATACTGGAGAGGCTGGGGCAGAAGAAGCGTAGATAGAGGATAGAGTGGATGATTTGTAGTTGGTATAGTTGGAGCAGCTGAGGTAATTCTAGCCAGTCTAGTTGCTGTAGTTCTAAGCAGTGGTGTGACTTGTAGGTTTGGTTAGCTTTTAATCTGACAATCTTATTATAGGTAGTTTCAAGCTTGGAAATAAGTGTAGAATTTAGGTTTGTGAATATGTGGCAGCTGTACAGGAGTGTTGGGAGTAATAAAGCCTGAGAGAGAGTTATTCGGGCAGTGTTAGTTAAGTATTTCTTGCTACGGAAAAGGTGTCCAAGTTTCTGATTAATTCTTTTTACCGAGTTAGTAATATGGAGATCAAACATAAGCTGATCATCTATTGTAACACCTAGCAATTTAGTACTAGATTCAGCTGAGATTATAGTGTTGTTGCAGGAGTGTGGTGATGTTTTTGGGGAGGAAGAGTAAAAGCTTAGCTTTTTTTGGGATTAATTAGAAGTTATGTACTCACCATAACGTTCCATCTGAGTAGGTGTATTCATTTGTCTGCAACCTGTGGGTCATGGATCCGATATCGGATCCGAACCGGCATGGTTTACCAGCTATGGATCCGAGCTCTCAGCTCCTCCCCTCACCCATAATGCCCTGCTCTCCCTACATGACCTCAGATCGAGTTTGCCAACAGCATGAACACCCTGAAAAGGGTAACACATATTATGCAGGAAACTGAAAAGGCCAGGGGGATAGGAGGGCGGGATGGTTGCAGACAAATGAATACACCTACTCAGATGGAACGTTATGGTGAGTACATAACTTCTAAATCTGAAGTAGGAGATTCATTTGTCTGCAACCTGTGGGACAGAGTCCCCAGCTACCTGAATCTTGGGTGGCCATCATGGAAGGATATTCTGGAGCACCGCGGAGCCAAAGGATGCTCTACCCCTAGATGTAAGATCCAACTTGTAGTGGGAAATAAAGGTATGAGATGAAGCCCAAGTGGCTGCTGCACAAATATCATCTAGAGGAATCCTAGCCTTAAAGGCGGCCGAGGTAGAGACTGACCGGGTTGAACGGGCATGTACACCCTCCGGTGCGGGCCTTCCAGAAGCTTGATAAGCCAATAAGATGCACTGTGAAATCCAGCGAGATAATGAGACTTTAGAAATTGGCTTGCCCAAATTAAATTTAGCAAAGGAAATAAACAACTGGTCGGATTGCCTATGACCAGCCGTCCTGTTTAGATAAAATCTAAGTTGCCTGTGAACATCTAAGGAGTGAAGCTTGTATTCACCCTTGTTTTGATATTTAGGAAAGAAAACAGGGAGGTTAATGGATTGATTAATGTTTGCTTCAGAAGCTACCTTAGGAAGAAAGGACGGGTTGGTCCTGAGGTATACACGGTCCGGATGAAAGACCAAGTAAGGAGGTTTGGCTGATAATGCTTGAAGTTCTGAGACTCTCTTGGCCGAGGTAATGGCCACTAAAAAGGCCGTTTTGAAAGATAAAAATTTTAGATCTACCGTAGCCGCCGGTTCAAAGGGGGGAGCGGTCAAGGCCTGGAGGACCAAAGAAAGGTCCCAAGGAGGAACCACTTGCTTTACAGGGGGCCTGAGAAGGAAAGTACCTTTTAGGAAAATCTTACACAATTTGGCAGACATCAGTGGACTGGAGTCAAGACCAATATGATAATGAGAAATAGCCGCAAGTTGTACTTTGACCGTGGAACTGCTGGCACCTTCATTAAAAAGAGTGGTTAAGAAATAAAGCACCAGAGGAAGGGGAACTGTGAAGGGGTTTAGGCCCTGCCGCTCCGCCCACAAGGAGAACCGTTTCCACTTACTGCGGTAGACTTTCCTAGTGGATGGTTTATGAGCCGCCACTAGGATGGCCTTAACAGGGGACGAAATACCGGGAGTCCTGATCAGGAGTGGAACTGGAGCAGCCAAGCGGTCAGCTTCAGGTTGTCCATGTTCGGGGGTGATAAGCGGGATGGATGAGATATCAGATCCGGAATGGGATCTAGAATCCAAGGAGGATTCACTGAGTGAGACCTTAGGAAAGGGAACCAGATCTGTCGAGGCCAAAATGGGGCAATGAGAATCATTCGGCACCCCAACCGAGAGGCTTTCTGAAGAACTTGGAGCATCAGAGGCAAGGGGGGATAAGCATAAAGAAGACCGGGTGGCCAAGCATGCACCAGAGCGTCTCTTGGGCTACCTCCGGGAGGAGGCATTAGAGCGAAAAAACTGTCGCACTTGGTGTTTGAGGGAGACGCAAAAAGATCGCAACAAGGAGTTCCCCACCGTGCGAAGATGCGTTCCGCTACCTGAGTATTGAGAGACCACTCGTAAGGGGTGAGAATGGTGCGACTGAGTTTGTCCGCCAGGATGTTGGACCGACCCGGAATATGCGTTGCTATGAGAAAGCGGTTGGTGGAGATTGCCCATTCCCACACTCTCATGGCTTCTCGACAAAGAGGGTAAGACCTGGTTCCTCCTTGTTTGTTGATATACCAGACAACAGACATGTTGTCCGATTGAATCGCAATTGTTCCCAAGGGAAGAAAGGCCTGAAGTGCTAGCAACGCTAAGAGCACTGCTCTCATCTCTAGAACGTTGATATGCAGTGAGGTCTCTGAATCGCTCCACGTGCCTTGGACCGTCCGGCCTGCAAAATGCCCCCACCCGAGGCGGAGGCGTCCGTGGTCACCGTGGCGAGAGGGGAGAAGCACAAAGGCGGCCTCCGTGGAGATCTGGAGAGTGTAGCCACCACAGGAGGGACCGCTTGCAAGCCTTGCTGATCGCAATGGGATGATGCATAGGAAGAGCAAGATACGACCACTGAACTAGGAGTGTCCATTGAAGGATGCGCATATTGAACCTGGCGAGAGGAAGAAGCGCTATCGCTGCCGCCATGGACCCTAGGGTCCTCAGAACCAACTCCGCCGGAACTGAGCTTGAGTGGAGAATGGCCCACACCTGGAGCTGCAAATTTTGAACTCTGTCCGCAGTGAGGAAGGCTCTTAATCTCCTCGTGTCTAACCTGGCACCTATAAAATCTATGAACTGCGTGGGTGCTAGGTTGGATTTTTTTGTGTTTATTGTGATGCCCAGACGAGGAGCAAGATGGAGAAAGGAGTCTCGCGCCAATAGTAGTAGATGCCTTGTTGGGGCGGTGAGAAGCCAGTCGTCCAGGTAGGGAAAGACCTGCACCCCCTGAAGCCTCAGGTGGGCCGCTACCACTGCTAATACTTTGGTGAACACCCTGGGGGCTGTGGTGAGACCAAAGGGAAGGACCCGGAATTGGTAGTGACTGGCTCCCAGCCGGAAGCAGAGAAACCTCCTGGAGCGCCTGTCCATTAGTATATGGTAGTACGCATCCTTGAGGTCTATGGAGCACATCCAGTGGTTTTCTCCCAGAAGGGGGAGAATAGACTGCAACGTAACCATTCGGAATTTCTCCTTGGGAACTGCCAGGTTCAAGAGTGAAAGGTCTAAAATTGGTCTTAGATCCCCCGTCTTTTTTGGCACTAAAAAGAACCTGGAGTAGAACCCTGATCCGATCTGGGGGAACGGGCTGGATGGCTCTTTTCTTTAGCAGATGGCCAATTTCTGCCAAAGCGGCCTCCCCCTGACCGGGTGGAACGTCGGGGAGGGATTTAAATTTTGGCGTGTGACACGGTATCCTCTGGATGTGATCTGGAGGACCCAGCGGTCTGATGTTATGGACTCCCATGCCGCTAGGTGCTCGAACGTCCCCGACTGCCTCCAGAGTGGAGCAGCCGGGCAACCCTTCAGGGCTGCTGCGCGGGCCGTTCAGAGAAGGGTTCTCTGGACCCGAAGTTCCTGGGAGCCCCTCTGCCCCTGGGGCGGCGTCCTCCCTGTCCTCCTCTGCCACGGAAGGACTGGTTGTCCGGAGCAGGCTGGGATTGCTGCAACTTCCGGAACCACATCTTCTTCTGACCCTTTTGGTTCCTAGAATAGGGCCTCTGGGGTACAGAGAAGCGGATTCCGACGGCAGACAGCGTCTTCCCGTCCTTTTCGCTCTGGGTCAAAGTATCGCAAACAGTTTTGCCAAAGAGGGCAGAACCATCGAAAGGGGCGTTCGCAAATGACGCCTTGAAGGGCTCCGTGAAATCGCAATGACGGAGCCAGGCCTGATGTCTGGTAACTAGGCCTGCCCCTGCAGCTCTAGCGGCACCTTCCGTAGCATGGGACAGTAATCGCATAGAGGTATTCATGACGGACCTGAGAGTGGCCATACGGGTGGAGTGCAGCACTTTGTCCTCCTCCGACATGGACTCTGGGGGGGATGCAGCGTATTCTTTTATAAGATCGCGCTGCATCCTAATCACATGTGCCAGGTAGTTGAGCGCCCTCACTGAGAAGGTCGCTGAACTAAACATCCGCTTCCCCAAGCGGTCCATCATCCGAGACTCCTTGCTCGGGGGATGGACTGAGGGACTCTCCTGAGCAAGTTCCCTCTTGGTGGCAGTCGCCGTCAACATGGCATCTACCGGAGGCCCCTTACTCCAATGGGCACGGTCAGCCGGGGGACTGAGAATACGGTCGGGCCTTTTTGGGATTGGCTCCACGGTGTCCGGTTCCTTCCACGCCCTGGTGGTAATGAGGTCCACCAGGGGGTCGGCAGGAGGGGACACCCAAGAGGTAGACGGGCCCGCTTCAAATGCCTCCAAGAACACGGACTCGTTTGAGGAACACTTGGGGGCAGACCACCCCCCCCTTATGCGGAGCATTTCCATGATGTCTCCAAATGAGACATCCTCAGGGGGTGATCTTGGGGAGCCTTCCCCTTCCTACAAGTCCGTGTCTTCTGTGAGAGACTCGGGGGAGTCAATGTGCCTCCTTTTGCACGTATGTTTGCGAGGAACATCCTCTGGTGGGGCTGTCAGAGGACTCCTCGCAAACAGTGACCTGTTCCAAGGGAACAACTTGGGGCAAAGGAGCGGGCTGTCCCAAAGGCCGGATGGTGGAAGCCTGATCCAGTACAGATGGAGCGCGGGACGGAGCCGAAGCAAGTGCCGGGGGTCCGGAGACCCTCAACAGGGCCCTCTCCACTACATCAAACGCCGAAGGGGAGCTGACCTCGACCAAAGGATCCGACAATCGGCTCCCCCTCGGATCCGAGGAGTGGATCGGAGCTGGCGCGGAGGCGCCCGGATCCGAGGGGACAGTGCGCTCCGACACAGACGGCGCCGAAGGAGCACTGATCCCCCCGGATCCGAAGCTCGGATCCAGGCTCCGAGAGGTCGGATCTGAAGCACTCGAGGGCAGGGTCGGATCCGGCACCGAGTACTATCGGCGCCGACCCACCCCGCTCGGCTGCTCGGCTCCAACTGCTCCGAACCTGGGTAGCGGGTCGGTGAAGGAGCAATAGGTTTAAAGAAAGGTCGAGCTCCCCAGAGGGGAGGCAAGAGCACTCCCATCTGCATCTGGGCCTGGATGAACCTTCTCATCATCCGGTCCAGATCAGCATCTGACAAGCTATAGGTCGATCTCGACGAGGCTACCGAGGTAGGCCTTGAGTGCCTCCTGGATAGCCTCGACGGAGATCGGGTCTCCTCCTCCTCAGGTCCCGGTGAAAAGCACACGGGTGACCGGAGCCGAGGAGGGGGAGAACCAGCAGCCAAGGAGGCCGGAGGAGAAGCCCGTTTGGCAGGCGGGGCCGAAACAGAGGTCTCGGCCCGCCGCTTATGGTGCTTCCCCCTCCGGTCCTTCTTTCTAGCTTCCCTCTCCTCCGAACCACTACAGGGAGGTTGAGTCCCAGGAGGAGGAGGGGGAGCCGGAGAGGAGGTAACCGTAGAAACGGTTCCCCCCGAAGGAGCGGAGGCCGGAGCCGAGTCCGGGGGCAAAAGTCCCGCCAGGACCAGCTTAGACCTCCGCCCCTTCAATGCCCTGGGGTTGAACCCTGCACAAATGGAACACCCAGAAGTGAGGTGTTCAACCCCAAGGCATCGAACGCACCGAGTGTGGCCATCAGCAGGGGAAAGCTTATGGCCACACTCGGAGCACTTAGAAAAAACAGCCTTAGGTTGTTCTGACATCCTAAGAGCTAAAAAGTTACTTAAACTAAAGGAAAAAAGTAAAAGTAACTAAACACACACAACAGGCCCAAACACACACTACGCTACCAGCGAGGGGAGGGAAACTAAGTAAAATAAATATTAAATCACTAAACAAGTATAACTATCAAGTAGGGAATCCTAAACTTTCACTCAACTTTCAAAAAACAAGTAAATTTAACACTATAAGAACTTTGTAAAAACCACTTAGCTGAAGAGCTCAAGAACACCAATCTGGTCACCAGCGCGGCAAACTAGATCTGAGGTCATGTAGGGAGAGCAGGGCATTATGGGTGAGGGGAGGAGCTGAGAGCTCGGATCCATAGCTGGTAAACCATGCCGGTTTGGATCCGATATCAGATCCATGACCCACAGGTTGCAGACAAATGAATCTCCTACTTCAGATGTATTAGTTTATCACTAAGCTAAGTCTCAATGGTGTGGAAGCATACCTGGGTAGTTGAGTGGAGGTCAGTTGGATTGTCAGCAATGGTTATAACAGTTGAGTCATCAGCATATTGCACAAGAGATGACTGGGGACAAGAGGAGCAGAGCAAGTTGGTGAAAATATTAGAGTAGTGGTCCAAATATGGACTCTTGGGGAACTCCCATTTGTACAGTGAGAGGGGAGGATAGTGCAGAGAGCCATTTAACTGATTGCTGGTGGGTAGAGAGATAGCTGAAGAACCAGGAGATAGTAGGGGGAGAGAAATGTAAGGCAGTGAGTTTATCTAGAAGGAGTGGATGACAGACGGTCTCAAAGGCTTTAGAAAGGTCATTGAAATAGGCATAAGACAAGTTTATTGTTATCACGAGCTAGGGAGATGGTGTTGATGAATGATATGAGTGCAGTAGTTGTACTATGCTTTGGACGGAAACCATGATGTGTGGGTGTGAGAAGGTTTTCCTGGTGAAGGTAATGCATTACCTGCTTGTGAATGCATTTCTCTAGGATTTTTGAGAGTGGAGAGAGTATGGCAATCGGTCTGAAGTTGGATATGTCTGAGGAGTTGCCCCCTTTGTGAATGGGTAGAGTACAGGAATATTTCCATATAGTGGGGACATAGGATTCAGAAATGGATCGGTTGATTAAGATGGATACTGGGTAGCCAAGAGGTTCAGAAGCAATCTTCAGGAAGTAAGAGGGTAGCTTGTCAACAGATGGGGAGCAAGGTTTAAGTTTAGAGAGTAATGACTTTACATAGTTGACACTGCTTTTAGAGAGGAGGAGTTAGGAGGGTTTGGAAGAGGTATAGAGTTTGTGGGGGTGCTAGTGTTGTTTCTAGGGGGGAAAGAGTTTATTATGGAGGTTACTGAGTTTATAAAATGATTGTTAAATTTGTTGGCTATGTCTTCAGGTGTTGCATTGGGACATGGGTTAGGGGTGGAAGGGTTTCCTGGATGAAGAGTCTAATAGAGCTCCAAACTTCTTTGGGTCTTACTTAGTAGAGGGAGGATTGGCATAGAAGTTTATTTTGTCATAATGGATGATTTTTTAATTTATTTCTGAGTTCTTTACATTTCTGAAGAAAAGAATGGGTCCTAGTTTTAGTCCACATTTTTCAAATCCTATCCCTGCCTTTCATGAGGGTTCTGGTAGATTTAGTGAGCCAGGGAGCAGTATTAGATTTGATTCTAATCGTGCGAAGAGGAGCAAGGGAGTTAAGAATGTTTAGGAATGTAGTGTTGAAGGAGTGGACAGCTTCATCTAAAGGAAGAGTGGTGAGGTAAGACCAGTTAATTGTGGGGAGGTGATGAATAAAGGAGTTAGAACAGAAATGAGAAAGTGAGTGGGTGGTAATAAATTTGTTAGGTTTGGTAAGGTGGGGAGTATGTCTGGTAACTGTTATAGGGCAGTAGTTGTTGAGGGCATTTGGAAGGGTTTGGGAGTTATGTTAGTTTTGAGGGTGGGAGACTAATATCCAGTCTAGAAGAGAGCTAGGTAAGTGAGATTTATTAACGTAGGCTGGGGTTCTGATTAGCTGCTCAAACCCATGTAGGTTTATACAGGAAGTAGTGTTGGGAGCTTGTATTGTAAGCCAATCAATATTTACATCCCCAGTATAATTATTTCATTGTGGATGGTATGTGAGAGGTGAGATAGGATGTTCTCAAGTATGTTAATATTATCACCAGGGGTAATATAGATTGCTGCAACCGTTATGAAGTTGAAACTGTTAAGTTTGAAGTTGGTCAGTAGGAGTTCAGCTGGTGAGAAGGAGGGTACATCTAGTGTGTGACTGATTTGGGAGAGACAACTGAAGTAGAGTATGGAGACTCCTCCTCCTTTTCTTTTAGGTCGATCTAATCTAAGGATATTATAGCCAGGAAAACTACTTGAGTACAAACTCCCAGGCCCAGCACTTCCTGGAATTCATCAACTCAAATGCCCTGGATCAGCTGGGAAACTCCCCTACCAGAAGTGAAAACATATTGGACCTGGTTAGCACAAACATGGGTGGCAGGTGTTCCACACCGGAGGTCAACCCGTCACTGGTTAGATCATACATTAAACTAATCACTCTGGATGTCCACACATCACCACCACCCCCAACTAAGGAAACAACAGGAAAAACATTTTCTAAAGCAAACGTCACCTTACTTAAGACAGAGGCGGTAAGTTTCACAGCCCCCACGCTAAAGGATAATGCTGCCCATGATGCATAAACCTTTACAAATGCTCTCTATGAGCACCTACAAGGATGCATGGATCATGCCATCCCTAGCAAAACCAAGACTCACTCCTCTAACAGAAGGAAACCAGTCTGGTGGACCCCTGCCATAAACAGGCTATACAACAGAAGGAGGAAACTAGTTCAGAAAAAAAGCAAATCCCAAGAAGGAAAGACATCCCTGATCAGTATCAGTAAGAAACTAAGGTCCCTCATAAAATCATCCATGGCTAACTTCGGAAAAAAAAAATAGCCAAGGATTCAAAAGATAACCACAAAGCCTTCTCTAGCTATGTTAAGAATCTAAGTGGCAACCCGCATATATGCACTGAACAAGTGCAAAATAGCACAGAATATACTGAACCTACTGATATTGCCAAATTCCTGGCAGATAGATCCATTCAGTGCAAACTTCACCCCCTCCTCACCCCCAAAAGGGCCCACAACAATAACGGAGAAGTGTAGTGTCCCAGAAATCACAGACTCATAGGTGAAAATAGCCCTTTCAAAAGTCAAAAACACAGCATCAATGGGGCCAGATGGTGTCCCAGGCTGCGTCTTGCATGAACTACAGAATGAACTAACCCCTCACCTAAACACACTGTTCATCCTCAGCCTCTCCACAGGCTATGTGCCCATAGAATGTCACACAGCAACGGTTATTCCACTCCACAAAGGAGGGGCCACAACTGATCCTGGTAACTATCGCCCCATAAGCCTGACTAGCCTGGTCTGTAAGGCTATGGAACGCATCATCATGGAACTCATTAACAAAGACATTGGGAGCCTCCAAACACTTGACCCGACCCAGTCTGCCTTTGTTAAGGGCAGATCATGCCTACTAAACCTGGCTGACTTCTTTGAGACAGTCACCAAGGCCATAGACGAGGGAAAGTTTGTTCACACAGCCTACCTTGACCTCGCCAAGGCTTTCAACACCATTCCCCACTCGGGTATTACAGAAAAACTCACCAGCCTGAACATAAACCCCTATGTCACGAGATGGGTTGTCAACTGACTTACAGACAGAACTCACACAGTAAGAATAGTGGGCTCCAGGTCCAACTCTAAACCAATCACAAATGGTGTCCAGCAAGGCTCAGTCCTGGGACCCCTACTGTTCGGCATATACTTCTCAGAAGTCAGGCAAACATAGGAGGACTATGGCTAACCAAGTTCACTATTGACTGCAAACTGGGAGCCATAACTGACTCTCCGGTTGAGACGGACATCCTCCAAGAGGGCCTTACTGAGACGGACACCTGGTCATGGCCTCAAGCTAAATGCCAAAAAATGCATAGTCATCCCATTTGGGGAAAAACAAAACACCCACGAATTACCACATAGGTGGCAGCTCCCTTAATACAGAAGAGGTAATAAGAGATATGGGGACCCAGGTAGATAGTAATCTCTCCTTTGACAATCATATTGCCAAAGTAGTTAGGAAATCCTTCTATGTGGGCCATCTAATTAGTAAAGGGTTCGCATCTAGAAATAAAGAGGTTATAGTGCTCCTCTACTCGTCACCTTGACAAGTGGATGGGTAACAGAAAATATACCCCTGGGATCACTTCATTGGCTCTGCTTGACAGAGGATCAGTTAATCAATGGGGCAGAGAAAGCCGACACACTCTGGCTAGGCTTATAAATGCCCTCGGGCAGATAGCCTAGTACCTACCTATGAAAAGCATGTTAACCCTGTTCTGGTGTCAGTGTAGTGGGCTTGCCACAACCACTCTTAGGCACCTGTAACCAACATCAGCCACAGCTTAGGCACCTCGCATCTGTTGTAGCATTTTTTGTGGAGAGGTGGGCAATGTCACATGGTTCACTGTTACGTTTTTGGTGTTTGTGAGTTTAGCATGGGTGGTGTGACAAAGTGATAGAGCCTGGAAGGGCTGACAGAAACCGCTTAGGAGAAGACTTGGACTCGATGCAGTTTGCTTGCCCCAGGTTATACTGTGTTGAGAAGGTTTACCTGTTTTCATTTTCAGACTGTTATAGAGTATGTAAAAATTACATTTTAAAGTCACCTTTGGAAACTGAATTTTGTTCACAAAGAAACAGTTAAGATGATGGACAGGGAAGCTCTCTGATTTGTATAACCCTCTCCAAATTTTGAAAAGGTTATTTTGCTCCTTAGTCCAACTGCATTCAGAAACCAAACTGAACAGACCGTCTCTGCAATATGCTAATAAAAATTACATTAAAAAAAGAATGGTGGAGTGCTTTTAAAAATGAATGTAGGAACCCATGATGACCAAGGAGAGGCAACGACATCAGAATGAGTATGTAAAGGGCATTCTGGCAGATGTTCTTTGTGTTTCACTGTTACAGTCATTACATTTGGGGTAATCTGCTGGCAGGTTGCCCTCAGTCGGCCTGATTAACAAAGTCTTGGGTCCTGCGTCAGTTGCTGTCCCTTCTTCCATGACGTCAGGTCGTCACGGGTATAAAACATGCAGCCGACGCCATTACATCAGTCTTTCTTGTCGCGCGGTGCCCAAAGCAGAAGCAGTTCGCAAGTGCCGGTCGGCCAACTCCTGAAATTTTCGTTTTCGAGTTTCAGATCCGAAGTCTTCAACTACAAAAGCTACGTACCCCGTTGGGGAAACTTTTTCTTGCTCCTTACCGATGTCAGTAAAAGTTAATAATTGCATTACTTGTGGGAAGCAAATACCACATAAGGATTTCCATTTGTACTGTATTTCTTGCCTAGGCCCTGACCACGACGTACCTTGCTGTCGGTTCTGTGCTTTATTTAATCAACGCACTATTAAACGTCAGTACAGTTTTGCTTCTAAATATTTTGGCTCACGTTTAATTATCCAGAAATGTTGTTGGTTAGCAATCCGACTACCAGAATACCTAAAAAACGTAAAGAAAAAGACAGAGGTCCAAAACTGCCACTTCTCCTAAGCCAGTCGTCAGTTCGCCGGTACTCAGTGAGGCACTTCCGCAGCCCCTGATACCAACTAATTCTGATTCTGAGGCCTCTACTGAGACCCATTCGGAGTCCGGTATGCTGTGAGATGCTTCAATTATGGAACCCGCAGATGTCTCTACCTTGGATGGGTCCGGAGCCGCTGTGCAGGCACCGGCTTCTGAGGGTGTTTTCAGGCCTACAGATTTGTATAATAGACCGACGCCATCTTCAAAACTAAGGCCAAAATCTCAACCTATGTCTAAAAACCGATGGCTAGACCACATGTGCAGGCCCCTATGCCTAAGAAACAAATGATCAAAATGGCTGAAGATTTAATTACTCTGATCAGGGGTAGTCAACCCCCCCTTCTAAGAGGCCTAGGCAAGATATTGACTATGAATCTTCTGAACAGGATTCTATTTCTTCTGATTCTTCTAATGAACAGGAATTGTTTATACCTACTTATGAGGACTCTGATGCAGAAAATTCCATTCCTTCTGCTTCTCCCCGAGGATTTTTCTTTTAGGGAAACTTTGCATACCTTAAGGCAACATTTCCACTGGGAAAGTCAGGATTTTTCTGAATCTAAGAGACTTAGGGATTTTCTTCTTCTTCCTCAGCATAGGCCTTTGGCTATACCTCCTGTTCTAGACATTGCTGATGATGTTTTTTCAGAATCTAGTATGGCTCCTGATTCTCTGCCTCCGGCTCCTTGTAAGCCAGACAGATACTACAGGGTTCCTGACTCCCACAAATTCCTTTTCAAAAATCCTGTTGCAGATCCTGAAACCATTTCTCAGGGTCCCAAGGGCATTAAGGCTTCTACTGCAAAAAATCCTACCCCTTCTGATAGAGATTCCAGGGCGCTGGATAGATGGGGTAAGAAGATTTACACTTCTGCAACTTTGGCAATCAGGGCTTTAAACGGTCAATTTCATATGCTTAAATATCAACAGCATATCATAGGACTGCTTAAACAGAAAATGTTAATTTCTGACTGTGTGGAAAATAAAGATTTACAGGATCGATTGCATTCAGCTGAACAAGTTGGAAAACATACTTTGTAATGTGATTTTGATTTGTTGGTGGCCTCTTGCAGGGCTGCTGTAACAGGGTCTTTGTTAAGAAGGCATGCTTGGCTCAAAGAGCAAACTCTGCCTGATCATGTTAAAGCAAAATTGTTGGATGCTCCTTTACAACAGGACCGTTTCTTTGGTAATAAGGCTGAAGAAGTTCCAAAAAAGATGGAAGATAAAGCTAAATATCTATGCAAACTGTGTAAGATAGACGTGTCCAACCTGTGGCCCGCGGGCCGCCTGCGGCCCCCAGAGCTCTTCCATGCGGCCCTCAACCTCTAACTGCAACATCGATGTACACATGCCCCAAAACACTTTTTTGTTTTGTGTTTTTCTCTCCTGTGACCTGTAACGTTAATGTCAGTGTGCGCATGCGCCAAAGCACCTTCTAGTTTTATTTTTGAGCCATAAAAGGGTCAGTGTGTTTACGCCATTATTTTGCACCGAACAATCAGTGTGTGTGTGTGTGTGTGTGTGTGTGTGTGTGTGTGTGTGTGTGTGTGTGCGCGCGTGTTCTCACTGAAGAGGGACTCATGTATGGATTTGCCGCTGTTGCCTTTAAAAGGGACAGCAATTACCTGTGTTAATAGGCAAGTACGGAGTGAGTGAGTGCATGCATGAAAGCAGAATTGTGTGCGTGAAAGTAGGTGGGTGTGTGTGTGTGTATATGTGTGCATGAGAGAGAGAGACGCATCCACAAAGAGGCTAACAATGAGCAGTCTGCCTACTGAACACAAACAAGTTAGCTCACAAATATATCATACATTAAGAGTACACTTTCATTAAAGTGTGACTTTCCTGACAGGGAGAGTGTTGTATTGAACATGAACTCATAACTCTTAACTGTATGGATTTTTGCCTCATCTTCCAATTTGCGTCTTTTGCTTAGGAAATAAAAGTAGTCGTCCAAGGTAATGCAGTTCCGGGGAGTAAGAATGAGACAGCAGCCTAGGGTTAATGGGTCAGTAGTGGACTGACTATGTGGGACTGTAGCATATAAAGTTGTATTGTTTTTTCAGACAAACAAAAAAGCACCTAGTACTGTTTTTTCATTGGTGGGTTCTAAGCAGTGGTAGATTGGACAACAGTAAGCTTAGCTTTGGTGGATCATCAATACTGGCAAATCAAGTGGGCACAATGTCATTTTTTAAATGTTGGGGATTTTAGTGTGTATGTGTGTGCTTATGTGTTGGGAGTGCTGCAACAGTAGATGATTATTAAAGCCAGAGACTTACAGACTGTAGAGAATGTTTCTTTGTTTCAAAACCTAATACTTGGGTACGCATGCCAGAAGTAGATTTTTTAAGACATAGCTTCTTGCCATTTGCAGTGGATGGATATTTACATTTAATGGACAATGTATTAGCGTGGGCCTGTGGGGTTCTGAAGGATGCCAAGTCTACCACTGCCAATGTCTTGTAAAGTGACCTGGAAATGGATATTGGGATGTTACTGAAAAAATATAGTTAAGTGGGCTTAGAAATATAGTTTAATTAAACAAAGTGTACTTTCAGTTTACAGGCCATAATTTAATTTATTTCAGGTAGTCCAGATACTGGTAGATTGTATACCATTAGACTTAATTAGGGAGAGCTGTCATTCTGGGGAAACAAGCAGCCCTAGTTTCAGTGAAAGCTCTGTGGTTGCTTGCAGGTAGGAAGTTGCAGGATGTTGATGCAATGTGTTTTATGTATTATTTTTAATGCATTTGTCATTTCAAAGCATGGTTTTCTTTGATGCAAAAGAAGGCAGGACTGAATGAGCCATATAATGTTTAAATGACAATAATGGAATAGAAATATTATAAGTGATGTATAATGTTTGCAGCTACAGTTGTTTCAATGGTGTCTGTGATGCATAATTATTTTTGGGCCTGTGTCCCACTTTTATTTTTCGCTTTGTCCAGATTTCTTGCGCTAAGGTTGAGAGGTATGGTTCCATACTAAATCAGAAGTTATATTTACCTTGGAAGACTTTTCGGCATAATTATGAAAAACAGAGCCTTTTTAATATCTCTGCTTATTTCCAATATAAATTGCCATGCAACCTTGCAAATAACCTTCTTATTAAGCTACTTTACTTCTTTTGGAATTGACCGGTATGATTCATCTGTTCGGACATGAGCATAGAGTGCTAATGTGACTTTGATTTCTTGCAGCAGTCTGTAGTTTACATAATCACAATAACTTTTCTGTGTTTCTGGGTGTGTAATCAATTTAACAGTTTTAAAGAAGTTTTCCAAAAATAAATAAATAAATAAATAATCCTTTCTACACTTTGAGCTATTGACAAAGTCTGGGAATTTGTTTTTTTTTTTCAAAAGCGAAGGTCAGCATTACAGCTCAGTAAACGGTCAGTCTGTGAGTAACTTCTGCACAAATTAAAATGTCTGAATGTCAAATGGCTTTAGATTGGAGGGAAGTTTATTTTTATTTATTTTATTTTACATTAGTTTACCGGGAAAGTCAGACTGGGCACAGGTCCATTTTCAGCGGAGGCCTGGGGAGAAAAGCTCCAAAAATAACACAAAACAATATAATACATGAGAGAGAGACAGCAAATTATGGATGTAGTACTCATACAATATGGCAGAGATTACATCTCGTAAGTGAGAATCATTGCGGTACAGAATAAACTTATAACTATAAAAAAAATGTTTTGAATTACAGCAAGGCAAATATCAATGAGTTAAGTTTTTAGGAGAAAGCTGTTTGTACATAGCTGAAGCTCTGAAACAATCTTTTGGTATGGATTAACCTGGGCATTGACACAAGTTATATGTTTACACCAGTATGTAACATTATAGTTTATGGTTTACTTATTGATATATATATATAATATATATATATATATATAAGGGAGAGAGATTTAATATGTATGCTGAATATAATTTTGCAAATGGAATTCTTAGTTAAACATGCCCCTCTTCTTGGGCAACTAGACTTGAGTAACCAATATTAGATCTTAGCCATCCAGCTGGGAAAAGTTAGTATGTGGATTTTCCATCTGGTTTGATGAAGGCTATGATACTTACCCAAGGACTACATTTATGGCTATCCATCCAGCCATAGTGTTGCTGAACTACATTGTTTGATAATGAGAGGAGCTTTTTACAGTAGTTGAAGGTTTTTGTGTAAAGAACCTGTCCATAAAAAGTGGCTTGTTTATGTTGCAGTGAAGGCTGTGGTCTTTGTAGTGAGTGTTTTAAGTATAACCAGTATTTCTGAGGTAGAGAAAGTCTCTTAAGGCAGGATCTTTCTTAGCCTGGAAAGCAAGCCAATGGTGAAATTTATAGGGGCCTGTGAGAGACAGAGGAAAGCAAAAAGCTTTTTAGTCTGTTTAGATAACTAAGTGAATTTAGTCCTTTGACCTTTTTAGTCAGAAATGGTTGTGGTCTTTCTTTTGGCAGGGTGTTTTGCTGAGGCACATGTCAAAAGGGGAATTGCACTCAATAATGGCTCTTGTAAAGGAAGAATACAGGGATGTTATGACCTCCTTGTCCCTGGATGAGATACCCTTACTAATGAATTGGGCCATGTAAAAAGCTTTCCTTAAAACGGAGACAACGTGGTGGTCAAAAGACAGGTTTCTATCAATGTGGGTGCCCAAGTACCATACGACTTATTGCATGCTTACAACATTGTTATTAATGTGATAATTTGTGGGGACATCACTCTCCTCAAAGGGGATGATGATGATGCATTTTTTGGCATTTAGCTTGAGGCCATATTTCTGGCACCAGTTATTTGTTTGGGTGAGACCCTCTTGTAGCTTATTCAGAATTGTTTTATTAAGTCAGTAATGTGAATTCTTTACTTTCAAATTTGATGGGTTATTTTTGTGGATTATAGTATTGTAGGACTGCTGATGTTGACATTTTACGTAGTTGGACTGCTGGAATGGTTTTCCCAGTGGGAAATGCTAGTGCTGTAGTGAATATCTATTTGTAAAATATATATATATATATATATATATATATATATATATATATATATATATATGTAGAGAGAGAGAGACAGAAAGATATTAACTAAGATGTTAGAGTTAACTGTTAGATTAGAGAATTAGAATGAGAATTAGAATTTTAAGGCAAATATTAGGCATTTATTGTTCAAATGCACCTACAGTACAGCCAGGAGGTAGACTGTGGTCTTCCGGAGCAACAAAAGAGTTAACTATATGATATATTTTATATGCGGCCCCAAGACCATTTCTGTTCACTCAATGCGGCCCTAGCAAGCCAAAAGGTTGGACACCCATTTCTTACAAGTGCAACCTCCAAAATTTAGTAGGCATTGGCCTACTAAGAACTGGTCCTTTCCAGTTCCTTCGGGAGCCACTCAAGTCAAACCCAGACATTCCAAAGGCACCAGGTTTCAGTCCCAAGGGACTTTCAGAACAAAACAATGGGGTACCTCCTCTTCCAAATTTGGAAACAACAAGACACCTCCCTATGGTAAGCAGTCTCAATGACTTCCCTTTACACTTACCAAACACTTACCTTTTAGCCGCCCCTTTGGGGGGAAAACTGGTTCTTCATGCAAGAAACTGGCAACTTATAACCCAAGACAAATGGGTTTTAAACATAGTATCCCAGGGATACAGATTTCATTTCCACATGTTGCCAATTCCAAATGGATGGCCAGATCTGCCCCAAAATCAGTGGGCAGAGGCCCAGAAACAAGTACTTACCCTCATGAGCATGAGGGCTATTCAACCAGTACCAGAAGAGGAAAAGGAACAAGGTTTCTATTCAAGACTTTTCCTGGTACCCAGAAAAGACAAATCATGGCGTCCACTTCTGGACCTATCTACTCTAAACACCTTTCTGCACTTTCCAAAATTCAAGATGCTGAATCATCACCAGTTACTTCTTATGCTAGGCAAAGATGCCTGGTTGGCAACTCTAGATTTAAAAGAGGCTTACCTGCATATCCCAATCAGGGAATCTTGCAGAAGATACCTCCGCTTCAAAGCAGGCTACTTGCATTACCAGTTCTCTGCACTGCCCTTTGGCTTATCTTATGCACCCAGGGTCTTTACAAAGTGCCTGGCTCCAGTAACTGCATTTTGCAGGCAAAGAAATATTCAAATATATCCATACCTGGACGATTGTCTAATTCAGGCAGAAAACAGGGACATTCTTCTCAAACATCTGGCATTTATAAAAAGGGTTCTAACTTGTCTAGGGTACACTATAAATGAAAATAAATCACAACTGGTACCCTCTCAAAAAATTACATTCCTGGGTGCAAGCTTGAATACAACTGCCCAGATGGCTTTCCTTACGCCAGAAAAGCAAATTCATTTGGTGAATTACTTCAAACAGGTTGCCACAAAAACCCTGCTATCTGCAAGACAAATTCTGCAAGACTTGGGGTTCATGGCCTCCTGCATTCTTCTAATTCCATATGTAAGACTGCATATGAGGAAACTTCAGTGGTACTTACAAAGTTTATGGAGTCAACATTGTCACAGTCTGGAAACAATGATTCCTATCATACCTTGCCTGAAACTAGAGTTCCTATAGTGGGCAGATGCTTGCCACCAAAACAAGGGACTGTCATTCACACCACCCCCTGCCGCCCAAACCCTAACTACAGATGCATCAGACTATGCTTGGGGGGCTCATCTGGCAGGGAAGTGCATTCAGGGCAAATGAAGCCAAAATTAAATGTACCTTCATATCAATCAAAAAGAAATGCTAGCTGTACAGAATGCACTGACAGTCTTCAAGGACTACCTTCATCCAGGACAATTACTGATAAAGACTGACAACACCACAGTTATGTGGTACATAAACAAGCAGGGGGGTACACACTCCTACCCCCTTTGCAGACTAGCCATGGCATTGTGGAACATGGCCTTGACCAAGTACAACTACAAGCTCAATTCCTGCCAGGAAAACTGAATACTCTGGCAGACGAACTAAGCAGAAATCTCATGGACCCTCACAAATGGAGACTGGAACCACGGATTTTCAACATGTTGACACGCAAATGGGGGAGCCCAGACATAGATCTTTTTGCCTCACCCCAGAACTATCAGTTGGACAAATTTTGCACAAGAACTCATCACAAAAAAGCCTGGAAAGTGAATGCTCTGTCCTTCAGCTGTAAAAACCTATCAGTCTATGCCTTAACCCCTCTGCCTCTGCTCTCCAAAGTACTACTAAAAGTCAAACAGGACAAACCAAAAATGATTTTGATTGCTCCATCAGGCACCTTACTTACTAACTCAGCAGAACAACCAAACTCTGCACACTCAGCTCCAAACTTTGAACCTTGCAGTGTGGCTAATCACCTAAATTCTCCCTTAGCATCCCTCAGCAAACCTGTGATGGATGTAATTTTGGAGGCAAGACCACCTAGTACTAGAAAATCTTATGCTGACAAATGGAAAAGATTCTGTGCCTGGAATCAATCTCAAGGGATAAGCACAGCAGTGGCCAACATTCCTCAGAATTTGCAATACTTAACTGAGATGCTTCACAACGGCCTGTCCTTTTCTTCCATAAAAATCCATGCCTCAGCCATTTCAGCTCATTACAACACAGAACCTCCCCTCTTCTCTCACCCTCTGCTAAAGCAGTATCTCAGGGGGGCCAAAAACTTAAGACCACCCAGGAGGGCTCCAACCCCTGCCTGGGACCTCAATTTTGTATTGGAGAAGCTCACTCTCCCTCCTTTCGAGCCAGCTGCTACTGCAAACTTAAAATTTCTATCCTGGAAAACAGCTTTCCTTTTAGCAGTCCCTTCAGCTAGAAAGATTTTCGAATTACAGGCTGTTACGGCAGTGGAGCCTTTCATCATTTTTCATGCGGACAGGGTATCTCTCAGGACCAATCCATCCTTGATGCCTAAAGGTGGTATCCAGTGTGGCTCTTAATCAGACCATTCATTTGCCAACTTTCTTTCCTAATCCACAGAACAAGGGGGAGCAGATTCTGCATTCATTGGATGTACACAGATAACTTAGATTTTACTTAAACAGGACTAAATCTCAATCTGAACAACTGCTGGTGATATTTGCTGCAGGGGCAGAGGGAAAGGCTATTTCAAAGCAAACCATTTCCAAATGGATAAGCCATTGTATTCGTTTCTGCTATATGCACCATGGAAAAACTATCCCCCAGGGGACCAGATCCCATTCCACCAGGGCTGCATCTACTTCAATAGCCTTTCTCAGAGGTGTTCCTACCAGGGACATTCTAGAAGCTGCCACCTGGAGCTCAGTTCATACTTTCACCAAACATTACCATTTATCACTGCAGGGCCTTATAGTTGGTCCTAATGCTGTATAATTCCCTCCACCCAACCATAGCTTTGGGAATCTACCCAAGTGTAATGACTGCAACAGTGAAACACGAAGAACATAGTAAAGTTGTGTACACTTACCATTAATGTAAATGTTTGAGTGTATTCACTGTTGCAGTCCTGGTTACCCTCCCCCTCCAGCCCCTACTTTTCTCTGGCAATACCTTTACTTTCTTTTACTATGCTTAAAAAAACCTTTTGGTGTATTTGCTTTTGGTTGGAGGTATATTTTTTGTGTTTTTAATTTTATTTGCTCCCAATTTGGGGGGCACCCGACATCTGGGGCAAGAAAAACTAATATAATGGCGTCGGCTGCATGCTTTACACCCCTGACGACCTGATGTCATGGAAGAAGGGACAACAACCGATGCAGGACCCAAGACTTTGTTAATCAGGCCGACTGAGGGCAACCTGCCAGCAGATTACCCCAAATGTAATGACTGCAACAGTGAATACACTTGAACATCTACATTAGGAAGGTTTGTGGCCTGCACTGTGGTGGCAGTACAGGTAGCTTACATCCTTCTAGGTTGGGAACTGCTGATTGAGGGCTCAGTGTCTGTTATTCTAAAAATGTATTAATTCTGGTTTAAGCACTTGGGCTTCACGCCAATTGTTTTACATTAAGAAGGTTTGTGGTCTGCACTGTAGTGGCAGAACAGGTAGCTTACATCCTTCTAAGTTGGGAACTGCTGATTGAGGGCTCAGTGTCTGTTATTCTAAAAGTGTATTAATTCTGGTTTAAGCACTTGGGCTTCAGGCCAGTTATTTTACATTAAAAGGGTTTGTGGTCTGCACTCTTGTGGGAGGAGAGGCTGGACTCTGCCCTTCTGAGCTGGGAATTTCTGGTTAAAGGCTTATAGTGCCTGCATATTTGAACTGTTTCTTACTGAAATTGGTACACCTTGTTTGCTGTAGCATAGACTAGATCCAGGCCTGCTGAATCTAGCTTTATTTGTATGCTGCTTGTTTGTTTGCTTGTTATTTCCCTGAAACGCTAATTCTACCTAAAACACGGCTTTTCAGCGCTTCTGTGGATCCCTAGTGATATCTGCATTGCTTACTGTACTTATTTCCTTGTTTCACTTGAAAGAAAGTTACTGTTTGTCATTTTTGCATTTAAGTTACCTGAAACACACTGCATTTAAGTTACCTGGCACTTGCTCACTAAAGCAATTATATAAGTCAGCACTAAAATATTAAAAGCAATACACTCTCACAAACTCCCCTTGAGTACCTCGTTCCCCATTGGCCCTTTTTTTCAATTATAAAGGAATTCCCAATACTATTCTAGCATGTCCAAAGGTCAGTTGCCAATCTCCTCTCCGGTTCAGCTGGTGAATCTCGGAATCTTGAGGCAATATTACAACTGCCTCATGTACACAGACAACCCTCTCCTCCTCCCAACAAATTCCAACACATGTGAGAGATGCAACCATATAGCCAAACTGGAGGCTAAGCTCTCTCAACTCAGTACTGGCATAACCAGTCAGGAGGAGAAGGAAACCACACTCACTACAATTCCAGTCTCACATAGACCTACCACGACAGCAAACCAAACACATAATCACACAAAAACATACTCAGAGGCTCTAAATAAAGATCTGCCGAAGCAGCAGAGACCTCCAAAGCAGACACCCAAGCAGCCGCTACCCCAAAACAAAACATGTGCAACACATATCTCACAAAGCCAGTGTGCCAAACAGTCACAGCCCTTAAGACTAAACAACACACCTGATACACTTGTAATAGGTGACTCTATCGTCAGGCACACTGACGTCCCGCTCACCAGGCTGAACAAGTAGAGGGTCACGGTGAGCAGCCTGTCGGACGCTAGGATCTGCCACATAACACAAGCACTCAGGTCACTCCAAGGCAAGTACAAATATGACTCGGTCATTGTCCATGCTGGTGTGAATTACCTGAGACGTACCTCCCTGGACTACATGAAAAGAGACAAAAAGGAGCTCTCTGATCATGTAGCCCAGGCCGGTATGACCCTGACCTTGAGTAGCATCTTACCCTCACCAAGAATGATGCCACAATATGAAGACAAGATGATCAATTTCAACAATTGGCTTAAGTACTGGTGTCATTCAAAGGGGATCCAATGCCTGTCAACTTGGGATGATATGCTCGACAAGCCACGATGCTTCGCTAGGGACGGCTTGCACCTGTCACCCCTGGGCTTTCGGATATTGGCAAAGGCTCTTGCTACCCCCATAGTGCCTTTTTTAGGCAAGGCTCAAAAGACAAACTCACCTCCATAGGTATCACAAGGGATAAGAAACTAAGAGTAATGCTACTCAATGCCAGAAGTCTAAACCTCAAGATGCACTCGAAACTCTCCTTAGCATGGAGAATATCGATATCTGTGCAGTAACAGAAACCTGGTTCAGGGCTCCCGAGAGCACCCCAGCACTACCAGGTTATACCTCATACCATTCTTTTCGGCCCCAAAACTTGGACCGAACCACAAAGGAGGGAGTATCGATATTCATCAAAGATACCCACACCTCCAGGTTGGTGGCAAAGCACAAAGCATCAGAGACTATCCATGTGCAACTAACAGTGGGTAAAACTGCCTTCCAGTTTATAGCCTGCTACAGACCACCCTCCCAAACCCAGGAACCCCACTCGGCCTTCCTGAGAACACTGGAAAATATGAAGGTCTCTCCAAACACCATTATATTGGGAGACTTCAACTACCCAAACATAGACTGGGAGCATTACTCTAGATCCAACACCCTAGCCCAAAGGTTCCTAGAATTTATAAACTCAAATGCTATGGAACAACTTGTTACCACTCCCACAAGAGGGGAAAACATACTGGACCTGATCATCACCAACATGAGGACTCTATGCTCTAGACCAGAAGTGTATTCCTCACTGGTAAGATCAGACCATAAACTAATCTCACTGGATATTCACATCCCGACCCCACCCCCTGCCCAGAAAACCACAGTGAAAAACTTCTCTAAAGCAAATTTCACACTCCTCAAAACTGAGGTGGAATCCTTCAAAGCCCCCGGGCCTGTGGAAAATACGGCCCAGACCGCAGAATCCTTTATAAACGCATTCTATGAACACCTTCAGGAATGCATGGATCATGCGATCCCAAATAAAACCAAGACCCAATCCTCCAAAGGCAGGCGTCCTGTCTGGTGGACCCCAGCCATAAACAAACTATACAATAGAAGGAGGAAGCTACTAAATGATAGAGCAAAATCCCAAAGGGAAGGCATCACTGATCAGTATTAGCAAAAACTACGGGCACACATAAAATTGTCTAAGGCCAGCTTCGAGAGAAAAATTGCACAGGACACTAAGGATAATCACAAGGCTTTCTTTAGTTATGTTAGGAACCCGGGTGGTAATTCCCAGATATGCTCAGAATTAGTCCAAAATGACAAAAAATACACCGAACCCACAGACATTGCCAACATCCTAGCTGATAGGTTCAGCGCAAACTCCCCCTCCCACCAAAGGGCAAATATCTATCCCAGCAGAGTGCTGCCCCCCCTGACATCTCAGATGCTCAGGTAAGAGCCGCCCTCTCCAAAGCAAAAAACACAGCATCAATGGGACCAGATGGTGTCCCGGGTTGCGTCTTACAAGAATTCCAAGAAGAGCTAAACCAAAACATAAAATTACTGTTCAATCTCAGCCTTACTACAGGATATGTGCCCAAAGAGTGGCGTACAGCAACAGTGGTCCCTCTCCATAAAGGTGGTGCCTCAACGGATCCTGGAAACTATCGCCCCATAAGCCTGACTAGCTTGGTCTGCAAAGCTATGGAAAGGATCATCATGGACCTCATAAATAAATATATTGGGGACCTACAGACACTGGATCCTAACCAGTTCGGCTTTAAGGGCAGATCCTGCCTCTTAAACCTGGTTGATTTCTTTGAAACAGTCACCAAGGCCACTGACGAGGGGAAGGTGGTCCACACAGCCTACCTGGACCTCACAAAAGCCTTCGATACAATACCCCACTCGGGCATTATAGATAAGCTCACCAGCTTAAATATAAACCCCTATGTCACTAGATGGATTGCAAACTGGCTCAAGGACAGAACCCACATGGTTAGAATTGCTGGAGCCATGTCAGACTCCAAACCAGTTACAAGTGGTGTCCCACAAGGCTCAGTCCTGGGACCTCTCTTGTTCGGTATATATTTCTCGGAGGTACAGGCCAACACGGAAGGACTGTGGCTGACCAAGTTCGCAGATGACTGCAAACAGGGTTCCATAATCGACTCTCCAGCCGACACAAGCATCCTCCAAAAGAGCCTCATAGAAACAGACAACTAGTGCCAGAGCCATGGCCTCAAGCTAAATGCCAAAAAGTGTATAGTCATCCCCTTTGGCAAAAACAAAGTGCCCACAAATTACCACACAGGTGGTAATCCATTAAGTACAGAAGAAGTAATTAGGGACCTGGGGACCCAAGTTGATAGCAATCTCTCATTTGACAACCACGTGGCCAAAGTGGTTAGAAAAACATTTTATATAGCCCACCTACTCATGAAGGGATTCACATCTAGATCAGGGGAGGTCATCGTGCCTCTTTACTCATCCCTCATCAGGCCCATAATTGAGTACAATGCCCCTTTTGGGATGTACCTTACCAGACACCTGCAGCAACTGGAAAGACCCCAAAAGTACCTCACCAAGAGGATCAAAGGGCTCAAACAGATGCCATATGCTGCCCGGTTAAAGAAACTCCAGCTCTACTCAGTGGCATACCGCCTGTTCAGAGGCGATCTGTGCCTGACATATAAAGCCATGTCCAACCCGGAATTAATGGACATGCTGCACCTCAGAAAATCCAAATCTCGTCAAGCTACGCGCTCGAGAGACTTGAACCTCAGCACTGAAATAAATAGGACATGCTGGAGGGACAGATTCATAACCCAGAGGCTCCCTTCACTCTGGAATAAAATCCCAGTCCAGGTTAGGCAGAGTCCCTCATTGACTCTCTTCAAGAGGAATCTTGATGAGTGGATGGGAGATCGTAGGTTTACCCCGGGTATCACTTCTGTGTCACTGTTAGACAGAGGCACAGTATACTAACCTCGAAAAAGGGCATAGCAAAATAAATTTAAAATGGGTGGCGAAAGCCAAAAACATTCTGGCTAGGCTTATAAATGCCCTAGGGCAGATAGCCTAGTATGAACCTATGAACCTAATACTGCCACTGCCATGCTTCACCTTGGGGATAGTGTTCTTTTGGTGATGAGAAGTGTTGTTTTTGAGCCAAATGTACCTTTTGGAATTCTGGGCAAAATGTTCAACCTTGGTCTCATCAGAACATAACAGTTTTTCCCACTTGCTTTTAGGAGACTTGATATATTGTTTTGCAAATTTTAGCCAGGCCTGGATGTTTTTCTGTGTAAGAAAAGGCTTCCGTCTTGCAACCCTACCCCATAGCCCAAACATATGGAGAATATGGGAGATTTTGTCACATGTAGTACACAACCAGTACTTGCCAGAAATTCCTGCAGCTTCTTCAGTGATGCCGTAAGTCTCTTGGCAGCCTCTCTGACCAGTTTTCATCTCTTTTCCTCAATTTTGGTGGGACGTCCAGTTCTTTGCAATATCACAGTTGTCTCATATTGTCTCCACTTTTTGATGACTGTCTTCACTGTGTTCCATGGTATACCCAATGCTGTATAAATTTTGTGTACCCTTCTCCTGACTGATACCCTTCAACAATGAGATCCTTTTGATGCTTTGTAAGCTTTCTGCAAACATGGCTTTTGCTGTTGCAGGTTGAGTAAATATCAGTAAAATCCCACTAGGACAGCTGAACTTTATTTGGGGTTAATCAAAGTTTTTAACTGATGACAGGTGTGTACCCAAGAATACTGAAAGACTGAATTAAATCAAAAGGTGCTTCAACAAAGTATTAGTTTACGGGTGTGCACACTTGCAACCAGCTTATTGTACGTTTTTTATTTTTTATATTTTTCTCCTAACAGATTTGTGTGTTTTTCAATTAAATTGTACAGGTTATGGGTCACATTACAGGTGGGAAAAGTTTTGAAATGATTTATTGCGATGTAAATTTTTCATATCACAAAAACCTGGCATTTTAACAGGGGTGTGTACATTTTTTTATAACCACTGTATGATAAAGAGGTTGGGTGAGACAGGGTGGAAATGACTTCTGAGGGTACTCAGTCTGGAGAGAAAGGCGTATATTAGATGACTGTAGAATAACCATACTTGTGCCGGTGTACAATAAATGGGGCATCCACTGCTGAGAGCAGCACAGAGGCACTAATCTGCTGTCACAGTTCATATAAGTTATTGAGAGGCTCACTGAAAAACATGTGTATATGCATATGTGTGTGTGTGTGTGTGTGTGTGTGTAAACATATATATATATATATGTGTGTGTGTGTGTGTATAATGTATGTATGTGTGTGTGTGTGTGTGTATATATATATATATATATATATATATATATATATATTTTTTTAACATTTGTTAACCGGCAAAGTCTGACTTGAAACAAAGCCAATTTTCAAAGGAGGCCCAGGGAGAAATGTGTGTGTGTGTGTGTGTGTGTGTGTGTGTGTGTGTGTGTGTGTGTGTGTGTGTGTGTGTGTAGGTATATATATATATATATATATATATATATATTACATATGTACATACACAAACACATATACATAAACATATATGGATATATAGCTGTATGGATAGATCTGTGCTTTATGTACATCTATATCAAGAACATTTTGCACAGAAACATCACACTCACTAGGATTACACCCAAACATCAACTGAGATGTACCACAGGGAATGGCTCTCGCTTTATCAAGGAAAAGGGTACAAAATGCAAAGTTTTGGAGTTAGACAACTGAGCTGTAGCTTCAAAGTACAGTCAAGTCAGCAAATGTACAAAGTGCCCTTGGCAACAACACTGCATAAAGACAGAACATTGTAAGATATTGTCTAACATTAGACAGATCAGTCATGCAGATAAGACATCTTTCATCTGTCTTTGCATCTACAAGTTTCTAACTTGTTAAGACAGATGAATGACAAAGACTAACTATCAGAAGTGGAAGGGGCAAGCTGACCTAACAGGTATCATGCTGAGGAGATGAATTCACTATGCAGACATCACGACTCAGTCAAAATTCAATTGACTGTTCAGCCACAAAACATGAAGGAGGTGTTATGCATATTCATGGCAACTTTCAGTCAGACAACAGCCTAGCATATTCACAGGAATCCAAACAATAGCATCAGAAGAGGCATGAGAAGTATCACAGAGGAAACCAGTTTGTAAACTAAAGATACACATCAATATTCAAATCATGCTTGGTTCACAATACATTTACATCTGAACATGGACTGGGCTCTAGAGAGTAGCTCCAAGCAAATGTACATCCCTATTTGTCCAGTCTGTCTTCCACAGGCCTAGATAACAGCCATGTTTTCCACATGGACACGTGAGTACATGTCAACATCTTGTTATATGAAGACATTTTGCACCTTAACATAACGGAATCAATAGACATCACTCAGTACCATCTTGTGCCATGAGACTGTCATTTGCTGTTTTCTAAAAATGTGTACCATACCAACAAACACAAATGGGGAAGAAGGGGTAAGAGATTTTATTATGAGAGGACTGCGTCAGTTGGTTGAAGACAAAAGGTCTAAAACTGATTTCCAGAAAGTTTGCCTTTTTTGGTTTCAGAAACACTCTGGAGTTAAAACCTTTTCCCCACTGGGAGAAATGAACTACTGATATAACCCCCTCCCAGTGAAGCTTGTGTTTCAGGACAGGAGGGAAAACGGGGGTTAGGGTCTCTGGATGTGGAATAATGTCCTGTACAAGACTGATCTCTTCCCACTGAGCCAGTCTCAGAACCAATTTGTGTTAAAAAACCTGTTCCCAAATAAACAGAAATGGAGAATCTGACTTTAAGTACAAGAGAATACCAGAAAGGGAAAGTACAGTTGTGTACACTTACCATAAATAGGTTCATAGGTTCATACTAGGCTATCTGCCCTAGGGCATTTATAAGCCTAGCCAGAGTGTGTTTGGCTTTCGCCACCCATTTTAAATTAATTTTGCTATGCCCTTTTTTGAGGTTAGTATACTGTGCCTCTGTCTAACAATGACACAGAAGTGATACCCGGGGTAAACCTACGATCTCCCATCCACTCATCAAGATTCCTCTTGAAGAGAGTCAATGAGGGACTCTGCCTAACCTGGACTGGGATTTTATTCCAGAGTGAAGGGAGCCTCTGGGTTATGAATCTGTCCCTCCAGCATGTCCTATTTATTTCAGTGCTGAGGTTCAAGTCTCTCGAGCGCGTAGCTTGACGAGATTTGGATTTTCTGAGGTGCAGCATGTCCATTAATTCCGGGTTGGACATGGCTTTATACGTCCGGCACAGATCGCCTCTGAGCAGGCGGTATGCCACTGTGTAGTGCTGGAGTTTCTTTAACCGGGCAGCATATGGCATCTGTTTGAGCCCTATGATCCTCTTGGTGAGGTACTTTTGGGGTCTTTCCAGTTGCTGCAGGTGTCTGGTAAGGTACATCCCAAAAGGGGCATTATACTCAATTATCGGCCTGATGAGGGATGAGTAAAGAGGCACGATGACCTCCCCTGATCTAGATGTGAATCCCTTCATGATTAGGTGGGCTATATAAAATGTTTTTCTAACCACTTTGGCCACGTGGTTGTCAAATGAGAGATTGCTATCAACTTGGGTACCCAGGTCCCTAAATACTTCTTCTGTACTTAATGGATTACCACCTATGTGGTAATTTGTGGGCACTTTGTTTTTGCCAAAGGGGATGACTATACACTTTTTGGCGTTTAGCTTGAGGCCATGGCTCTGGCACCAGTTGTCTGTTTCTATGAGGCCCTTTTGGAGGATGCTTGTGTCGGCTGGACAGTCGATTATGGCGCCCAGTTTGCAGTCATCTGTGAACTTAGTCAGCCACAGTCCTTCCGTGTTGGCCTGTACCTCCGAGAAATATATACTGAACAAGAGAGGTCCCAGGACTGAGCCTTGAGGGACGTCACTTGTAACTGGCTTGGAGTCTAACATAGCTCCAGCAATTCTAACCATGTGGGTTCTGCCCTTGAGCCAGTTTGCAACCCATCTAGTGACATAGGGGTTTATATTTAAGCTGGTGAGCTTATCTATAATGCCCGAGTGGGGTATTGTATCGAAGGCTTTTGCGAGGTCCAGGTAGGCTGTGTGGACCACCTTCCCCTCGTCAATGGCCTTGGTGACTGTTTCAAAGAAATCAACCAGGTTTAAGAGGCAAGATCTGCCCTTAACAAAGCCGAACTGGGTAGTATCCAGTGTCTGTAGGTCCCCAATATCTTTATTTATGAGGTCCATGATGATCCTTTCCATAGCTTTGCAGACCAAGCTAGTCAGGCTTATGGGGCGATACTTACATGGATTACAGGCTGGGTGAGTAGCCTGAGCAACAGATTCAAGGCTTGGAAGTGTCTGGGTGGATCGGAGGTCAGATCAGTGACTCCATCTGTTGAGGAACAGACGGAAAAGAAACATCAGATCAGTATTTTTAAATTCATTTACACAGTTGTGAAGGTTTAATATAAAGCCAGTTTGATTTTGACATGAGGCAAACATATTCAGCTACATAATAGGTTTGTCAGTTTGATAGCTTTCAGCAGCAGCCTCTCTTGTATTTGTAAATCTGACTAAAGTACTGCTGAAGAACAAAAAAAAAACCTCGTCGGATAGAAAGGTTTGTCAATTATATCAGTATGCTGGCAGTACATCTTCATAGCATTACCAGATTTTGCCACAGATACTTTATATACTTAAAGGTGTTGATCCTTTTAAATGAATCTTTCACGTAATAAGACAAACAGTACAGTTGTGAAAGATGAACTTGCCATAACAGTAGATGTTTGAACGATCACTGCTACAGTAACCTTAGCTATATGGGTCATATCCTGCCAAGGACATAACGGCCTGATAGTTTCCAAAGCTTCAGGGCACCTTCCATGCACCCAAACTGTCAATCAGCTCAAGCTGAGCTGACTAAAAGAAAAGTCTGCATGCAAAGCCTTTCAGAGGTCTCCTGTCATTAGAGAAGGGGAAGCTGAGCCCTAAAAGGACAATGCTAGGACCAATAAAAAAATAAATGTCCACAGCCTGGTATAAAAAAACGAGGATGGAGGTAGGGAGTGACTACTGCAGCTGTGATCATTTGAATATCTACTGTTATGTTAAGTTCAACTTACATGACTACACTATTTTTCATACTGATCACTGGTACAGTAGCCTTAGCTATATGGGTAGTTTACCATATCTAACTATATTTTGGTGGTGGAATAAGAAGGGTCCAGGAGCCCCTGGAGAATGGTCATGCTTGGTCTAGACCAACAGTAGGAATCAAGCATATAGTGCTTTGTAAAGTATGTACTGAGGGCCAAGAAGTAGCTCCTAGAATAAGTCTAGAATCCAACCCTTTCCAAAAAGCCATAAATTAAGCCAAGGCCCTAGCAGATGGTCTTGACCCTGCCTGGAATAGATTTATTATGGTAAGTATAACAAAAGGTAATAGCCTTAGACAACAATTTGGAAACAGTCTGTTTTGACACAGGCGGTCTCTTCTTACCTTCACAAGAAATCACAATTGATCTGAAGATATGAACGATTTAATTCTGTCAAGATAGTACCCTAGTTGTCTGTGGACATCCAGGGTATAGAGAATCCTGTCTCACTCATTTCTATGATCACGTAAGAAAATGAGGAGATGGATATTTTGGCTTAAAGTAAACATAGATACCACTTTAGGCATAAAAAGAAGGATTACTTCTCAAAGAAACCTTGATCTTGTGGAAAATGAGACAGGGTTGACTCACCATTAAGAGCTTGTAGCTCAGATACGTTTCTTGCTGAGGTCAGAACAATCAGTAAAAGCCAGATTAACTGGTTCAAATGGAGCAAGTATTAGCTCCTCTAATACAAAATTAAGATCCCAAGGAGGGTCCACAGGTTTCCTAGTACGCCTCTTATGCAAAATCCCTTTCAAGAACATGTTGACATGAGACTGCATTGAAAGAGGAGAATCCACAGGCAGACATGCTGAAATGGCCGATAAATGAACCTTGACAGAGGAGTAAGAAAGGCCATAGGATGGTACCTCACATAAACAAAGTAAAACCAGAGAACAACTAGTCCTCAATGAGTGCTGGTTATGTTGCAGGCACCAACTAGAAAACCTCTTCCATTTGCTAATATATGACTTTCTAGTAGCAGGCTGTCTTACCTCCATTAGTATCTGCTGCATGTCCTCAGATGCCTAAAAGGAATTAAGACCCTATCATCTATGCAGTCAGTTGAAGATGACTGATGTTAGGGTGCATCAAATACTGCTGGTCTTGTGAGTAGATTCCATCTGTGAGGAAGCTTGTGGTAATTGTCTCTGACCATTTCCAAAAGAATGGAGAACCATGGTTGCCTTGGCCAGAAAGGAGTAACCACAATGACCTTGCTGAACCTTTAAAATTACCCTGGATATTAGTGGAAAGGCATACAGGAACATTCCTGTCCAAAGAAAAGAAAAGGCAACTGTCTTTCAGGTTGTCATGCATGGACTCCTGAACCAGAATTATGTCAGTTGATTATGCACAGAGGAGGCAAAGAGGTCTAATTGAGGAATGCCCCACAGATGGATCAAATATTGGAAGACCCCAGTGAGTGTCTGCCTTGGTCCTTCTCATCTTGTCTGCCACACAATTTTGCTCTGACGGAATGCTGGATGCATGCGGAGTGAGACTGTGCTGTAAAGCTATATCCCAGGCTAACATGCTTAGTCTACAAAGGTGGTACAGTCTGGTTCCCTCTTGCTTGCTCATGTACCACATGGCTGTGGTATTGTCTGTAACGACTTGAAAAGGTCTCAGTGACCAAAGATGGTTCAGAGAGTTGAATGCCTTGGTTAGAGGAAGCATCTCCTTGACATTTATGTGCTTGCGTCTGTCCTTGGTGTCCCAAACACTTGCACGTTTATCCCTCCTGAAGTTGCTTCCCAAGCAAAGTCTGGAACATCTCATTGACTGACTGCTTTGTTGCAGGAAGGGAGAATGGCAGAGACCCAGATTTAAGGATATCTTTGTCATCACTAAAAAATGTCTCTTCTCACAAATCTCAGCACTGGGATCTGAAAAGTTAAAGGTTGTTGATTCTGAGACCAAAGAGATTTCAGATACCACTGAGTCTTTCTCATGTGGAGGCTTGCCAGTGATATCATGAGAATCACAGATGCCATGACAGCCAAAATCTTGAAGTATTCCCTCAGTGACCAAAGTCTGAGTGGAATCCTTAGAAATATACGTAAATAAATATATTTTTTCCTGTGGAAGAAAAGCTCTTTGAACTGAAGTGTCCAGTTGACATCTCAGGAACACAATCCTATGTGAAGGAGTCAAGAAAGACTTTCAAATGTTCTCCTGGAATCCCACTTTGTGTAATAGATCTCTTAATCAAGAGATTCCTGACACCTTGAAAAACACTCTGCAAAGATAAGCAAGTCCTCTAAATATGGAAAAATGTGGATACTGTGTAGCCTGCAATGAGCTATAAAGGGAGACATACACTTTGTGAGCACTTTTGGTGCAGTGGATAGTCCAAATAATGTGACATAGATACACAAAGCCTTAAGAAACACTGGGAATCTGGATGAATAAAGATGTCTAGTGTTACTAGGAAACTTGAAAGAGAAATAATAGGTCTAGTGTTACCAGGAAACTTGAAAGAGAAGTAACAGGTAATAGGTTGTGAAATGACAATATTTTGAATTTGGGAACTATCACAAACAGGTTTAAAGTATGTACAGTATTATAAGTATTTTCTTTCTTTAGCACTAGGAAAAATCCCTGAATAAAACCCCTTCCCCGCCTGGGAAGGAGGAACTGGTTCTATCACTCATTGGAACAGCATGCAATGAACAACAGCTGGAAACAAGAGAGTCTGATCTTCAGAATGACGAATGACCTCCTGGAAAGGAGGAATTTACTCCCACTGTCATCTCTAACCTTGATGAATGATTTTCAGAATTCATTTGTCTTAAACATTCTGTTGCCAAAGAGAAAAATGGAGATTCCGACTTTCTGGAAGAAAAAGGGGCCAGGGTGGGAGGGAGTCACAAAGTCTCTTGAACAGTCATACAGACTTGTTGGGCTATCCTTGGTTTTGGAAAATTTCAGATTTCTTTTTGGAACCTCCTTTTTTCTTAAATATCTGTTTACCTGAATTCTGTTGAGACAGTTTGTTCTGTTTTTTTTTTTTTTTTTTGCCAGTATCGAAGGAGGAGAGACTAAATCCCTTGAACAATTTGGTAACGGGGCTCAAAAATTTTAGAGGTCCCCTGGATCAGCTTGCCCCTTTCATCACACTTTTTGATCACCTCTGTAGCAGAGGGGCCAAACTATAAATCTCTATCCAAGGGAGAATTTAAAATCTCATTTTATTACATTACCTGGCAGTTTGTTTTCCCAAACCTATCAATAACTGTCTCATCCTTATTAGGAAGAATAGGAGGGGAATTAAAGTGTTTAGCAGTAGTGGAGCCAACTAAGGCTTTAGCTGCTGGGTCAGATTTGGGAATAATGTATAAAAATTTAAAAGAGTAAATAACTTTACACATCTTACCTGCCTTTATAGGGACAGCTGGCTGACTATCAGAAAAATTGCAGGCAGTAAGACACATTTTCTAAAGTAGACGGGACAAGAGGAATGGGTGTACATTCTGGAAAATCCTTCTGTAACAACTCATAGTATTTTATGATGGACTGGGAAACCTCAGTGTTCTCCCATTGAAAACACTTGGACATTCTATCAATAGTCACAAAGAGACCTTCCCAGTGAGAATGAGATACTGAGCCCCCCCCCCCCCCGGTATGAATCACATACCTATGAACAAAACCCCTGAATATGTCCCTGTACCTTTCAGTTCAGATTCAAAATCTTGAATCTGTTCAGAAAAACAGGAATCCTTTATCTACTAGAAGCTACTTTACAAGAAGAATCACTAGACGGAATTCCCAGTAAGGTACTCCTACCCAAAAAAAGTTGAGGAGAAGCAGATAAATGCTTGGTTTACTGTTTCATTTTGACATAAAAAATGGGGCCAACAATGGTGTTAATGGCAGCAGCTGCTTTCCTAGGGATGGACACAGCATTCTGAAACAGCAGGAAAAAGATGACAAGAAAAAAAATAAAAAATAAAAAAAATAAATAAATAAATAAAGAGTGCTCTGTTTAAAAGTATGTTACAGTCTTGAGACAGTCCATAACATAACATTCTTAGGTTTAAAATAACTTTCTTGAAGAGAAAAGTAATAAAACATCAACAAAATAAAAAATGGAAGGTTTCTTCCCCAAAGGGAACTTATTTGCCCAGCAAAGAAAAGCACAAGCTGACCATCGAGAATCAAAATCCTCAAATCCTCAACTTGTTTTTAAGTCAGCTTAACTTGAGCTGCTTGACAATTTGGGCAGGTGGAAGGTGCCCTGAAGCTTTGGAAGCTGGCCAGCTGTTATTTCCTTGGCTTCATATAAGCCATATAGCTAAGGCTACTGCTGCAGTTGTCAATATGAAGAAAGTACAGTTGTGTACACTTACCATAAATGTAGATGTTCGCGTGTATTCACTGTTGCAGTCATCACACTTGGGTTATCTGCCTGCAGGTAGCCCACAGTTGGTCCGAATACCAGAGTCTTAGGATTTCTGCGCCGGATGCTGTTGCCTCTTCCATGACATCAGGTTGTCAGGGGTATAAATCAGGCAGCCGACGCCATTATATCAGTTTTTCTTGCGCCAAATATCAGGAGCCTCCCAAACAGGAAGCTAGTATATGGTGGGGAACACCACCAGTAAAAAGTAAATACCACTGCCATTAAAAAGTGGCCATAGAGAGGAGAGGTAGAAAAGATAGAGAAAACCAGGGGGCTAGAGGGAGGGAAACCAGGACTGCAACAGTGAATACACTCTAACAGCTACATTTTTGGTAAGTGCACACAACTGTACTATGTTCTTCGTGTTTCACTGTTGCAGTCATCACACTTGGGTTGATTCCCAAAGCTGAGGAAGGGTGGAGGCAGTCAAGAAGTGTTAGGGCTGGCTAGCAAGCCTTGTAAGACTGCTATACCAAATCCAGCTTTGGATTTAGAAAAAATAAGTAAGTGGTAATGTTTGTTGAAGGTGTGTACAGAACTCCAGGTTGCAGCTTCCAAAATGTCACTGGTAGGGACTCCCCTGAGAAATGCTGTAGAGACAGAAGTAGCCCTAGTGGAATGTGGTCTGATCCCCTGTGGGGTAGGTTTTCCATGGTGCTTATATCAGAAATGGATGCAGTGCGCTATCCATCTGGAAATGCTTTGCTTTTAAATGGCCTTGCCCTCTGCCCCTGTAGCAAAGCTGACTAGCAGCTGGTCAGGTTTTCTGAAAGATTTAGTCCTGTCAAGGTAGAACCTGAGCTGTCTGTGCACTTCCAAGGAGTGCAGAATCCTTTCCCCTTTATTCTGAGGATTAGGGAAGAAGGTTGGCAAATGGATGGATTGGTTTAGAACCACACTGGACACCACCTTAGGCATAAAGGATGGGCTAAGTCCTGAAGGAAACCCTGTCAGCATGGAAAATAATGAAGGGTTCCACAGCCATTAGTGCCTGTAACTCAGACACTCTTCTTTCTGAAGTTATGGCTAAATGCAAGGCTGTTTTCCAAGAGAGGAATTTTAACTCTGCTGAAGCAGCAGGTTCAAAAGGGGGAAGTGTAAGCCTTTCCAGTACAAAGTTAAGGTCCTAGGCAGGGGTGGGTGCTCTCCTAGGGGGCCTTAAGTTGTTAGCCCCTCTCAGGAACTGTTTGATGAGAGGGTGAGAAATAGATGTGGCTCAGTATTATAATGAGCTGAGATGGCAGATGCATGAATCTTAATGGAGGAGAAGGATAGGCCTCTGTGGAGTAGCTCTGCTAGATAATCCCGGATTTGAGGTAAGGAGGGCACTGCTGTGTCTTTTCCTTGAGATTGATTCCAAGAACAATATATTTTCCACTTTTCAGCATAGGATTTCCTAGTACTAGGCCTTCTGGCTTCAAGAATGACATCCAACACCTGTTTGCTGAGGGTTGCTTGTGGTGTATTCAGGGGATAAGCCAGGCTGCAAGGTTTAGGGTTTGCAACTATGGATGTAAAATCTGTCCCTCCTGCTGAGACAGCACGGTAGGGGTTTGGTGAAGGTGCCAGGGTGGCACTGTTGTCATACTGCATAAGAGTGAGTACCAGTGCTGGCATGGCCAGTCTGGGGCAATAAGAATTGTCCTTGGCCTGTCCTGTTTGATCCTGAGTAGTACTTTTGAGAAGAGGGGCAGAGGGGGAAAGGCATACATTGAGAGGTTTTCCCATTGGAAGGATATGGCATCCACTTTCCAGGCCCTGCTGTGAGGGTTCCTGGTGCAGAATTTGCTCAACTGGTGGTTCTTGCGGGAGGCAAAGAGGTCCACCATCGGTGTCCCCATCTCTGGATTAGAAGGTTGAAGGTGCTGGGCTCCAGTTTCTACTCGTGTGGGTCTAGGAGATTTCTGCTTAATTTGTCTGCCAGTGAATTTTGTTTGCCTGGCAGGAATTGAGCTTGTAGATGCACTTGGTTCCTCAAGGCTGTGTTCCACAGGGCCATGGCTAGCATGCAGAGTGGGTAAGAATGGGTTCCCCCTTGCTTGTTTATGTACCACATAACTGTGGTGTTCTGTTTTTATCACCAGCTGTCCTGGAAGGATTAGGTATTTGAAGGCTGTCAGAGCATTCTGTACAGCTAGCATCTCTTTTATTGATGTGCAGGATAATTTGGCCTGGGCTCCACTTGCCCTGAATGCATTTGCCTGCCATGTGAGCCCCCCATGCATAGTCTGATGTGTCTGTTGTCAGGGTTTGGGTGGCGAGGGGTTGAGTGAAAGGTAGTCCCTTGTTGTGGTTGCATGTTTCTGCCCACCAAAGGAACTCTGCCCTTAAAAAAGGTATGATCAGAATGACTGTTTCCAGGTCCTGAGAATGTTGGTACCAAAGACTTTTTAAGTACCATTGAAGTTTCCTCGTATGCAGTCTTGCATACGGAATTAGCAGAGTACAAGAGGCCATGAACCCTAGGGCTTGCAGTATTTTCCTTGCAGATAGCTGGGTTTTGGTGGCCATTTGTTTGAAGTAGTTGGTTAGATAGACCTGGTTTTTCTGGAGTGAGAAATGCCATCTGGGAAGTTGTGTTCAAGCTTGCTCCCAGGAATACAGTTTTTTGACTGGGCACCAGTTGTGATTTCTTTTCATTGATGGTGTACCCCAATGAAGTGAGGAGTCTTCTTTTTACAAATGCCAGGCGCTGAAGCAGCAATTCCTGACTGTCCGCCTAAATCAGGCAGTCATCCAAGTATGGGAAAATTTGGATATTTCTCTGCCTGCAGTATGCGATGGCTGGAGCCAGGCACTTTGTGAATACTCTGAGCGCAGTAGATAAGCCAAAGGGAAGTGCAAAGAACTGATAGTGCATACAGCCTGCCCCGAGGCATAGATATTTCCTGCAAGACTCCCTTATGGGGATGTGCAGATAAGCTTCTTTTAAGTCTAGGGTGACTAAGCAAGCATCGTTGGCTAGCATAGGGAGAAGCTGTTGAGGGTAAGCATTTTGAATTTTGGGACCACAAGAAAGGAGTTGAGAACTGATAGATCCAGGATTGGGCACCAAGAGCCCTCTTTTCTGGGCACCAGGAACAGTCTGGAGTAGAAACCCTGGCCCCTTTGCTCTACTGGAACAGGTTGAATAGCCCTGATATTGAGCAAGGGAAAGTACTTGCTTTTGAGCCTCTGCCCTCTGGTTTGGAGGAAGGTCTGGAAACCTGCTTGGGGTTGGCAGTGAATGAAAGTAGAATCTGTACCCCTGGGATACAATGTTTAGGACCCATTGGTCTTGAGTAATGGTCATCCAGTTTTTTGCATGATGGGCAAGTTTTCCTCCTAGGGGCACAAGTAATTAGGCAGAGCTAGGAAGGATAATTGAAAAGTCATTGTGAACTTTTTCTATAAGGGGCGGCTTACCACTCCCTGATTTTGAGGTGGGAGCGCTCCATTGTTTAGATCTCTGCATACCCTGAGACTGTAGTCTGGGAGGCCTGTTTCCCCTGGGTTTGGACTGAGAAGGCCTAGAAGGGGCTGGAAAGGACCAGTTTTTAGAAGGCCAATGCCTACTGAATCTAGGTGGCTGCAATTGTAAGAATTATTTAACAGTTTGCATAGACTTAGCTTTTTCAGAAGCTCTTCTGCATTGGTGCCAAACAAACAGTCCTTATTTAAAGGAGTGTCTAGTAATTTTGATTTGACATGATCTGGCAATGTTTGTTCCTTCAGCCAAGCATGCCTTCTCAGTATAGACCCAGTGACTGTAGCCCTGCAAGATTTAGAGACCACTCGTGAGGCATGAGGATAGTTCTGCTCAATCTGTCCGCTATGACGTTGGACTTCCCGGGGATGTGCGTTGGTATCAGAAACCGTTGAGAGGAAATCGACCATTGCCAAAGTCTGAGTGCTTCTCGACATAGGGGGTAGGACTTTGTTCCACCCTGCTTGTTTATGTACCACACCACAGACATATTGTCTGTTTGAATTGCTATAGTCCCTGTCGGAAGAGAGCTCTGAAGGGCTTGCAATGTCAAAAGCACCGCCCTCATCTCCAGGACATTTATGTGCAGGTGGCGTTCTAATTGTTGCCATGTGCCCTGGACCATCCTGCCCTGATAGTGCCCCCCCCCACCCCATCACGGAAGCATCCGTTGTCACCCTGGCAACTGGGGGACAAAGGGTCTGCCCTGAAAAGCTGAGGTGAAATCATCCACCAGGAGAGATGATTCTTGCATGATGGGGTTATCAAGATGTTGTGAGTAATTGGGAGCTGTTGAAAGGACTACTGAGAAAACAGCATCCACTGGAGAAGCCTCATGTGGAAGCGGGCTAATGGGAGTAGAAGAATAGCGCTGCCATGAGGCCTAACACTTTCAATACTAGCTTGACTTGAACTCTGTTGGACTGAAACAGGGACTGAACATTCCGCCTTTTGTCTGTCACTCTCTGAGGTGGTAATATCAGACATTACTGTGGTGTTTAATACGGCGCCTATATCAAGTTTGTAATGGGCAATAAAGGTATGTTGGGAAGCCCATGTAGCTGCTGCACATATGGCATCTAATGGTAACCTTGCTTGAAAGGCCGTTGATGTTGATAGTGCCCTGGTTGAATGAGCCTTAGGCCTAGACGGAAGTTGCCTGTGTCTCAACTCATAGACAAAGGTAATAATAGAGGTCAACCATCTGGAAAGAGTAACCTTTGATACTGGAAGCCCTTTCTTTCCTGCAGCATAAGAGAGAAAGAGCTGGTCTGACTTTCTGAGTTGTTTTGTCCTGTCTAGATAATACCGTAGTTGGCGATGAATATCCAATGAATGTAATTTTTGTTCAGCCCTGTTGGAATAGTCTGGGAAGAAGACAGGCAAGTTAATGGAGTGGGTTTAGATTTGCTTCAGAGGACACTTTCGGTAGGAAGGAAGGATTTGTTCTGAGAGTTACCCTGTCTTTGTGAAAGACCAAATAAGGGGGATGGACAGACAAGGCTTGAAGTTCCGATACCCTTCTGGCAGATGTTATGGCTACTAAAAACAGAGTTTTCCAAGAAAGAAGCTTGAGGGAGCAAGAGGCTGCAGGTTCAAAGGGAGGCAGAATCAATGAGGTTAGAACCAAATTCAAATCCCATTGTGGGGGCGGATCCTTAACTGGAGGTCTAAGCAAAAAGATGCCCTTGAGAAAGGCTTTATAGAGTTTGTGGAACATAATATTTGCTTCTGAGAGCCCCACATGAAAATTAGCAATGGCCGCTAATTGTACCCTGATAGTGGCTGACGATGACCCTGAATGAAAGAGTTCCGCCAGAAAGTATAGAACCTTATGAATGGGTGCATGGAAAGGATCTAAGGACCTAGCTTGTGCCCAGAGCGAAAAACGCTTCCATTTACTGCGATCGTCTTTCTAGTATTGGACTTATGGGAAGCCAGAATTGATATCACGGACAGGAGGAGAAATAAGGGGAAGCCTGGCTATGGCTGGAAGTGGAGCAACCAAGCTGTAAGGTTGAGGGAATGAAGAGACTGATGCAGCTTGCCCGTGAGATGGGTCAACAGATCTGGAAGGGGTTCCAAATGCCAAGGCTGTTCCAGTAGGTAACTGTGCAGGAACGAAAACCATACTTGTCGAGGCCAAAACGGAGCAATGAGGATCATTTTGGATCTCAATGCGGTTGCTTTCTGAATTAATTGCTGGATCAATGGTAAGGGAGGAAAGGCATATAGAAGACCCCGGGGCCAATCGTGAACAACAGCGTCTCTGGGGGGATGGCCTGGTAGAGGAAAGAGTGTGAAGACGTCGAGGCACTTGCTGTTTTGAGGAGTTGCGAAAAGATCACAGCAAGGCTGGCCCCACTTCTGAAATATTCTGTCTGCTACCGCTTGATTTAGAGACCACTCGTGAGGCATGAGGATAGTTCTGCTCAATCTGTCCGCTATGACGTTGGACTTCCCGGGGATGTGCGTTGGTATCAGAAACCGTTGAGAGGAAATCGACCATTGCCAAAGTCTGAGTGCTTCTCGACATAGGGGGTAGGACTTTGTTCCACCCTGCTTGTTTATGTACCACACCACAGACATATTGTCTGTTTGAATTGCTATAGTCCCTGTCGGAAGAGAGCTCTGAAGGGCTTGCAATGTCAAAAGCACCGCCCTCATCTCCAGGACATTTATGTGCAGGTGGCGTTCTAATTGTTGCCATGTGCCCTGGACCATCCTGCCCTGATAGTGCCCCCCCCCACCCGATCAAGGAGGCATCCGTTGTCACCGTGGCAACTGGGGGGGGGACAAAGGGTCTGCCCTGAAAAAGCTGAGGTGAAATCATCCACCAGGAGAGATGATTCTTGCATGATGGGGTTATCAAGATGTTGTGAGTAATTGGGAGCTGTTGAAAGGACTACTGAGAAAACAGCATCCACTGGAGAAGCCTCATGTGGAAGCGGGCTAATGGGAGTAGAAGAATAGCGGCTGCCATGAGGCCTAACACTTTCAATACTAGCTTGACTTGAACTCTGTTGGACTGAAACAGGGACTGAACATTCCGCCTTTTGTCTGTCACTCTCTGAGGTGGTAATATCGCAGACATTACTGTGGTGTTTAATACGGCGCCTATAAAGTTTATACATTGACAAGGCGACAAGGAGGATTTTGCAAAATTTATAGAAATACCTAGATTGTTACAAAATTGAATAGTGTAATCCCTGGCCATTATAAGATGCTGCTTGGTGGTAGCGGAAATGAGCCAGTCGCCTAGATATGGAAACACCTGGAATCCTTTTTGTCTCAGGTGAGCCATGGCCACTGCCAAGCATTTGGTGAACACCCGGGGGGCTGTGGTGAGACCAAAGGGCAGGGTTCTGAATTGATAATGACTGGCTCCCAGCCGGAAGCGGAGAAACCTCCTAGAGCGCCTGTGTATCTTTATATGATAGTACGCGTCCTGGAGGTCTAACGAGCACATACAGTTGTCTCTGCCGAAAAAGGGTAGAATGGACTGCAGTGTTACCATCCGAAATTTTGTCTTTTGTACAGAGTTGTTCAATCTGCTGAGGTCCGAAATGGGTCTCCAGTCTCCAGTCTTTTTTGGTACCAAAAATAATCTGGAGTAGATTCCGGATCCTAGCTGATCTGCTGGGACTGCCTGGATGACTCTTTTTTCTAACAGCTTTCTTATTTCTAGCTGTGCCTGACCCCTTTGTGCGGGTGGTACATCTGGTAGGGGTATTGGCGGTTGTACCGGAGGGGAAGTGAAGGGAATTTTGTAACCCTCGGATATGATCTTCTGTACCCATGTGTCTTGGGAGAGGGATTGCCAGGCTTCCGGGTACAGAGATAATCTTCCCCCAACTGCCTCCGAAGGCGGACAGTCGGGCAGCCACTCAGGGATGCTGAAAGGGTTGGTCAGGGAAAGATTCCCTGGAACCCTGGTTCTGTGGACCCCCTCTGCCCCTGGGGCGGCGTCTGTTATTGTTCCCCCCCTCTGCCTCTGGGGGGAAATTCACCACGTGTGGCAGGTGCGACTCCCTGTGGTTTGCGGAACCACATCTTTCCATCCCTCTGTCCCTTAGGATAAGGTCTAGAAGGTGTGGAAAAATGGACTCCCACAGCAGAGAGAGTCTAACCATCTTGCTCGCATCTGGTGAGGGTATTCTTCACCTGAGGTCCAAACAATTCTGAACCATCAAAGTGGGTGTTGGTGAAGGACGCCTTGAAGGGATCGGCAAAGTTACAGAGTCGCATCCAAGCGTGACGTCTCAATGCAACACCTGTGCCTGTGGCCCTACTCGCTCCATCGGCTGCGTAGGAGATAAGCCGCATGGAGGAGTTAACAATGGAGTTCAGGGTGGCCAGCTGGGAGTTCATCTTGTCCTGATACCCCGCAGCAGAAGGATCCTGTACAGTTTCACCCAGTTCTTTGAGCAAGTCTCTCTGAAGGCGAGTGAAATGACATAAATAGTTCAGCGATCGCATAGTAAAAGTCGCTGAAGCAAATGTCCGCTTGCCGTACCTGTCCATGGTCCTGGACTCTGTTAGGAGGATGAACAGGTACAGAAGGATCAGCAGATTCCTTCTTAGTGGCTGCTGCTACCACCATAGCATCAACTGAAACACCTTTGGTGAGAAAGGATTTGTCCTCTGGAGCAGAAATAAATTTAGAGGGCCTCCAAGGGGTAGGTTCCATTGAATCAGGAGCTGCCCATGCCTTTCTAGCCACTACCTCCATTAGTGGGTCGAAAGGGGGAGACACCCAGGAGGTGGAAGGGCGAGATCCAAAAGCGTCAAGGTAAACCGACTCGTCCTTGGAGGGTTTGAGAGTGGACCAATTTCCCCTCTGTTTTAGGATCTCTAGGATGTCTGAAAAAGAGACATCCTCAGAGGGGGATCTCGGGGAACCCTCCGACTCATCCAAGTCGGTGTCCGACGTGACAGACTCGGGGGAGTCTATGTGCTTCCTCTTGCACTTTCTTTTCCTAGGGGGTTCCCCTGAAGCTTCAGGGGAGGCCTCGGAGGAGGAGGAGACACCCAAAGTGGGTACCCTATGCTTTGGATCTCTGCTGTCAGATGCAGGAGGATGGCCAGAGACCGTAACAGGCACTGTAGAGGGAGGAGCTGCAGAACTTAACCTTGGAGTGGACACTGGGTCCAGCACGCTCCTCATCACCTCAAAGGCTCCCCTATCAGGTACCAAGGGTAGTCCCGGCTCCAAAGAGACCCGAACCGCTCCTGGCACCGACAGAGAAGGCTCCGAGAATGATGTCGGGGCTGAACTAACCACAGCCGAAGCTCTGAGAGGGAGAGCTGGGTCGGACAAGGGTCCGATGCCACTCGCCCCCCTTCGGAGCCGACAGTGGAGTCCCGGCGCCCGGACCTCTCCACAGACGGAACCAATGAAGAGGTCGGAGCCAACGACACCAGAGCCGAAGGTGGAAGTATTGGCTCCGATGTGGGCAAGGTTACGGTTCCGACAAACTCCGGCTCCAAACTCGAGAGGTGAATCGGAGGAGGAATCAATAGCGGTACCGAAGGAGCCACAGTCTGGTGAGATGGGCTTTGGAGCATTTGGGCTAGTGCCTGAGATTTTATGAGCCTACTGACCACCCTCTCAATGTTGTGGTCGGAAAGCCTGGATGACCTAGATGAGTGAGTCCTATGACTCCGCTCCGATAGGAGAGGGGATTTCGGAGCCGATCGGACTGATTCTAATGAGGGGGATCTAGAGCACTTGCGCGCTGGGGTCGGCTCAGATGCAGGTTTCGGAGCGGATACCACTTTGCCCGCCTCGGATCCGATTGGAACCGATGTCGGAGCCATCTCAATAACGCCAGCCCTCGACTCAGAAGCTGGAGCCGATGGTTTGGCGGTTTTTGAAGACTTCCCCGAGCCAGACTTGGACGGGGAGTCATCGGGCTTTAATAAGCCCCTTAAGATGAGCTTATTACGATGCTCCTGCAGGACTCTTGAACTAAACCCGTGACAAACGGAACAAGAGTCCTGCAGGTGTAAAGGCCCTAAGCAGTAGACACAAGAAGTGTGACCGTCTGTCAGAGACATTTTCTGACAGCACGAGTCACACTTCTTGAATCCCGAGACCTTAGTGTCTTTGGACATAGTCCTAACAACAGCAAACACAGTAATCACAGTCAGTCCACACACATACACTCAACTTAAAACTAGAAAAAGTTAAGGGAGCTGACTAAACCCACACAGACACTGTAAGGGGTGGGGAAAACTATGGTAAAGCCCGTAAGCCCAAAGATAAAAATTAACTAAAGAAGGGAAGAAGGGCTACAAAAGGGCTGTAATGAATAAAACAATCAGTAGGGACCTAACAAAGGGTATCTAACTGGAAAAACTACCTGAAAATTAGTTCTATAGAAAGAATTCTCTTTACTGACCTGAGCCGGTAAAAAAAGGCAACCTCGCAGCGAAGCGGCAAACGAGATCTGGGGAGTTAGCGCATGGTATTGTGGGTTATAGGGCTGCCTCGAGCCAGTAAAAATAGCTCTCGAGCTATAGTATAGGTAGAGTCGGAGCCGAGGATCGGCTCTGAACCCATTCAGCAAGAATGAAGGCAAGAATGACAACTTAACATTCTTTATTTTCTGCACAATCTGGAAGTAACACAATTTTTTGTTTAATTAGTTCCATAATATGTTGCTGGTACTTCAACATGTGAAACTGGCAATGTAATACCCTGATGGCAAGAGTTACAGAGGTATATACCTTCTTACCCCATCGGTCTAAACCTCTGGAATCCCTGTCTGAAGGGGTAGGGTATTTGGCTGTAGTAGCCTTAATACCTTTAGGTCCCTGGGAAATGGTCTCTGGATCCGCAGTAGGATTCTTAAAGAGAAATTTGTGAGAATCAGGTACTCTGTATGTCAGATGTTCTAGGGGCCGGTGGTAAAGTGTCTGGAGTAAGACTGGATTCCATGAAGACATCATCTACAACATCCAGGACAGGGGGTATAGCTAGAGGCCTGTGCTGAGGCAACTCTAAACATTCTCTGAGTCTCTTTTTGGACTGAGGGTAGTCCTGGCATTCCCAGCGGAAATGCTCTCTTAAAGTATGCAAGGTTTCACCAAAAGAAAAATCCTCTGGTGGGGAGGCAGAGGGAATGGATTCATCTGCATCTGAATCCTTATAGGTTGATAAGGGTATGTCCTGATAATCAGAAGGGTCAGAGTCATTGGACTCCTGGTCTGTAGAATCAGAATGAAACTCAATTCTTTGTCTCTTAGCAGGGGAAGGCTGGCTTCCCATAATTAAGGTAATAAGGTCTTCAGCCATTCTAAGCATTTGTTTTTGTGGCATGGGAGCTTGAGCATGTGCTTTGGTCATCGGTTTTCTAGGTGTACTGCTTACTCTGGGCCTGAGAAACTCGGCAGTTTTAGCTAAAAACGAAGTTGTCGGTTTAATTTGAACATTGGTAGGTCAGAACACATTCTCAGAAGCCAGTGCCTGCACAGTGGCTCAGAACCCATCCAAGGTAGAGACATCCGCAGGTTTCATAGTCGAAGAAGCATCTCATGGCATACCGGACTCTGAATGGGTTTCAGCAGAGGCCTGCAAATCTGTAGAAGTGGGCATCAGGGGCTGCAAAGGCACCTCACTGAGTACCGGAGGACTGGCGACTAGCTTAACAAAAGCGTCGTCGGCAGTTTTGGACCTGAGCAGTCTGTCTCTGTCTTTATCTTTGAGTTTTTTTCAGAAGATCGGTCATTGGATGGCTTATTGAAGCCATTTCGAAATACGGAGAACGAGAGCGAAAGAATTCAGCGACAAAGCCCGACGATGAATGGTTTGGGTGTTAAACAAGGCACAAAACCAACAGCGAGGGACGTTATGGTCTGGGCCTAAACAGGTGACGCAGTAAGAAAGAAAATCTCTGTGAGAAATTTGCTTTCCACAGGCAAGACAATTGTTAACTTTTGCTGACATCGGTTAGAGCAAATAAAAAGGATCCCCAACAGGACACTTAAGCTTTAGATGACTTCCGGTTTGAAACTCGAAAAACGAAAATTTCAGGTAGCGGTCGACCGGCAGTTGTCAACTGCTTCTGCTTCGGGCTACTTCTCGGCAAGAAGGACTGATGTAATGGCATTGGCTGCCTGTTTTATACCCCTGACGACCTGATGTCATGAAGAGGCGACAGCATCCGATGCAGAAATCTTAAGACTCTGGTATTCGGGCTAACTGAGGGCTACCTGCAGGCAGATAACCCAAGTGTGATGACTGTAATAGTGAAACACGAAGAAAATCATTAAATATTCTTCCTCTGAAACAGTCCAACTTTTACTGTCATAACTACATATCAGCCATACAGGAAACACAATGAAAGAGCACTTCTCAGTAATTTACTTAATTCTTTTATTAGTTTTTTTTTATAGCTCTGTCTCCTAAAAGTAAAGGCATACTAATTCTGTTAGATTTTATTTTAACAGTTTTGTAACACATATTCCATGAAATGCTTAGGCATGCACTACTTACTACCGACCTCTCTCTGTACGTGTTCTTTCCCCTAACCAGAAGCCCACTAACACATTGATGTTTTAGGAAGTATTTCAAGAAGTTAAAATAAAACAGAAGAATTTCTTGTAATAGCAATACGTTTCTGTTACTGATTATGTTACCTATAAGCCCAAAATTTAAACTGTCATACTTCCTACTGCTTTATAAAAAGTAATAGTATAAAACACTTTTTCAAGGTAAATCTCCCCTACTATGTCCAGAGATGGTCTATGCCTCCCAGATATCTATGTCATTATCATAGAATATCAAGCTCATTGTATATCTATAGCTATATAATTTTATTTATTTATTTAGCATTTGTTGGCTGGTAAAGTCCGACTAGGACAGAGCCTATTTTCAACGGGGGCCTGGGAAGAAATGCTCCAGACACGTCTTTGGATTGTGGGAGGAAACCAGAGTACCCAGAGGAAACTCACGCGAATGAAGGGAGGACATGCAGACTTCGCACAGGAGGCACCCCAGCCAAGAATTGAACCAGAGAGCCTCTTGCTGTGAGGCGACAACATTAACTACAGAACCAATGCGCCACCCAAAACATGTAAATATGTGCACAAAGGTGTATACATATCAACACGGAAACCTTTTTTGGACTTGGAGGAAAGTAAACCACAGCCAAAATTTAAAGTAAACTTTAAGTTCTGGCTGTGGTTTACTTTCCTCCAAGTCCAAAAAAGGTTTTATGTTACAGTTTTTTGCTTTTTAACCTTTTGACAGTTTTATCTTTGATATATATATATATATTCAAGATATCCACAAGCCACAGGACCCAGAGCCAACTTAGAATCAAGGCAAAGTTTAATACGTTTTTTAAACAGAACAAAATCAACCAAGCGCTTTCACCCGGCCTCTGCCAGGCTTTTTCAAGGACTGAATGATATTACACTCCACAAATCACCACTTAAATAGTTCATATCCACATCAGCTGGTCAACAATTAATTAATTAAATCAATATTTTCAATTAACTTAACATTTAGTTAAAATACAATATCCTTGACATTAAAAATCAAATTCATCATGTTAAAACCTTACACCTAAATTATTACCCCCCATACCAAAATATATTAGTGTCTAGCCCTCCTCATTAACTGCAGAACCACTGCGCCACCCAAAACATGTAAATATCTGCACAAAGGTGCATACATATTAACACGGAAACCTTTTTTGGACTTGGAGGAAAGTAAACCAAAGCCAAAACTTAAAGTAAACTTTAAGTTCTGGCTGTGGTTTACTTTCCTCCAAGTCCGAAAAAGGTTTTGTGTTACAGTTTTTTGCTTTTTAACCTTTTGACAGTTTTATCTTTGAGATATATATATATATATATATATATATATATATATATATATGGGTTCCTTTAAATCCTCGAATGTTCAGAACATCGAATTTCTGATTATTGAGACTAGAACATCAATGTTCAGAACATCGAAGGTTTAAAGTGGAAGTGCCAGGTAAGTGAGATTGTGGAATGCTGGGTGTGTATGCAGGTCAGCAAGGTGCCCTGCATGTTGTGTGATTTGTGTGTGTGTGCCATCTGAGTGCTGGCATTGCAGGTAGTGTACGGGAAATCTCCCGTTTAGCGTTACTGCATATAGCAGTAAATGGGAGATTTCCCTTACCCCACCGTAGTGTGATCTCGGAGTTGGAATATTAAAGTGGGGTGGGGGGCACAGCTCCCCACAGGGGGGGGGTGCAAGGGGGAGAAGCCCCCCTGCATAATATAGTGTTTGTGATTTTTTTTTTTTAGGTTCATTTAAAATTTTCGATGTTCTGGTTTCGATGATCAGAATGTCGATGTTCTGAACATTCGATGATTCAAAGTGAATCGATATACATACATATATATATATATAAATATATATATATATATATATATATATATATATATATATATATATATATATATATATATCTCTATGTATGTATATGGGTCCACATTTAAAGGTCGAAATTCCGAAGTCTCTACTTTTAAAAAAGTACCCCAAACATCGAGATTTCGGAATCTCAAGATTTAAAAGTGGGTTAAAAAGAAAAAAACAATTAAAGTAAAACAAACTGTATGCAGGGGGGCACGCCCCCCCCTGCACCCCCTATGTGGGGGCTGTGCCCCCCCCACACACACACCCTACTTAAATATATCAACTCCGAGATCGCACTACAGTGAAGAGAACAGTAAGTGCAACAAGAGCATTACCGTTCTCTTCATTGTAGCACTATCTCGGAGTTGGTATATTTAAGAATGGGGGTGGTGGGTGCAGGGGGGCTTGCCCCCTGCAAACAATTTATTTAAAGTCGCTGTCTTTTTTTTTTTTAACCCAATTTTAAATGTCGAGATTCTGAAATCTCGATATTTAGGGTACGTTTTTTAAAAGTCGAGATTTCGGAATTTCCGACATTTAAAAGTGGACCTATATATATATATATATATATATATATATATATATACACATATATATATATATTATATATATATATATACAATATATATATATATATATATATATATATATATATATATATATACAATATATATATATATATATATATATATATATATATATATATATATATATACACACACACATGGAATCACTTCAGAAGCTCGAAATACTGAAATCTCGAATTTCAGTATCTTGAACCTAAGAAGCCGAATCCACACAACAACGAAAACTGCAAACCGTGAAATTCAAAACCTCGAATACCAGAGGTTTCGAATTTCGTGGTACTAATACAAACACAGACAATCTGTCTACTACATGAAAGCCCCCCTGCACCCCCCATGTTGGGGGCTGCGCCCCCCCCCCTTTACTTAAATATTCTCACTCTGAGGTCGCACTACATACAAACAACACACAAAACACCACCACACAAGCTGCATTTTCCTCGCACACACACATCACAACAACAAAACACACTGACACACACCACAGCCCCTACCCAAACCCCTTAACACACACACATACTTACCTGAAGACATAACCACAGCGGATGCTTAGAAGTGCGAAATTCAAAACCTCTGGTATTCGAGGTTTTGAATTTCGCGCTTCTAAACTTTTGTGGTTTTGTGGATTTGGCTTCTTAGGCTCGAGATACTGAAATCTGAGATTTCAGTATTTCGAGCTTCTGACGGGAACCTAGATATATATATATATATATATATATATATATATATATACATACACACACACACACACACACACACACACACACACACATATATAAAATCTCCACACCTTAGCAATACAACAAAAAACAAAGCATGGCGGCAGTGAAAGGCTAACGCAATAGTGATCTATACCTACTCTTATAGTATGCTTACTTACATAACTGTACTATGTTCAATATTAGATCACTGCTGCAGTAGTCTAAGCTATTTCAGTAGACTACCATAGTTTAGGATTATATAGGGAGGAGAAAGAAATTCAAGAATATATGAGTTCATGGCGAATGGTCCTAGCAAAGCTTGTTCTGGAATTGGAAAAGGAATCCAGTTTGTAATGCTTTGTAAAGGACTGAAGAGATGACCAAGTTGCTGCCATTGGAATACTCTTAGAATTCACCCCAACATTTTTCACATTAAAAAAAATGAAAATGTGGAAGTTTTTCCCCGGCAGGGTAATTATCTGCCCAGCCTTGGAGGATCGCTAGACAGCTGTCACAGTTCCACAGATGCAGCACACTTTAGCAGCAAGGAAGCTCTGTGTGGAAGGTGCCCTGAAGCTTATGATTTGATATTGACCATTCTGAATGACTCAGAGGCAGAGACAGATAACATCACTGCAAGTGAAGAAATCATGCGGTTAATCTGAGAGAACTGATGTCTGAATGAGGCTGTCCAGACAGGTGAGACGTGGTTCTGATTGAGAATCTAGAACCATGGAGGCCACATCAAATTACGTCACAGCAGTGTGAATCATATTTACCAGGTACTGAAGGGGGCTATAAGGATCACTTTCACCTTGCAAAGAGATTGTTTCGTTAATAATTTTGTCATTAACAGAAGGTGCAGGCATAAAATAGACCAGCTGACCAAGGGTAGACCCAGATCATCCCTGGGTGTCTGCCTCTCTGGAGGGATTAGGGCAAAGTAGCTTCTGGATTTTGTACTGGTTGGTGTGGCAAACAGGTTGTAGCAAGACTGGCCCCAGTAACTAAAGATTTTGAGTGTAACTGTTGAATTGAGGTACCACTCATGTAGCATAAGGATACACCAAGCTGAGTCTGCCTGCTAAAAGACTGCTCCAACCCGGAAATGTTCATTGCTGTCAGAAATCATTGCACATATTGCTTACTGCCATATGTGTTGAGTGACCTGGGATCATTGTATGCTGAGTGTCTACTGTAAAACTCTCATATGATATCGGGCAAGAGAAAATAAGAAGTTATGTACTCACAATAATGTTCCATCTGTATTTTCGATTTTTTCATCTCTCCTGACATACGGGTCTGGATCCGATCCATCAGATCCGACTCAGCCGTTACTAAGCTCGTGAAAACCAAAAAGCTCTTGGACACCTAAATGCACGTCTCTCTGTTACCTCAGATCTTGTTTGCTAGAATTATTCCCATAGAAGAAAGTATTGAACTTTAACATTGAAAATATTTTTAAGGAGGCCACTTCTGAAGTATTGGAGATGATAAAAAATGACCAGAATTTCGCTTCTTGCTCAACCAGAAAACATAAAGGAAGGCGGTTGGAAGGAGGGAATGTAAGAAGAGGTGAAAAAAATCAACAATACAGATGGAACGTTATGGTGAGTACATAACCTCTTAATATGATCGTCAATTTTTCATCTTGTCCTCACAAATAGGGCAGAGTCCCCAGTCACTTTTACCCCTGGCGGACTCATGGAAGGATGTTTCTCAGAACCATTGAACCAAAGAAGGATCTTCCCCTAGACAACAAATCAAAGTTATAATGAATGACAAAGGTATGATGGTTTGCCCATGTAGGTGCTGCACAAATCTCATCCATGGATGCATTGGTCTGTGGATGTGACTATGGCCCTGGTTGAGTGAGCTCGAATAGGTTTCGAAGGATTTATACCATTTCAGTTATATACAAATGTAATGCAATCAGAGAGCCATTTTGACAAGGTAACCTCGGATACTAGTAGCCCTTTTCTAGGGCCTGCAAAGGCAATGAACAATTGATGTGCTTTCCGAAACTCTTTAGTCCTATGCAAGTAGAAAAATAACTGTCTGTGCACATCTAACAAATGCAGAACATATTCCCCTTTACTGGTAAAGTTAGGAAAGAAAACAGGCAAATGTATGGTCTGATTAATATAAGTTTGTAAAATAACTTTGGGTAGAAAGGAGGAGTTAGTACAGAAAGAGACTCTCTCTTTATGAAAAATCATTTATGGGGACTGGGAAGATAGTCCCTGAATTTCTGATATTCTTCTTGCAGATGTAATAGCCACTAAACAGATAGTTTTCCAAGAATGAAACTTAATATTACAAGTCGCTGCAGGTTCCAAAGGGGGTTGAACAATAAGACGCAGTACCAATTTAAGGTCCCATGGGGGAGAGGGATCCTTGTGGGGAGGCCTTAACAACAGGGACTTCAAGGCGGCTTTGCAAAGTTTGTGGGAAATGAGAGATAAAGTTATCCATCCCAATGTGAAAATTTGAAATGGCTGCTAATTGCACCTTAATTGTAGAAGCCATTGCTCCATTATCAAAAATGTGGGCTAAAAATTCTAGAAGAGAGTGAATATGAGCTGTGAGAGGCTCTACATTATGTTGTTGACCCCAAATTTCAAACCTCTTCCATTTACTCCTATAAAGTTTTTGAGTGGCTGACTTATGAGAGGACATCAAAATATGACGGACCAGTGAGGACAGCATGGATTGTTTGGCAGTCAATGGACTTGAAGAAACCAAGCTGTCAGTTTGAGGTTGTGAAGGTTGGGATGACGAATTCCTGTCAGATGTGACAAGGGATTCAGAATCCAGGGTTCCATCTGTAGACAAGGCCAGAGGAATGGAAATCAGATTTGTCAAGGCCAATATGAGGCAATGATGATTACTGTTCTCCTCAACCTGTTGGCTTTTTGAAGGAATTTGGGAATCAAGGGGATGGGGGAAAGGCGTACAATAGACCGGGAGGCCAATCGTTTATGACAGCATCCCTTGGGGACTCCTCTGGTGGGGGGATTAATGGCAAAGTAGCTGCTGCATTTGTTGTTTAGAGGAGAAGCAAAGAGATCGCAGCAAGGCTGGCCCCATCTGCAGAAAATGTCCTTCGCTACTGTCTGGTTGAGGGACCACTTCTGAGGCATGAGAATGGATCTGCTCAACTTGTCCACTATCATGTTGGACTTTCCCAGAAAGTTTGTTGCAACAGGAAGGCAGTTGGATGAGATCATCCATTGCCACACTCTGAAAGCTTCTAAACACAGAGGGTATGATCTGGTTTCTCCTTGTTTATGTACCAGACCACTGACATGTTGTATGACTGAATCGCCACTGTTCCCAGAGGAAGAACAGTCTGAAATGCCTGCAATGCTAGAAGCACTGCCCTCATCTCCAGGATGTTTATGTGTAGCTTGGCCTCATCTGCAGACCAGGTTCCTTGGACTGTCTTCCCCACATAACCCCTTCCCCATCTGGGAAACATCCATGGTCACCGTGGCCTGCAGATGTGGGTGAACAAAGGGTTGACCTTGCATCAACTGTTCTAACTGAATCAACCATGAGAGGGTCCTTTTACATGCGTCTGTTATGTGGATTTGGTGAGACATCGGTTGGTGTATAACTGACCATTGTGCAGCTAGAAGCCATTACAGTATTCGCATGTGAAATCGAGCTAATGGAACTAACACTATTGCTGCAGCAATTGAGCCTAAAGCCTGTACAATGACGAGTGCCTACCCTTTTCTTCCTGATTAGTCTGTGTGTTTGTCGCCTGGTCATTAACACTCTGGTTGGGGGGGGGGGGTCGCAATCATATCAGTGGTGTCTGGCAGTGCTCCTATGAACTCTAGTGTTTGAGAAGGATCCAAACATGATTATTGTTAATTTATAGTAATGCCTAGATATGGAGAAATTTGAATAACAGTCTTTCTCGGATGGGTAAGAAAATGCCTGGTTGGGGTAGATATCAGACAGTCGTCTAAATAAGAAAACATCCAGAATCCTTGTCATATCAGGTGAGCCGCAACCACTGCCATGCATTTGGTGAATACTCTGGGGGTGGTACTGAGACCAAAGGGCTGTGCTCTGAACAGGTAATGACTGGCCCCGAGTGAGAAGCGTAGTTATCTGCTGGAGCGTCTGCCCATTTTTATATGGTAGTACGCATCCTGAAGATCTGTACAGCACATCCAATCGTCCTGTTCCAGAAAAGGAAGTATGGCCTGCACAGTGACCATTCAGAACGTGCAACGTCGAACTGACTTGTTTAATTTGCTGAGATCCAGAACTGGTCTCCAGACTCCTGTCTTCTTTGGAACCAAAAAGAACCATGAGCAAGTTCCAAATTCTCTCTCTGGTCTTGGGGGACCTCTTAGATGACTCTTTTTTCAGCAGTTTTTTAATCTAAATGACTGCTTAATCCCTCTATGACTGGGTGAAATCTGGGATTTTTTCTGTTTGGGGAGGTTGTTGAGAGAAGGGAATTTGGTAACCCCTGGATATTATCCTCTGTATCCACATATCTGAAGTTATCTTTTCCCAGGCTATCCAGTGCAGGAATAGTCGACCCCTGATAAAGTTATCCTTGTATCTAAGCTAGACGGATCCGGACGACTTGAATCCAAAAGCTCTGAAGCTGTAGGAGTCACAGGAGGAATCTGTAAAGGGGTATTAGTAGATATACAGATCTCCTACCCAGATGGATAGGAGACAAAGGAACACCAATCTGGCTCTGCGCCAAGAAAGCCTTCTTCACCATTCTCTCCACATCTTCTATAAGGTTTCTGGAAGAACGAGGGGAGTATATGGACGAAGACTTGGGTCTATCTAAGAATGGAGACAGTACCCTGTCAGGAACCGTATCCAGTGACAGAGTGTACCTTGTTCTGGGTTGTAATTTGGCAGTCTGAAAGTCAGATTCGGACTGAACTGGATCCGACGAAGCCAGATTCGAGAGCTTTGATTTCATCAGATCCGAATGAGGAGGCGTCAGATCCCATAATTTTTCCCTAGCAGGATCTTGAACTTTTGCCTTTTTCAGATCCAGGGTTGAGACTAGATCCTTCTGAGACTTCTTCACTGAGGAGTCTGAGGAGGAAGATGGCTTAACAGAAGCGGGCTTTTTAATTTTAATAGTTTTTATTTTAGAGGAAGAAGAACCCTCCAATATATCTTCCCCCAGAAAAGAAGGAGAAAAAGAAGTTATGTACTCACCATAACGTTCCATCTGAGTAGGTAATCTTCATTTGTCAGCAACCTGTGGGTATCGGATCCGGCCGGCAGCTTCAAACAGCTAAGATCCGAGCTCCAAGCTCCTCCCCCTTACCCATAACCCCCTGCTAATCCTTCCTGCCCTCAGATCGAGTTTGCTTAGCAACACAGTATTATAACACAGGAGTCACCTGCAAATCCTAACCTAAGTTATCTGGAAACAAGGGCTAGGAATCCTTCTAGTACAGGTTAGGGGGATGGAGGGAGAGTCGGTTGCTGACAAATGAAGATTACCTACTCAGATGGAACGTTATGGTGAGTACATAACTTCTTTATCTGAAGTAGTTAACTTCATTTGTCCATCAACCTGTGGGACAGAGTCCCCAGCTACACAAACCTTGGGAGGTCCTCATGGAAGGATATTCCGGAGCACTGCGGATCCGAAGGATGCTCTCCCTCTGGAAATTATGTCCAACTTGTAATGGTTAATGAACGCATGAGATGAAGCCCAAGTGGCTGCTGAACAAATGTCATCCAAGGAAACTCTGGACCAAAAAGCAGCAGAGGTGGAAATTGAACGAATAGAATGAGCGTGGATTCCTTCAGGTTCGGGTTGACCAGAACTTTGATATGCTAGTAGGATACATTGGGAAATCCATCTGGACAATGTAACTTTCGATACTGGTTTTACCAAAGAGGGTTTTGCAAAGGATACAAAGAGTTGGTCCGATTTCCTGTGACCAGCGGTCCTGTGCAGATAAAATCTTAATTGCCTGCGTACGTCCAGGGAATAAAAATAGAAGTTATGTCCTTACCATAACGTTCCATGTGGAGTGTTCATCTCGCCTTTGTTCTTACACATGGGTTCGGAGCCGATCCTCAGCTCCGTGTCGGCCGGTTGCAAGCTCTGCATCGAGAAGAAGCTCGAGACAATCTAATACCCACAATCCCCCTCTGCCTTTACCTCAGATCTAGTTTGCAAGCAAACCAGTCTCTAGAGAGAGCACTCATGCTTACATCACATATGCACAGAACTAAGAGTCTATATATATATAGACACATACACATATATATATATGCCAACTATGTACACAACAACTGCAAAGCAGAAGCAGAATGCCCCAGGCCAGGCACCAAAACTGAACGTTCTTCCTAAGGGCGGGAGGGAGGGAATGTAAGAACAAAGGCGAGATGAACACTCCACATGGAACGTTATGGTAAGGACATAACTTCTATATGTGATAGTGTTCAATCTCGCCGTTTGTTCTTACATATGGGTAGCGTCCCTAGCTCCTTGTTCCTGAGGAAAGTACAGTTTTGTACCTACCATAAATGTAGATGTTCGAAGATCCACATTGCTGCAGTCCTTACACTTGGGTAGTCCGCTGTCCTCGGTCGGCCCGAATATCAAAGTATAAGGCTGACGTCGGTCAAGGCGCATTTGACTGACATCAGGACGTCAGGGTACAAATGCGCATGACCGACGTCATATCCTCAGTCTTTTCTTGCCCCAGATGTCAGAAGACCCTAAAAATAAAGGTCAAAACCAAAAGACAGCAAACAAACAACCAACCATCCTAGCACTAAAAATATGTACAATATATACAATATTGACAACCCAACCCACACAACCGCCTCTAACTACAGAGGGGAAGGAGGGAGGGTAAATTGGACTGCAGCAATGTGGATCTTCGAACATCTACATTTATGGTAGGTACAAAACTGTACTATGTTCTTCATCTCACATTGCTGCAGTCCTTACACTTGGGTAGAATCCCAAAGCAGAGGTAAGGGAGGATGGCCAAACTATAAGGAAGCAGGAGCTGCCAAAATGCCCTGCAAAACAGCACTGGCAAAACCAGCCCTGGATTTAGAGTAAAGTGGTAGGTGATAATGCCTAGAGAAAGTATGCACTGAACTCCAAGTAGCTGCCTCCAAAATATCCTTAGTTGCCACTCCCTCAAAAAGCTGTCAAGTGGCAGTAGCCCTAGTGGAATGAGGCCTAATCCCAGCTGGAATCTCCTTGCCATGATGGGAATAACAGAAAGCAATGCAAAACCCAATCCTCTTAGAAATAGTTTGTTTTGACACAGGCTTGCCCTGAGAACTCAAAGCAAAAGAAACAAATAACTGCTGAGACTGCCTGAACCCCTTAGTTCTGTCCAAATAATATCGCAACTGCCTGTGTACATCTAAAGTGTGCAAAATCTTTTCCCCTTTATTTTGGGGATTTGCATAAAAAGTAGGCAAATGAATAGTTTGGTTTAAAGCCACACTAGAAACCACCTTAGGCATAAAGGAAGGATTAGTACGTAAAGATACCCTATCCTTATGGAAAATTAAGAAAGGCTCAACTGCCATAAGGGCCTGCAACTCAGAAACCCTTCTTGCAGAGGTAATAGCCAACAAAAAAGCAGTCTTCCATGATAAAAACTTTAACTCAGTAGTAGCTGCAGGCTCAAAAGGTTGTAGAGTGAGTTTCTCCAACACAAAATTGAGATCCCAAGCAGGAGTAGGAGCTCTTCGTGGGGTCTTATATTCTTTGCCCCTCTAAGAAATTGCTTGAACAAAGGATGAGAAAACAATGGTGGGTCACAATCATAGTGAGCCGAAATTGCTGCAGCATGAACCTTAATAGAAGAGAAGGACAAACCTTTGTCCAGTAACTCAGTGAGATATTGAAGAGCCATACTTAAATTAGGCTCAGAAACATCAAAATCCTTTGCTGCACTCCAAAATAAAAATCTCTTCCATTTATCTGCGTACACTTTCCGTGTACTAGGCCTTCTAGCTTCCAAAATAACATTCAAAACTTGCTGTGGAAGTGGAGGCCCACTATGGTTCAAAACAGAATATGCCAGGCTGTTAGGTGCAGAGAGTGAAGCTTGACATTGAGCAAATGACTGTCCTCCTGAGACAACAGGTGTGGAATCGAAGGCAAAGGCCATGGAGGCTTCCGTACCAGGCTTCTCAGTAATGGGTACCAATGCTGTCGAGGCCAATCTGGAGCTATCAAAATCATCCTTGGCTTGTCTTGTCTGGCCTTCAGTAGTACCTTTGGGAGGAGAGGCAGAGGCGGAAAGGCATACACATGAAGATTGCTCCAATTGAAAGAAAGAGCATCCACTTTCCAAGCTGTGGGATGAAACCTTTTGTGCAAAACTTTGGCAGCTGGTGGTTTAGTGGAGAAGCGAACAGATCTATGTCTGGAGTTCCCCATGACACTGTCAATTTCTGAAATACATGAGGATCCAATTTCCACTCGTGGGGATCCATAATTTGTCTGCTCAACCCATCTGCTAAGGAGTTCTGTGCTTCCGGCAGAAACCTTGCCTGAAGATTTAGCTGTAAACTGAGAGCAGTCTCCCACAAAATCATTGCTTGCCTGCATAGAGGATAAGAATGTGTTCCGCCTTGCTTGTTGATGTACCACATGACAGTTGTGTTGTCTGTTAGAATCAACACCTGCCCTGGAAGAAGTAAATCCTTGAAAGCTATTAATGCAAACTGGACTGCTAACATCTCTTTCAAGTTGATATGTAGATGTTGTAGTCTGGCAGGCCACTTGTCTTGTATCCACTTTCCATTCAGATGAGCTCCCCAAGCTTTGTCTGAGGCATCTGTCGTTAGAATCTGACTCGCCTCTGGCCGGGTCACAGAGAGTCCCTTGTTTAGGTGACATTCCTGAGCCCACCACAACAATTCCTTTTGAATGCAAGGTATTATTTGAATGACAGTGTCCAAATCCTGGCAGTGCTGTGTCCATACATTTTGAGATACCATTGTAGCTTCCTCATATGCAGTTTGGCATTGGGAAGCACCAGAATACAAGATGCCATGAACCCCAAGGCTTGAAGGACTGTCCTTGCAGTCAGCCTGGACTGATGAGACAACTGATGAAAGTAAAGGGAAAGATTCTTTTGTTTGTCCGGGGTCAAAAAGGCCATCTGGGATGCTGTATTCAGTCTCACACCCAGAAAGCACATGTCCTGAGAGGGTACTAGACTGGACTTTATTTCGTTCACAGAATACCCCAGGCATCTTAGCACTGCTATCACATAATCCAAATGAAGAAGAAGCTCGTCCCTTCCTTGAGCCAGAATCAGGAAATCGTCCAAATAAGGGTAGATCTGTATTCCTTTTAACCTGAGGAAAGCTATCACCGGAGCCAGAACTTTCGTGAACACTCTGGGCGCAGTAGATAAGCCAAAGGGCAATGCAGAGAACTGATAATGAGAAGTCCCAGCTCGAAAACGCAGATACTTCCTGCAACTCAGTCTGATAGGAACATGAAGATAAGCCTCCTTGAGATCCAAAGTCACCATCCAATGATCTTTGCCCAGCAGAGGCAAAAGCTGCTGTAACGTCAACATTTTGAACTTGGGAATGTCCAGATAAGTGTTGAGGATAGATAAGTCCAAAATTGGTCTCCACGTGTTCCCTTTCTTTGGTACTAGGAACAGGCGAGAATAAAATCCTAGGCCCACTTCTGGCATAGGGACCGGCTGAATGGCCCCTATTTGGAGTAACATAGAAATCTGCTTGTGAGCCTCTATTCTTTGTTGAGGAGGAACGTCTGGCATGCCTTTGAAAGGAGGCAAGGTATGGAAATAAAACCTGTAACCGTGGTGTATGATATCCAATACCCATCTGTCTTGGGTAATTAAACTCCAATTTTCTTTGAAAAGTGCCAACCTTCCTCCCAAAGGTGCTGCCAGGCGAGAAGGCTCTGCCAGCTGAAAACCTAGGTCATTGGGTCTGTTTACGAAAGGACTGACCCCTTCCCTCACCGAAGACTGTGCAGGAGAACTCCCTGTCCTAGGCCTGAAAGAGCCCTGAGCTCTGCCCCTACCACGTCTAGATCTACCCCTAGACTGGGAATCATAAGAAGGATAAGTCCACCCCTTAGTAGGCCAATTTCTACTAAACTTTGGAGGCTGAACCTGCAAAAAATCCTTAACAGTCTGCATAGACTTAGCCTTGTCTTCCATTTTCTTTAAAACTGCCTCAACAGGAGAACCAAACAACACATCAGATTGTAAAGGAGCATCTAAAATCCTTGTTTTAACATGGTCAGATAAATTCTGATCCCTCAGCCAGGCGTGCCTGCGAAGAACTGACCCAGTGGCAGCCACCCTAGACGAGGCCTGTACAGCATCAAAACCACATTGCAAATAATGCTTACCCACCTGCTCAGAAACATGTACTAAATCTTGTAACTCTTTACAATCAATACCTTCCGCCAGAGCATCAACCTTAGACTTCAATTGTGAAAGGAGATAGTTTTGGTATTTCAACATGTGGAACTGGCAATTCAAAGCCCTCATAGCTAGAGTGGAAGAAGTATAAACTTTCTTTCCCCATCTATCCAAAGCCCTGGCCTCTTTATCTGTAGGAACCGGATTCTTGACAACAGAAGCCTTAACACCTTTAGGCCCCTGACTAACAGTTTCTGGGTCTGCCCTAGGACTCTTAAAAGATACTTATGAGCTTCAGGCACCCTGTAATACCTATCCGGTTTAACAGGAGCAGGAGGCAAAGAATCAGGATTAAGAGAAGCCTCTGTAAAACATCTTCCACCACATCCAAAACAGGAGGTATAGCCAAAGGCCTATGCTGGGGTAAAAACAAAAATTCCCTAAGCCTTTTCCTGGAATCAGAGAAGTCCTGACCTTCCCACTTAAAATGCTCCCTCATAGAATGAAGAGTTTCTGAAAAAGAAAAATCCTCAGGAGGAGAAGCAGAAGGAGTAGAATCATCCACATCAGAATCAGAATAAGGAGAATACTCCTGCAAGTCTTCAGCTGAAGACTCTGAAACATCCGAAGCCTGCTCAAAGCTCCCTAGCTCAGGCTCCACCCTAGGTCTCTTATCAGGAGGGGGCAAAGAACCCCTAATCAAAGTAATCAAATCTTCTGCCATTTTAAGCATATGCTTCTTGGGCACAGTTCCTGAAGAACTAGGGGTGACACCAACTGAAGCTAAACCTGGCCTGCCTCTGGGAGAAGCCTTGGAAACAGAAGGAGAGGGCCTAACCACCCTAGGAAGGGAGGGGAGTATAGTAACCTGAGAAGCCCCTTCAGCCTGACCTGCCTCCTGAGAGGCCACATCCTGCAATAACAAAGTCTCTCCCTGGGATCCCAAAGAAACCTCCGGTGGAACCACCGGCTCCACCGACACCTCTAAAGAACCGGCGTCCGGTACGGACGGTTCTTCAAGCCTAGGCTTAACTGCTTTGTCCTTGCGCTTCTTCAAAGAAGCGGGCGTCGGAGCATCCGACGGCATTTTATAATTGCACCGCTTCCCGAAGACTACCCTGGCACAATCTAACCTTCTCTTTATAGTGCGCTTATTGAATCTAGCACAAGAGCGACACCCAACAACGTCGTGCTCAGGCCCCAAACAAGGAATACACAAAGTATTATAGTCTCTATGCGGTATCTGTTTCCCACAAGAAATACAATTATTCACTTTTTCTGACATCCGGTAAACCACTGAGGCAAGAAAAAACTAAAATATTCCCCAAAGGGGTACTTAGCCAACTTTGACTCGGTCTGAAACTCCGAAATCGAAAAATTTCAGAACGCCAACCGGCACTTGCAATGCTGCTTCTGCATCGGACCATGCGGCAAAAAAGACTGAGGATATGACGTCGGTCATGCGCATTTGTACCCTGACGTCCTGATGTCAGTCAAATGCGCCTTGACCGACGTCAGCCTTATACTTTGATATTCGGGCCGACCGAGGACAGCGGACTACCCAAGTGTAAGGACTGCAGCAATGTGAGATGAAGAACATCTCACGGAAGGACGTTCTTGAGCACAGTGGAACCAAAGGTTGCCCTGTCCCTAGAAACCTTGTCTACCTTATAATGAGAAATGAATGTATGTGGCTTAGACCAAGTAGCAGCCGCACAAATAGCGTCTAGTGGTAGGCGGGCTGCATGAGCCAGGGATGTAGACAATGACCTTGTGGAATGTCCTTTGGGTTTGTGCAAAAGAGTTTGATTTGAAGAATCATAGACATAGATTATACAATCCGTTAACCACTTAGAAAGAGTTCTTTTGGTAACCGCTAATCCTTTCCTGTTATCAGCAAAGGCCACAAAAAGTTGATCAGTTTTCCTGTGATCTTTTGTTCTATCCAAGTAAAATCTTAGCTGTCTGTGAACATCTAATTTGTGCAACATACACTCCATTTTGTTGGAGTGATTCTTGAAGAAGGTGGGTAATTCAATGGACTGATTAATATTGTTAATAGAACAAACTTTAGGGAGGAAGGATGAATTAGTTCGAAGAGAAACTCTGTCAGAGTGGAAGATCAGATAAGGGTGCTTGATGGAGAGAGCTTGAAGCTCAGATACTCGCCTAGCGGATGTAATGGCTACCAAAAAGAGAGTCTTCCAAGACAAGAATTTTAACGGGCAAGAGGAGGCTGGTTCAAAGGGGGGCAACATTAATTTAGATAACAACAAGTTTAGACTCCAAGGTGACGTAGGAGATCTAATTGGTGGTCTAATATGAAAAACTCCTTTTAAAAAGGCTTTACAAAGTCTGTGGGCCATAACAGGAGCCCCACATTCTTCCACATGGAAATTAGAGATGGCAGCCAATTGAACTCTTAGTGTGGCAGGAGAAGCACCCTGATGGAACAAGTCCGTTAAAAACTCTAATATTTTATTCAAAGGAGCTATAAAAGGATCCACTTGTTGTGTATTTGCCCAGAATACAAATCGCTTCCATTTACTAGAATATGTTTTAGTAGTGGAAGCTTTATGAGAAGCCACCAATATATTCTGAACTGCCGGCGAAAGAAGATCAGACCTGGCTAAGTTAGAATTGGAGCAGCCAAGCTGCTAGATGGAGGGACGAGCGCGGGATGGGGAGCCCCTGACGAGTGAGTCAATAGATCTGGCTCTGGGTCCAGGATCCAGGGTCCCCGAATGCAGTGTGTCTTCAGGAAGGGAAACCAAATTTGACGAGGCCAGAATGGGGCAATGAGGATTATTGTCCTGTGTAGGTTTCTGGCTTTCTGGAGAAACTTTGATATCAGGGGAAATGGAGGAAATGCGTACAGGAGTCCCGGGGGCCAATCGTGAATCAGTGCGTCCCTGGGGACTTCCCCTGGAGGAGGTAATAGGGCAAAGTAGCTCCTGCATTTGGCGTTCATTGGAGACGCAAACAGATCGCAGGAAGGCTGGCCCCACGTGCGAAAAATCTTTTTCGCCACTGACTGTTTTAGGGACCACTCGTGCGGTAACAGAATTGCTCTGCTCAGCCTGTCGGCTATGACGTTGGATGACCCCGGGATGTGCGTTGCTATTACAAAGCGACCCGTGGACTCCGCCCATTGCCAGATTCTCATGGCCTCTCTGCATAGCTGGTAGGACTTGGTTCCCCCTTGTTTGTTTATGTACCAGACTACCGACATGTTGTCCGTCTGAACTGCAATAGTTCCCAGAGGAAGAAGGGGAGCAAAGTGTTGCAACGCTAGAAACACTGCCCTCAACTCTAGAACATTGATGTGCAGATTGTACTCCAAATTGGTCCATTCGCCTTGGACTGTCTGTCCCTGAAAGATGCCCCCCCACCCTATCAGGGAAGCGTCCGTGGTCACCGTAACTGTAGGCGTGGGTAGCACAAATGGTCTTCCCTTGGAAAGGTTGCACGTTTGAAGCCACCAGTTTAGGTGTGTTTTGCATGTGTTCGTTATAAGAATCTCGTGTGTTAGAGGTAGTTGTTGGAACGACCATTGTGCAAACAGTAGCCATTGTAGGACTCTCATGTGCAGCCTTCCCAAGGGTATTGCAATCAGAGAAGCTGACATTAGTCCCAAAACCTTCAGTACCAGTTTTGCTGGGGATTTCCTGGACAAGAGAAGAAGACGTATGTGAGTCTGAAGTGAAAGTATCCTTTCTGGAGGGAGTCTTAGAATTAACTGATGTGTGTTTAATTCCGCTCCTATGAACGAGATACTCTGTGATGGCTGAAGTAAGGATTTTCCGAAGTTTACGGAAATTCCTAGGTGAACACACAGTTGAAGAGTATAGTCTCTGGCCTGTACTAGTTGATGCTGGGTGGTGGCAGAAAGGAGCCAGTCGTCCAGATACGGAAACACCTGGAATCCTTGGCGTCTCAAGTGAGACGCTACCACTGCCATGCATTTGGTGAAGACCCTGGGGGCTGAGGTCAGACCAAAGGGCAGGGCTCGAAATTGAAAATGACTGGCCCCCAGCCGGAAGCGCAAATGATCTCTGGATGCCCTGGCCATTTTGATGTGGTAGTATGCATCCTTCAGATCTATTGAGCACATCCAGTCGTCCTTCTGTAAGAATGGAAGGATCGATTGAAGCGTGACCATTCGGAACTTTTCTTTCTTGACGAATGTGTTGAGGTCGCTTAGGTCCAGAATGGGCCTCCAGTCCCCTGTTTTCTTTGGAACTAAAAAGAACCTTGAGTAAGTCCCGAATCCTCGCTGGTCCGCTGGGACTGGTTGGATGACTTTTTTCTAGCAGCTTTGAAATTTCTATAGCTGCTGGCTCTCGCAGATGGGGCGGTACATCTGGGAGTCTTTTCTTTGGAATGGGATGGGATAGAAAGGGTATGTTGTAACCTCTGGTAACCACGCTTTATACCCACTTGTCTGTAGTTATGTTTTGCCAGGCCTGAGGGTATAAAGCTAGCGACCCCGACTGCCTCCAGAGCAGGACAGTCGGGCCTCCTCTCAGGAGTGCTGGAAAGGTTTACCAGGGAGTGTATCCCTGTCACCTTGATGCTGCGGACCCCCTCTGCCGCCAAGGCGGCGTCTTCCACCTCTGCCCCCTCCTCTGCCTCTAGAAGGGGCATCACCCTGTGTGCCTGGGAAAGATCCTTGGGGTTTTCGAAACCACATTTTTCCACCACGTTGCCCTTTGGGGTACGGTCTGGTTGGGGTGGAAAAACGGACTCCGACAGCAGACAGAGTCTTTCCCTCCTGTTCACACTGGGTAAGGGTCTCCTTTACTTTGGGGCCAAAGAGAGTGGCACCGTCAAATGGGGCGTTAGTAAAGGAAGACTTGAAGGCTTCCGCAAATGAACATAAGCGCATCCAGGATTGTCTGCGAAGAGCAATCGCTGAAGCTGCTGCCCTACTCGAACCTTCGCCGCGTAAGAAATCAGCCTCATGGACGAGTTCACAATGGATGTAAGGGTATTAAGTTGCGGTCACTTTCTCTGAGACAGCAGCATCTGTAGTACCCTGGAGGGTATCTCCCAACTCTTTGACTAGATCCCTCTGTAGTCGTGTAAAATGGGTCAAATAGTTCAGGGATCGCATGGAAAAAGCCGCTGAACTAAAAATGCACTTCCCATACCTGTCCATAGTCCTAGAATCTTTATTAGGAGGATGGACAGATGAGGAAGATTCCGACATCTCCTTTTTCGTGGCCGCTGCCACCACCATAGCGTCCACTGGAACTCCTTTTGTTAAGTAGGTCTTGTCCTGAGGTGCAGTTATATACTTATTGGGTTTCCTTGGGACTGGTTCCACTGTGTCAGGAGCCTCCCACGCCTTGAGCAATAAGTTCCATTAATTCGTCGAAGGCGGAGTGACCCAGGAGGAAGAAGGGCGAGCACCGAATGCCTTCAGCAAAACTGACTCATCCTCAGAAGGGGGAAGGGAGTGCCAGTCACCTCTCTGTTTCAGGATCTCCATTATGTCCGAAAAAGAGACATCTTCTGAAGGTGACTTAGGGGACCCTTCTGACTCATCTAAGTCAGTATCGGATGTTAAGGATTCTTGTGGAGAATCCAAGTGTCTCCTCTTACACAATATTTTCCTAGGGACTTCTTCGTGGGGAGCATCCGAAGAAGCCTCCGAGGAAGAGGGGGCACCCTCCAGGGGTGGCTGAGACACTGGTGCTCGACGCTTGGATGTGGCCGTGGGTGCAGAGGAGGATAACGGCCCTTTATGGGGAGGAGAGGTTGCTTCCACTGATGTGGTTGTCTGGGTAGACAACACCTTCCTCATTAGGTCGAATGCCCCCGGGTCCCGAATCGAAGAATCTCGGTTCGAAGAAATGGGAAGAATCCCGAAACAGGCACGAAGGCATCGACCCGAGGGCGGAGCCGAATCGATCCGTGCGAGGCCCGAGGGGAGAGTCGGAACGAACGTCGGTTCGACTCGGCCCCGGAACCAAGGACAGATCGTCGGCTCGAGACTCCGGTACGGTCCGGCGGAGTCGAGGTGAGAGGAACAGACCGAGAAAAGGACGGTTCTGGACCGAGGGCTCCACAATCAGAAGATCAACCTCTTCCGGCTCCAAAGACTGGACAGGTCTCGGAGGAGGAATGGATGGAGACAATGGGAGGCCTTCAAGTTTCGACACCAACTGGGTGGAAACTGAAATAAGTTTGGACAGGGCCGAATGCTCCAATAACTTCTGCACCACACGATCCACATCGACATCGGAGAGTTTGGACGAAGAACGGGTCGAAGGAACCGAAGACGGAGCCGACCTCAATAAAGTCGATGGAGGAGCTCCATCACGGTTCCAAGACTCGAGGCTCAGGAACCGACACCAGTTGAACACTCGGCCCGAAGTCTGTGGAACCGGTGATCTAACTTTACTCGAAGAGCTCGGAGCCGATGACTTGGGCTCCGACGTCTTCGATTCCTTCGAGGATTTCGATGTCTGGTCAGAAGCATCCAGAGCCTCCTGAAAGGAAGGTTTTAATAATCCTCTGTCCATGAGTTTCCTGCGCCTATCTGTCATGACCCTCCCACTAAAAGAGTGACAGATTGAACAGTCCTCTTGTAAGTGGAGAGGGCCAAGGCAGTAGACACAGGAACTATGGTTGTCAGTCACTGACATTTTTTGGCCACACTGACAATGTTTAAAACCTGATTTCACTTTATCAGACATTTTACAAGTAAGATAAGAGTCAAGTCCAGTATAAGAGTCAAATCCGGTGAAAAAAGTCAAATCCAATTTAAATGTCAAGTCCGGTTGTCAAATTTAAGTAGGGTTGGTAGGCCCCGAAAAACTCTAACCAATTAACAAACTTAACGGTACCGAGAAATCAACCTACTCATACACACATACAGTTCAGTATATCAAAAATTACTAATAGAACAAATTTTCCAATAAAATATAACAAATTAAGCTATATCTTATCTGAAGATGCTCGAGCTAGCTCCCAGCGATGCGAACGCAGCAGCGGCAAACTAGATCTGAGGTAAAGGCAGAGGGGGATTGTGGGTATTAGATTGTCTCGAGCTTCTTCTCGATGCCGAGCTTGCAACCGGCCGACACGGAGCCGAGGATCGGCTCCGAACCCATGTGTAAGAACAAACGGCGAGATTGAACACTATCACATCTTATATTCACGTTTGTTCTAGTAATTTGGAAAGAATACTGGTAAATTAATGGATTGGTTGATGTTGGGTTCCGACGCGACCTTGGGAAAAAGGAAGGATTGGTCCTGAGGGAAACTCTATCTTTATGAAAAACTAAGTATGGCGGTTTGGCGCAAAGGGCTTGAAGTTCTGAAACCCTTCTGGCCGAAGTGATTGCAATAAGAAAAGCCATCTTCCAGGATAAGAATTTTAGGTCCACCGAAGCTGCTGGCTCGAACGGAGGAGCTGTCAGAGATTGGGGAACAAGAGTTAAATCCCATGGAGGAACTGGATCTTTAACAGGAGGTCTCAAGAGGAAGGTGCCTTTTAAAAAGATCTTACATAATTTGGAAGAGGTCATGGGGCCGAGACCACTTCCCACATGATAGTGGGAGATTGCAGCTAACTGGACTTTGACCGTACAGGAGCTAGCACCCTGGTCGAATAAAGTTGATAAGAATTCTAGCACTGCTGATAACGGAGCTGTAAAGGGATCTAAGTTTCTGCGCTCCGCCCAAATTGAAAAATGTTTCCATTTGTTATTATAAATCTTCCTCGTGGAAGGCTTACGAGCGGCTACTAAAATAGCCTTAACAGATGACGAGATACCGGGAGTCATAGCTATAAATGGAACTGGATCAACCAAGCTGTGAGCTTGAGATTGTCCAGGTTTGGGGTTGTCAACCCTAGCGGGTGAGAGATCAGATCCAGTGTGGGATCTAGAACCCATGGGGGGGTCACTAGGTGAGACCATAGGCAAGGGAACCACGCTTGACAAGGCCAGAATGGGGCTATGAGGATCAATCTGCTCCCCAACCGACGTGCTTTCTGCAAGAATTTCAGCATTAGGGGAAGAGGAGAATAAGCATAAAGTAGACCGGATGGCCAACCATGCACCAGAGCATCTTTGGGGGATTCCCCTGGTGGGGGAATTAGAGCGAAGTAGTCGCTGCACTTTGTGTTTGAAGGAGACGCAAAGAGATCGCAGCAAGGTTGACCCCACACTCGTATGGTGAAAGGATGGTTCGACTCAACCTGTCTGCCAAGATGTTCGACCGGCCCGGAATGTGCGTTGCTATGAGAAAGCAGTTGGTGGAGATCACCCATTCCCAAACTCTCATGGCCACTCGACAAAGTGGGTAGGACCTGGTTCCCCCTTGTTTGTTGATATACCAGACGACTGACATGTTGTCTATCTGAATTGCAATAGTTCCCAAGGGAAGAAGGGCTTGGAGTGCTTGCAACGCAAGGAGCACCGCTCTCATCTCTAGGACATTGATGTGCAACAAGGTCTCTGATTGGGTTCACTTGCCTTGGACGGTTCTGCCCATACACTGCCCCCCCCACCCAAGGCAAGAAGAGTCCGTGGTCACTGTGGTTAGGGGGGGGGGGCATAGAGAAAGGATGCCCTTTCTGGAGGTCCGGAGGCTGGGGCCACCAGAGTAGGGCTTTCTTGCAAACCCTGCTGAGAGGAATGGGTGAACTCAGTGGATTTTGCAGGATGGACCACTGAACCTGAAGGGTCCATTGCAGTACCCTCATGTTCAGAAGCGCCAAGGGTAGCAGATTGATAGTCGCCACCATGGAGCCTAGAGCCCTCAGGACCAATTCCGCTGGAGGAGCCGGGTAGTTCAGAAGGGCTAGCACGTGGAGCTTCAGGGTCCGAAGTCGGTCCGGAGTAAAAAAGACCTGCAAAAGGTTCGTGTTCAATCTGGCTCCAATGAAGTCTAAGATCTGGGTTGGTTGGAGAGAAGATTTTTTGATATTGATTGTGATTCCCAGTTGGGAGGCCAGATGGAGGAAATAATCTCTGGCTGAGCACAGTAGATGCCTGGTGGGGGCGGACAGGAGCCAGTCGTCTAGGTACGGAAAGGCCTGTATTCCCTGAAGTCTCAGGTGGGCTGCTACCACTGCTAATACTTTGAACACCCTGGGGGCTGTGGTGAGACCAAAGGGAAGGACCCTGAACTGGTAGTGGCCAGCTCCTAGCCGGAAGCGGAGAAACCTTCTGGATCGCCTGTCCATCAGAATGTGGTAGCATGCGTCCTTGAGGTCTATGGAGCACATCCAGTCGTTCTCCTGCAGGAGTGGGAGAATGGATTGAATGGTGACCATCCGGAACTTCTCTTTGGCCACTGACAGGTTTAGGAAGGATAGATTGAGGATTGGTCTTAGGTCCCCCGTCTTTTTTGGCACCAAAAAGAACCTGGAGTAAAAGCCTGATCCGGACTGGTCTGGGGGGACGTGCTGGATTGCTCTTTTTTCTAGCAGCTAAAGGATTTCTGCTGCTGTTGCCTCCCTTTGACTGGGTGGGACATCGGGGAGGCTGCGGGGCTTGGGAGGAAGGGTGAGAAAGGGAATCTTGTAACCTCTGGATATGATCCGAAGCACCCAGCAATCTGTTGTAATGGACTCCCACATTGCTAGGTGCCTCGAGAAACGCCCCCCGACTGCCTCCAGAGTGGAGCAGTCGGGTAACCCTTCAGGGTTGCTGCGCGGGCCAATCAGAAAAGGGTTCTCTCGACCCGAAATTCTACGGTCCCCCTCTGCCGCTGGGCCGGCGTCCACCCTGTCCTCCTCTGCCTCTGAAGGACGAGGGGTCCGGAGCAAAACAGGACTGTTGAGATTTCCGGAACCACATCTTCTTCTGTCCCTTTTGGTTCCTAGTGAAGGACCTCTGGGGAGCAGAGAAGCAGACTCCGACGGCAGACAAAGTCTTCCCGTCTTTCTCGCTCTGGACCAGTGTGTCGCGTATGGTCTTGCCAAAGAGCACAGAACCGTCAAATGGGGCACTAGCTAAGGACACCTTGAAGGGTTCCGCAAAATCACAATGGCGGAGCCAAGCATGCCGTCGTAAGACAATGCCCGCTCAGCTAGCCCTAGCGGCCCTTCCATGGCATGGGAGAGGAGCCACATAGAGTTGTTAGAAATGGATTTGAGAGTGGCCATTCGGGTACAGAATACTTTCTTATCCTCTGCCGACATGGACTCTGGGGGTGACCCGGCATATTCTTTGATGAGATCCCGCTGGAGTCGTATCACATGTGCCATATAATTCAGCGACCTTACCGAGAAGGTGGTTGAAGCGAACATCCGCTTCCCCAAACGGTCCATCGTCCAAGACTCCTTGTCTGGAGGATGGACCGAGGAACTCTCCTGGGCCAGTTCCTTTTTAGTGGTGGCCGCCACCAACATGGCATCTACAGGAGCACCCTTGCTCCAGCATGTCCTATCGGAAGGGGGACTAAGAATTTTATCAGGCCTCTTGGGAATGGGCTCCACAGTGTCCGGCTCCTTCCATGCCCTAGTAATCAGGTCTACCAGGGGGTCGGCTGGAGGGGACACCCAAGAGGTAGATGGGCATGCGTCAAATGCCTCCAGAAACGCAGAGTCATCAGAGGAAGGTTTTTGGGCAGACCACCCCCCTCTAATTTGAAGCATTTCCATGATGTCTCCAAAGGAGACGTCTTCGGGGGGTGACCTTGGGGAACCTTCCCCTTCCTCTAAATCTGTGTCTGTTGTCAAGGACTCAGGTGAGTCCAAGTGCCTCCCCTTGCACTTACGTTTGTGAGGAACCTCCTCGGGGGGGGGGGGGGCTGTCCGAAGAGGCCTCACCAACCACATCTTGTTCCTCCAAGGGAACTATCTGGGACGTAAGCGCAGGCTGTCCCGGGGGCCGGGTGATGGAAGGTAGGCCTGTCTGAGATGGAGTGCAGGGTGGAGTCATAGCAGAAGCCTGGGGCCTTGAATCCCACGATAGAACCCTCTCCACAACATCGAACGCCTAAGGGGAGCTGCTCTCCCTGGGATCCGAGAGCAGTCCCCCCGGATCCGATGTGTGGATCGGAGCCAGTGCCGAAGCAGTCGGATCCGAAGGGCCAGTATGCTCCGACCGGGACGGAGCCAAAGACACACTGACACCTCCGGATCCGAAGCTCAGCTCCTCTCGGCTCTGAGAGCTCAGATCCGAAAAGGGACCCGACAAACTCGAGGGTGCTGTCGGCGACGAAGTACGAGGTGCTATCGGAGCAGACACTCCCCCGGCTCCAATGCTACTCGGCTCCGAACACCGGAAGTGGGTCGGAGAAGGAGCTATTGGGGCGAAAAAGGGGGTCGAGCTCCCCCCTGGAGGGGGGGAGGCAGGAGCACTCCCATCTGCAGCTGGGCCTGGAGGAACCTACACATCATCCGGTCCATGTCTGCATCGGATAAGCTTCTAGTTGACCTAGAAGAGGCCACCAAGGCGGGACGGGAGTGCCGCCTCAATGACCTCGAAGGTGACTGGGTCTCCTCCTCCTCCGGAGAAAAACGGAGTGAATGGAGCCGGGAAGAAGAAGGCCCAGAGGCCTTAGGAGAAGCCGCTTGCTTGGCCGGCGGGGCCGAGGAGGAAGACTTGGCCCGCCACTTGTGGTGTTTCTCTTTTCTGCACTCTCTCCTAGCTTCCCTCTCCGCCTGTCCTGTGGTGGGAGGGTGAGTCCCAGCCAGGGGAGCAGGGATGGGGGGGTGGCACTACCCCTGCAGGTACCACAGAGGGAGAGGAGGACGAAGTCGGATCCGGGGGCAACAGTCCCGCCAAGACCAACTTTGACCTCCTGTCCCTCAAAGCCCTGGGGTTGAAGGCTGCACAAATAGTGCAGCCTGAGGAGAGGTGGTCATCTCCAAGGCAAATAACACACAGAGTGTGACCATCCGCTGGGACAGCTTATGGCCATACTCGGTGCATTTAGAAAAGAAGGCTTTAGGGGCCTCAGACATACTTAGAAAAAAATTTAAACACTACGCCCAACACAAACACGCCTTCACACACACAGGGGGAGGACAAACTAACTAGATAAAGTTAAGTTTAACTACAAAAGGTTACTAATAATACGAATAGACTAGGGGTAACACACACACAAATAGTTTTTAACAGTTAGAAGAAAAAGGAAGATTTTTCTCACAAAATACGTTCTACCCACGCCTGGAAGCTCGATCAAGCTGCTGACTGAGACGCAGCAAACGAGATCCGAGGGCAGGAAGGATTAGCAGGGGATTATGGGTAAGGGGGAGGAGCTTGGAGCTCGGATCTTAGCTGTTTGAAGCTGCCTGCTCGGATCCAATATGGATCCGATACCCACAGGTTGATGGACAAATGAAGTTAACTACTTCAGATTATATTTTAAGATCATCTTATATTTTGTGTTACACTAATGCAAGAGGATTAAAACCCATAACAAATTGAGCAATCCTCTTGTAAATGGAGGGGACCTACACAGCAGACACAAAGTGTGTGGGCATCGGAAATTGGCAGCTTATGCCAACACTTTGTACAGTTTTTAAAGCCTGCTGGTTAATCTGCCATCACTAACACTATATTAAGACAGGAAAGAAAACAAAAGTTTTTTTTTTTTTTTTTTTTAACAAGGAATACCAATAATGGTAAATAAGCCATGCCCATGTCTTAGAAGAAAGGAAGATACTAAGAGGTGCAGAAAAAAATTGTACGACAGATAGAAGAAAATGGAAGAAACAGCAGGAGATTTATACATGAAGTTAAGGGATAGTGATATAAAAAGTTTTTGAAGAAGAAACTGAAAAATATAGCACTTATCTAACGTGAGAGAGAGAGAGAGAGAGACAGAGAGATGGAAAACCATGTCTTTTGTTTGAAGTGGCAAAAGAGATCTGAGATAATTGGGGTTGGTGCACTGTGGGTAAGGGAGAGGCCCGAGAGTTTTTGGTTGCTACAAGCTTTAGCAACGTCCGAGTCAGATCCAAGGGACTAGATCCGAACCCATCAGTTGAGGACAGAATGAAAACTGACAACATCAGATTCTATGTTAATGGAAGCAATGTTAATATGGCTTGTTTTCTTTTCCAATAATATATGTGTGCTGATGTCTTATAATAAAGGTGTGTAAAATAAATATATACATTTTTTTCAGTGGAAGAAAAGCTCTTTGTACTAAGGTGTTTTGGCAGACATCCCAGAAACACAATCTTGTTTGACAGATTGAAAAAAGACTTAATGTTTTCTTGAAATTCCAGTCTGTTTACAAGACCTCTCATCCAAATGAGAGATTCCTGGCACTCTGAAAAAGAAACTGCAAAGATAAGTAGGTCATCTAAATATGGAAACGTGAACAGCCTGCTAGGGGCTATGACAAGAGCTAGACATTCTAGTAATACTTCTGGAGCAGTATATAGGCCAAATGACATGTCAAAAGAACTGGTAATGTTTCATACAAACTGATGCTGAAGACAATCTGTTGGCAAAGACAGAAAAAGAGACTCAGACTTTCTGGAAGGTACAAGGGACTGGCAGGGTGGAAAGACAGGAAAAGATCCCTTATATAGTCATTCATCCTTATTTGACTATTCTTTGTTGTGGGGAGTTCCACCTTTTTTTTTTTTTTGGAATTCCCTACCATGGTTTTGTAAACCTCCACTTACCAGTATTCTGCTGAGACTGTTTATTTTGTTTGTTGTCAAAACTGAATGAGGGAGCATAAAATCCCTTGGAAAATTTAGAGAAAGAGAGCTGAAAAATCTGAAATTCATAGAAACAACTTACCACTCTTATCACAGTTTTGATAACCTCTGCAGTAGAGTTTCCTAAAAAGTACATTTTTATCCAAAGGAGAATTCAAAATCTCATATTTTCAATCTTCTGTGAGACCCTGAGAATGTATTCAGGCAAACCTCCTCAACAAAGTATCAATGGCAACAGCCCCAGATGCAGTATCTACGGAGTCATAAACACACTTTAAACAAAGAGTAGTGACCTGAGAAATGGAAGAAACTAAACCATACAAAGCAAAGTTTTCCTCAAGAGGAAACTGCAGCTAAACTATTTGTCATAGGACCACAGGAAGTTACTAGGCTATCGACCTTGAGGCCCTTACAAGCCTAGCAAAGAATTTAGCCCATGATCCAACAAGTCATCATCCGATGTCCCTGTCCAGCAGGGACACAGGTGGAATCCCAGGGGTGCATTTTCTGTTCTCCATCCAGTTATCCAGGTTGGGCTTAAAAAGGTTTAATGAGGTACTCTGCTTTACGTGGAGAGGGAGTCTATTCCACAAAAAGGGGAGTCTCTGGGACACAAATCTGTCCCACACGAGTCCTATTGATGTCACAGACCAGGTTGAGGTCGAGTATGCGGGTTACTCGAGTGGAACTTGACTTGCAGATATGCAGCAGTCCCATCAGGGCAGGGTCTGAGATTGCTTTGTATGCCAGACAGAGGTCACCTCTGAGGAGTCTGTATGACACTGAGTAGAGGGAGAGGGCTTTTACCCTATCGGTGTAGGACAGATCTTTTGAGATCCTGGTTTCTCCTGGTGAGGAACCTCTGTGGTCTCTCCAGCTGCTGCATGTGCTTTGTGAGGTACACGCTGAAAGGGGCACTGTACTCAATAATGGGTCTTACAAGGGAAGAATACAGGAATGTTATGACCTCCTTGTCCCTGGATGAGATACCCTTACTAATGAGGTGGGCCATGTAGAAACCTTTCTGTACAACAGAGGCAATATAGTGGTCAAAAGTCAGTTTGCTATCAACCTGGTGACCAAGGCCTTCACTACTGATTGTGTGCTTAGGACCTTGTTATTAATGTTCTAATTTGTGGGGACGTCACTCTCCCCAAAGGGAATGATGATGCATTTTTTGGCATTCAGTTTGAGGCCATGCTTCCGGTACCAGTCATTTGTTTGGGTGAGACCTTTTTGGAGGATGTCAACTTCACTAGGGGAATTGATGACAGAGCCTAGCTTGAAGTCATCTGCAAACTTGGTCAACCATAGTCCTCTGGTTTTGGCCGGCACCTCAGAAAATTATATCCAAACAACAGAGGCCCCAAGACTGATCCCTGAGGTACAGTGCTTGTTACGGGTCTACTGCTTGAGGTGGCTTCCCCTATTTTGACTATGTGGGTTTTATCAGTGAGCCAGTTTGTTACCCATCTGCTTACACATGGACTGATGCCTAGATGAGAGAGTTTAACTATTATATCCGAATGGGGAATAGTATCGAAGGCTTTGGCCAGGTCAAGGTAGGCGGTGTGCACCATCTTCCCCTCGCCTATGGCTTTGGTGAGTTGTCTCAAAGAAGTCGACCAAATTTAGCAGGCCTGATCTCCCCTTGATGAAAACAAACTGTGAGTGATCTAGTGTTTGGCTGTTGCCAATGTCCTTGTTAATGAGGTCCATGATAATCCGTTCCATGGCCTTGCAGATCAGGCTAGTTAGGCTGATGGGTCTATAAATTCCTGGATCAGTAGGTGCTCCACCTTTGTGCAAAGGGATGACAGTGGATGTCCTCTACTCAGCTGGGACAAAAATAGTACTCAGGCTTTCGTTGAATAGGGTGCCTAATGGTGCTGCAAGTTCCTGCCTGAGTTCATGTAGGATGCAGCGTGGGATGTTATCAGGTCTCATGGAGGTTGTATTTTTTGCCTTTGAGAGGGCAATGAAGACTTTCTCCCTAGAGATACAGGGAGGGGGGAAGGTACTGGGGATATCCTGATTTATTGATGGTGGGGAGACAAAGTGGTGAAGTTTTCACTGAACCTGTCTGCCAGCAGGTTGCCTATATCTACAGCATTTGTGTATGTAGTGTCCTTGAGCACCAGTTCTGAGCAGATCTGAGTGCTTTCTTTGAGATTGCGGACATATGTTAAGATGGCCTTATGATTGTCTTTAGTAGATGTTGTCAGTTTGGACTCAAAGTTTGCTTTGGAGGATTTCAGCTCTTATTTGCTTGTTCAGGTTAAGTAGACATTGCTTCCAATAAGGCACCTGCTCCTTCTTGGTCCTGGACAGCAATTTTTTTCCTTTTATTGTAGAGTTTATTTATTGCAAATGTCCACCAGACAGGTTTGCTCTTCCTTCAGGAGGATGATTTTGTCCTGTCGGGTATTCTTGATTCCATGCAGCTATATAAATGCTCGTATAGTACTTTGGTGTAGGTATGGACATATGTGCCAGTTTCAATGTAGGGGAGGGGGCTGTGAAGCTGTTTATACCTTCCCTCAGGAGGCTGTAATCAGCTTTAGAGATTTTTTTTTTGTTTGACCCTAGCAAGGGGGTTTGGGTAGTTGGTGACTTTGAAAGTGACAGCTTTGTTGTTGCATCTTACCAGGGAGGATGACACTGTAGGGATGCTGCAGTGTTTATTCATGTTGGTTAACTCCAGATCCAAAATATCATCATCTCTTGTGGGGGTGTCGACCAGCTGGTCCAAGGCATTTGCACTGACAAAAATCAAAGAATGTCTGGGAATTTGTGCTTTGGCATGAGTATTTTTTTTCCAATCTATGGTTGGATAGTTAAAGTCGCCTAGGATTAAGGGTTGAATCTTGATAGATTCAAAGTGTTCCAGATAGGTGGAGTGGGCATCTTGAGTCAAAGTTGGAGGCCTGTAGCTATTTATGCTTTAAATAGGAGTCTTGTCAATGGTTAACTGCATCTGGAGTGCCTCCTATGCGTCATACTGTTTGACCAGCCTGGAGGTGTGTATGTCTTTAATATATATTGCAACTCCACCTCCTTTTGCTTTGCTCCCCACAGCTTAGGGTCTGAAAGTAACCTGGTACGGCTGGGGTGCTCTCCGCAGCTTTGAACCAGGTTTCCGTGACTGCACAAATGTCAGCATCTTCTAGGGTTAAGAATGCTTGCAATGAGTGAAGTTTCATGTTTAGACTCCTAGCATTTAGCAGCATGACCTTTAATTTGCATTTTGATGAAATTTTCATGTTGGTAGTTTTGACGTCATGGCATTGCCTAAAAAAGGCAGGCAAAAAAAAAGGAGACAAAAGACCAGTTACATTTTATAACTACATATAATTATGACACAGCATATATAGTGGATATCATACAGAGAAATTGGAGATTATTAAAATTAGATAGTAATGTATGTGGGAAATTAGGGAAGCCCCCAAAAAACGTATTTAGAAAGGATAAGTCGTTTTAAAAAATTATTGGAAATGGGCAGCCAGTATAATAATAGTAGTGGCACAAATCGACAGAAAGGAAATTTTAAATGTGGAAGATGCAATGCATGTAGATATGTTTTAACTACTGGGGATAAAATTACTGTAACAGAGGTGCCTATTAACATCCAAAGGCACTTTGACTGTTACAGTAAGAATGTAGTTTATTTAGCAAAATGTGTCCAATGTGCCGCATTTTATATAGGAAAAACATGTAGAAGTATACGACAGAGAATAAGTGGACATGTTTTAGACATTAAGCACATGAAGAAAGTACAGTTGTGCACACCTACCATAAATGTAGATGTTCGAGTGTCTTCACTGTTGCAGTCATGACTGTAGGGTTCTCCTCTGCCGGCAGGCAGTCCTCGGTCGGCCAGAATCCCAAAGTCTGGGTCCAGCGTCGGCTGTTCAACCATGCTCCCTGACGTCAGATCGCCAGGAGTACAAAGCTGACAGCCGACGCCATGTTCTCCGGTTTTTCTTGCCCCAGATGTCAGGAGTCCCAAAATGAGAAAGGTCCCATATCCTTTGCAAATACACCTCAGAAGAATGGTGAAAAAAAAGAACCACACAAAAGTAAAAATAAGAGGGGACAGGAGGGAGGGAAACCCAGACTGTAACAGTGAAGACACTCAAAATCTACATTTATGGTAGGTGTACACAACTGTACTATGTTCATCGTGTTTCACTGTTGCAGTCATGACTGTAGGGTAGAATCCCAAAGCAGAATGAAAGGGAGGTGGTCATAAAGTAGAAGGGGCGGCTAAAAGGCCCTGCAAGACTGCAGAGGCAAAGCCTGCCCTAGACTTAGAGTAGAGAGGTAGATTGTAGTGCTTTGAAAAAGTATGCACCGAACTCCAAGTTGCAGCTTCCAAAATGTCTTAGGTAGGAACTCCCCTGAGGAAGGCAGCAGAAGTGGCAGCAGCTCTGGTGGAATGAGTCCGTATACTCCCTGGGATTTGCTTTCCATGGTGTGAATAACAAAATCTGATTCCATGAGCAATCCATTTAGAAATGGTCTGTTTTGAAATGGCTTTACCTTGGGAACTTGAAGCATAAGAAACAAACAATTGCTCTGATTTTCTGATGTCCTTGGTTCTGTCCAGGTAAAAACGTTGTTGTCTGTGTACATCCAAGGAATGTAAGATCCTTTCCCCTTTATTTTGAGGAGTGGGGAAAAAAGTTGGCAAGTGGATAGTTTGATTTAAAGGCACTTTGGAAACCACCTTAGGCATGAAGGTAGGAATAGTCCTCAAAGACACCCTGTCTTGATGAAAAATAATATAAGGTTCCACAGCCATAAGAGCTTGTAACTCTGAAACTCTCGTGGCAGAGGTCAGGGCTAACAGGATGGCTGTTTTCCAAGATAAAAACCTGATGTCAGAAGACGCAGCAGGCTCAAAAGGAGGCAAGGTGAGCTTTTCCAAAACATAGTTGAGATCACAAGCAAGAATGGGAGGAGATCTAGGAGGTCAAGTTCTTAGCTCCTCTGAGAAACTGTCTCATGAGCTGGTGGGAAAAGATTGGAGGGTCTGTATTATAATGAGCGGAAATAGCAGAGACATGTATATTAATGGAAGAGAAAGAGAGACCCTTATGTAAGAGATCTGTCAAGTAAAGTAAAATTAAAGGAATGTTCGGAAGAAGAGGATCAGAATCCTGAGCCTGCATCCAGGAACAAAATCTTTTCCATTTTCCTGCATAAGATTTTCTAGTGCTAGGACGTCTGGCTTCTAGAATGACATCCATAACCTGCTTGGGTAGGAGAGAAGAAATCAAAGGCCCTGGATTAACCAGGCCGCCAGGCAGAGAGTGCTGACATGGGAGTGTAGAACCTGACCCTGATGTTGGGACAGAAGGTTCGGAGTCTGTGGTAAGACCCAAGGGGGCTCCACACATAGGTTTTTCAGAGTGGGGTACCAAAACTGTCGAGGCCAATTTGGGGCCAACAAGATTATCATCTTGGGCTTGTCCTGTTTGATCTTTAATAATACCCATGGAAGAAGAGGGAGAGGTGGAAAGGCATATCCCGAGAGGTTTCTCCAACTGAAAGATAGTGCATCCACTTTCCAAGCTTGTTCCTGGAAAGTCCTGGTGCAAAAATTCTGTAGTTGATGATTGAGATGGGATGCAAAGAGGTCTATGTGAGGACATCCCCAGACTGCTGTTATCATCCGGAATATTTCGGTGTCCAGCATCCAATTGTGTGGATCCGAAAGGTTTCTGCTCAGACTGTCTGCCAGGAAGTTTTGCTTCCCTTGTAGAAACTGAGCTTGAAGATCCAGATTGCAAGCTAGAGCTGTGTTCCATAGATCCATGGCTAGTCTGCAAAGGGGGTAGGAATGAGATCCTCCTTGCTTGTTTATGTACCACATAACTGTGGTGTTGTCTGTCCGTATCAGTAGTTGTCCTGGTTGTAGAAGATTCCTGAAGGCCATTAGAGCTTTCTGAACGGCTAACATTTCCTTTAAATTGAAATGCAGGTGCTTCTGATCCTTTGTCCAAAGACCCTGCAGACATTTGCCCTGAAAATGGGCTCCCCAAGCATAATCCGAGGCGTCCGTGGTTAGGATCTGAGTGGCAGGAGGCAGACAGAAGGGTTTCCCTTTGTTTAGAGTACATGCCTTGGACCACCAAAGGAATTCCTTTTGAAGACAAGGCAGAACGGAGATCAGTATGTCTAAACTGTGGCAATGCTGAGACCATACACTTTTTAGGTACCACTGTATTTTCCTCATGTGTAGTCTTGCATATGGTACGAGAAGGATGCAGGAGGCCATGTAACCCAAAGCCTGCAGGAATCTCCTTGCAGATAGCTGAGTTAAAGTTGCCAAGGTTTTGAAAGTTGAAGCCAGCAGAAACTGTTTTTCGTATGTCATAAAAGCCATCTAGGTTGTTGTGTTTAAAGAAGCGCCCAGAAAAATTATTTGTTGTGAGGGTGTCAAATTTGACTTTTTTATATTTACAGTGAATCCCAGGAACTTGAGGAGATCCTGAACAAACCGTAGATGCTGGAGTAAAACCTCCTTGCTGTCTGCCTGAATAAGACAGTCGTCCAGATAAGGGTAAATTTGAATTCCCTTGAGTCTGCAGTAAGCTACTACTGGAGCCAGGCATTTGGTGAAGACCCTGGGCGCCGTAGACAATCCAAAGGGCAGCGCAGAGAATCGAAAGTGCCTTGATCCGGCCCTGAACCTGAGGTATTTTCTGCGTTCCTGCCTGATGGGAATGTGTAAATATGCCTCCTTTAAATCCAAAGTTACCATCCATGCATTTTTGGACAGCATTGGAAGCAGCTGCTGTAGAGTAAGCATTTTGAATTTTGGAATCTCTAGAAAGGTGTTCAAGACTGACAGATCCAGAATGGGTCTCCATGAGTTTTGCCTCCTGGGGACTAGAAAAAGCCTTGAGTAAAAACCTTGTCCCATCTCTGAAAGTGGAACTAGTTCTATGGCTTTCATAGCCAAAAGAGCTTCCACCTGGTTTAAGGCCTCTGTCCATTGATGTTTTGGAAGGTCTGGCCATCCGCTTGGCCTTGGCAGGGTATGAAAATGGAATTTGTAACCTCTTGAAACCACATCCAGAACCCACTTGTCTTGGGTTATATGAGTCCAATTTCGATGAAAAAGAGAGAGTTTTCCTCCAAGAGAGGCTTCCAGGCAAGAAGTTCCTGCAGCCCAACAGAGGGAGTCATTGAGTCTGTTTCCTATGAGTTTGTGACCTGTCCTCTCCTCCCCTAGGGGTGGAAGCAGTCCACAGACTTGGTCTATAAGAAGCTTGTGTTTGAGGCCTTCCTCGGGAGCGTCTATATCTACCCCTCTGAGGCCTGTCTGAATTGGTAAAGGACCAATTTTTTGTAGGCCAATTCCTGCTAAATCTGGGTGGCTGTACTTGTAAGAAATCTTTAACTGTTTGCATGGATTTCGCCTTGTCCTCCATCTTTTTAATCACCTCTTCAGCTTTTGATCCAAACAAAACATTATGCTGAACAGGAGCATCCAATAATTTAGCTTTTACATGTTCTGGCAAATTTTGTTCCTTTAACCATGCATGCCTTCTAATAACTGTGCCGGAGGCAGCAGCCCTACAAGAAGCCTCCAAGGCATCAAATCCACAGTGTAAACCATGCTTCCCAACTTGTTCAGTGGCATGCATTAAGTCATGTAATTCCTTATCATCTGCACAGGCAGAAATGGAAGTAAGCTTTTGTTTTAAAACAGACAAGAGAAATTGCTGGTATTTCAGCATATGAAACTGACAGTTTAAAGCCCTAATGGATAAAGTAGCAGAAGTGTACACTTTTTTGCCCCATCTTTCTAAAGATCTAGAATCCTTCTCAGTGGGAATTGTTTTTTTGGCAGAAGCGGCCTTAACTCCCTTAGGACCCTGAGAAATGGTTTCAGGGTCAGCAGTAGGGTTCTTGTATAAAAACTGGTGGGAATCAGGAACCCTGTAATATCTATCAGGCTTAACAGGAGCAGGAGGAAAAGAGTCAGGAGTTAAGTTAGCCTCCGAAAAAGCATCATCCACAATATCCAAAACAGAAGGAATAGCCAGGGGTCTATGTTGGGGGAGAAGAAAATCCCTTAGTCTTTTCTTAGATTCCGAATACTCCTGTCCTTCCCAGTGGAAATGTTCCCTCATTTCATGCAAAGTTTCCCCAAAAGAGAAATCCTCAGGGGGAGAAGCTGAAGGAATGGATTCCTCAGCATCAGAATCCTCATAAGGAGGGAAAGAATATTCCTGGTCAGAAGAAGAAACTGAAGAAACAGAAGCCTGATCAGAGGAATCATAATAAACTTCCTGCCTTGGCCTTATATCTGGAAGGGGATGTGAACCCCTAATCATAGTAAGTAAATCCTTCACCATCTTAAGTAACTGTTTCTGTGACTTGGGAGCCGGTTCAGAAGAGGCCTGTGTTGCAGTCTTTGATTTGGAAGGCGTCTTTGCCTTTATTAGAAGCTGAGTAGGCCTGAAAACCCCTTTGGAAGCCGGTACCTGCACAGCGGCTCCGGACCCATCCGAAGGAGCATTGTCTGAAGGTCCTGCAATAGAAATATTCAAAGGCGTAGTTGGCTCCTCGTGGGAGTCTGTTTCGGTCATCGGTTCCGAAATGGCCGAGGACAGGGGCTGCAAAAGCGCCTCACTGACGACGGCCGAACCTGAAGCTGGCTCTGCTTGTGCGATATCGTCAGATTTGGACCTCGGAGGCCTGTCTTTATCCTTGCGTCGTTTGTGAACTCCGGTAGCCGGAACCGTATCCGACGACATTTTGTAGTTAAAACGCCTACCGAAGTATTGAAATGCAAAATTGTACCTTCGTTTAATTGTACGTTGATTGAATCTAGCACAAAACCGACAACTAGCTATGTCGTGGTCAGGGCCTAAGCAAGGAATACAGTAAGAATGAAAATCCTTATGAGGTATTTGCTTCCCACATGAAATACAATAATTAACTTTTTCTGACATCGGACTGGAGCAAGAAAAAAGTTTCCCCAATGGGGTACTTAGCTTTGAGTGGAGAAGAAAGTCTTCGGACTGAAGTTTTTCAGAAAAAAATTGTCAGGAGTCAGCCGACCGGCACTTGCGAACTGCTATCACCGCACGGCAAGAAAGACTGGAGAACATGGCATCGGCTGTCAGCTTTGTACTCCTGGCGCTCTGACGTCAGGGAGCATGGTTGAACAGCTGACGCCAGACCCAGACTTTGGGATTCTGGCCGACCGAGGACTGCCTGCCGGCAGGGGAGAACCCTACAGTCATGACTGCAACAGTGAAACACGATGAACATCACTAATGCATTAGCAAGACATATAGGGCAATTTCCGGGGCATGAATTTAAGTTTTGTGTTATACAACAAATTAAAAAGGATAATCAAGGTGGCATCCTTGATGTACATTTAGATATTTGTGAAATGAAATGGCAATTGAGGTTGGATGCCACCACTTCCCGGGTATCAATGAAAATGTAAGTATAGTCCCTATATTAAAAAATAAAACATATTTTAGGCTAACAAATGGTTAGTATTTAATCATATATATTCATGTATATTTTTAGAAGTATTTTGATGTGTTCATAGGAATTTAAAGTTATATAAATGAGAATTTTTTATATATATTTTTTATATTTACGTTTATATTTTTTACATTTATATTATTATAATGAAGTTAGTGAGTGTACTTAGTTATATTTTATGTAGTTAGAGAGTCAATTATTTTTAAATTAGTCAATATTTGATTGTTAATGTGAAAATTAATTACTTGGATATGTTGATGGAGAGTGGGTGGGTATTTAAAGACGTGTGTTTGATGTGATAGTTGTTCTGAAGAAGTCTGTGAAATAAAGACGAAACCTAGGTAAACTGTCGTTAATAAAGCGCTCAAAGTGCTCAAGAGTACACTGAAGTTTGTGGTTCCTGTTGTCGGAGTGGGTCTATTTTCCTTGTTTTAAGGTGGAGTGGGTATCAGGTCACTCCAAGGCAAGTACAAATATGACTCAGTCATTGTCCATGCGGGTGTGAAGAATGATGCCACAATATGAAGACAAGATGATCAATTTCAACAACTGGTTTAAGTATTGGTGTCATTCAAAGGGGATCCAATGCCTGTCAGCCTGGGGTGACATGCTCGACAAGCCACGATGCTTTGCTAGGGACGGCTTGCAGCTGTCACCCCTGGGCTTTTGGATATTGGCAAAGGCTCTTGCTACTCCCATAGTGCCTTTTTTAGGCAAGGCTCAAAAGACAAACCCACCTCCATAGGTATCACAAGAGATAAGAAACTAAGAGTAATGCTACTCAACGCCAGAAGTCTAAACCTCAAGACGTACGCACTCGAAACTCTCCTTAGCATGGAGAACATCGATATCTGTGCAGTAACAGAAACCTGGTTCAAGGCTCCTGAGAGCACCCCAGCATTACCAGGTTATACCTCATACCATGCTTTTCGGCCCCAAAACTTGGACTGAACCACAAAAGGAGGGGGAGTATCAATATTCGTCAAAGATACCCACACCTCCAGGCTGGTGGCACAGCACGAAGCATCAGAGACTATTCATGTGCAACTAACAGTGGGTAAAACTGCCTTCCAGTTTATAGCCTGCTACAGACCACCCTCCCAAACCCAGGAACCCCACTCGGCCTTCCTGAGAACACTGGAAAATATGAAGGTCTCTCCAAACACCATTATATTGGGCAACTTCAACTACCCAAACACAGACTGGGAGCATTACTCTAGCTCGAACACCCTATCCCAAAGGTTCCTAGAATTTATAAACTCAAATGCTATGGAACAACTTGTTACCACTCCCACAAGAGGGGAAAACATACTGGACCTGATCATCACCAACATGGGGACTCTATGCTCCAGACCAGAAGTGTATCCCTCACTGGTAAGATCAGACCATAAACTAATCTCACTAGATATTCACATCCCGACCCCACCCCCTGTCCAGAAAACCACAGTGAAAAACTTCTCTAAAGCAAATTTCACACTCCTCAAAACCGAGGTGGAATCCTTCAAAGCCCCCGGGCCTGTGGCAAATACGGCCCAGACCGCAGAATCCTTTATAAACGCATTCTATGCTTACTCTACACCTTCAGGAATGCATGGATCATGCAATCCCAAATAAAACCAAGACCCAATCCTCCAAAGGCAGACATCCTGTCTGGTGGACCCCAGCCATAAACAAACTATACAATAGAAGGAGGAAGCTACTACATGATAGAGCAAAATCCCAAAAAGGGAAGGCATCTCTGATCAGTATTAGCAAAAAACTACGGGCACTCATAAAATCGTCTAAGGCCAACTTCGAGAGAAAAATTGCACAGGACACTAAGGATAATCACAAGGCTTTCTTTAGTTATGTTAGGAACCTGGGTGGGAATTCCCAGATATGCTCAAAATTAGTCCAAAATGACAAAAAATACACTGAACCCACAGACATTGCCAACATCCTAGCTGACAGGTTCAGCGCAAACTTCTCCCCCCCCTCCCCACCAAAAGGGCAAATATCTATCCCAGCAGAGTGCTGCCCCCTGACATCTCAGATGCTCAGGTAAGAGCCGCCCTCTCCAAAGCAAAAAAACACAGCATCAATGGGACCAGATGGTGTCCCGTGCTGCGTCCTACATGGACTCCAAGAAGAGCTAAACCCAAACATAAAACTACTGTTCAATCTCAGCCTTACTACAGGATATGTACCCAAAGAGGGGTGTACAGCAACAGTGGTCCCTCTCCACAAAGATGGTGCCTCAACGGATCCTGGAAACTATCGCCCCATAAGCCTGACTAGCTTGGTCTGCAAAGCTATGGAAAGGATCATCATGGACCTCATAAATAAAGATATTGGGGACCTACAGACACTGGATCCTACCCAGTTTGGCTTTGTTAAGGGCAGATCCTGCCTCTTAAACCTGGTTGATTTCTTCGAAACAGTCACCAAGGCCATTGACGAGGGGAAGGTGGTCCACACAGCCTACCTGGACCTCACAAAAGCCTTCGATACAATACCCCACTCGGGCATTATAGATAAGCTCACCAGCTTAAATATAAACCCCTATGTCACTAGATGGGTTGCAAACTGGCTCAAGGACAGAACTCACATGGTTAGAATTGCTGGAGCCATGTCAGATTCCAAACCAGTTACAAGTGGCATCCCACAAGGCTCAGTCCTGGGAACTCTCTTCGGTATATATTTCTCGGAGGTACACGCCAACACGGAAGGACTGTGGCTGACCAAGTTCGCAGATGACTGCAAACTGGGTGCCATAATCGACTCTCCAGCCGACACAAGCATCCTCCAAAAGGGCCTCATAGATACAGACAACTGGTGCCAGAGCCATGGCCTCAAGCTAAATGCCAAAAAGTGTATAGTCATCCCCTTTGGCAAAAACAAACTGCCCACAAATTACCAAATAGGTGGTAATCCATTAAGTACAGAAGATGTAATTAGGGACCTGGGGACCCAAGTTAATAGCAATCTCTCATTTGACAACCACATGGCCAAAGTGGTTAGAAAAACATTTTATATAGCCCACCTAATCATGAAGGGATTCACATCTAGATCAGGGGAGGTCATCGTGCCTCTTTACTCATCCCTCATCAGGCCCATAATTGAGTACAATGCCCCTTTTGGGATGTACCTTACCAGACACCTGCAGCAACTGGAAAGACCCCAAAAGTACCTCACCAAGAGGATCAAAGGGCTCAAACAGATGCCATATGCTGCCCGGTTAAAGAAACTCCAGCTCTACTCAGTGGCATACCGCCTGCTCAGAGGCGATCTGTGCCTGACGTATAAAGCCATGTCCAACCCGGAATTAATGGACATGCTGCACCTCAGAAAATCCAAATCCCATCGAGCTACGTGCTCGAGAGACTTGAACCTCAGCACTGAAATAAATAGGACATGCTGGAGGGACAGATTCATAACCCAGAGGCTCTCTTCACTCTGGAATAAAATCTCAGTACAGGTTAGGCAGAGTCCTTCACTGACCCTCTTCAAGAGGAATCTTGATGAGTGGATGGGAGATCGTAGGTTTACCCCGGGTATCACTTCTGTGTCACTGTTAGACAGAGGCACAGTATACTAACCTCGAAAAAGGGCATAGCAAAATTAATTTAAAATGGGTGGCGAAAGCCAAACACACTCTGGCTAGGCTTATAAATGCCCTAGGGCAGATAGCCTAGTATGAACCTATGAAGCTTGTAGCTATTTATGCTTTAAATAAGAGTCTTGTCAATGGTTAACTGCATCTGGAGTGTCTCCTATGCGTCATACTGTTTGACCAGACTGGAGGTGTGTATGTCTTTAATATATATTGCAACTCCACCTCCTTTTGCTTTGCTCCCCACAGCTTAGGGTCTGAAAGTAACCTGGTATGGCTGGGGTGCTCTCTGCAGCTTTGAACCAGGTTTCTGTGACTGCACAAATGTCAGCATCTTCTAGGGTTAAGAATGCTTGCAATGAGTGCAGTTTCATGTTTAGACTCCTAGCATTTAGCAGCATGACCTTTAATTTGTGTTTTGATGAAATTTTCATGTTGGTAGTTTTGACGTCATGGCATTGCCTAAAAAAGGCACTATGGGGGAGGCAAGAGCCTTTGCCAGAAGCCTGAAGCCCAAGGGAGACAGATGCAGGCTATCTCTGGCAAAGCATCGTGGGTCTGTCGAACATGTTTTCCCAGGCTGTCAGGTACTGGATTCCCTTGGAATGACACCAGAAACTAAGCCAATTGTTAAAGTCAGTCATTTTCTGCTTGTCAGAATAAACTTTAAAGTATTAACCTGCTAAGTCAAAATTCTGAAAATCAGAGTTGCAGAAGCATATATATTTTCCATACAGACTTATCAATAGTTCTACCATCTTTATCAGAGGGATTAGAATTAGACTTTCGCCATAAAGTTCCATCTGTATTGCCCCTTTTCATTCTTCCTCAACATGTGGGTTCGGATCTGCTGCTCGGATCCAGCTTGGACACTTTTAACAGCTTGTGGATACTGCAAACTCTCAAGCCTTCTGCCTTATCCCTAATGCTCTAGTCCCCTCCATACCCCAGATCTTGTTTTGATGCCCTTTATTGCTAAACAACAATGCAAGAAATAATGGTTGTGTGAGAAACCACTACCTGGAGCTCAAAAAACAGGAACTTTGGTTCTCATAGTATTTTCTCATTCTTTCAAAAGTCAAACAAAAAGGTAGGGGGTTGGAGAGAGGACAGCTGAAGAAAAATGAAAATGGACCACACAGAATGTTATGGTGAGTACTTAACTTCTTTATCTGATGTGGTCAATTTTCATTCTTCTTCAAAATATGGGACAGAGTCCCCAGCAACCTGAATCCCATTACATTTCTGAGTACTGCTGAGCCGAAAGCTGTTCTTTCCCTAGAGACCAGATCAACTTTGCAATGAGTAGTAAAAGTATGAGGATTAGCCCAAGTGGGTGCAGCACAAATATCATGCATGGGTGATCTGAATAGAAATACTGAACAGGGTGCCATGGATTTGGCTGAATTAACCCTCATGGTTTTTGGCAAACAGAAAGTCATTGTAAACATAGGAAATGCAATCAGTTAGCCACTTAGCTAAAGTTACTTTAGGAAGTGGCTTTCCCAATCTTAATTCTGAAAAGGAGACAGATAACTGATCTGATTTTCTGCATACTTCAGTTATATGCAGATGGAAATGTAATTGTCTGTGAACATCCAGCAAATGTAAAATGCATTCCCCTTTGATTGAGGGATTTGGGAAGAAAACTGGAAGACTGATTGATTAATAGTGGATCCTGACACTACCTTAGGAAGAAATGATGGACTGATTGGTAAGGACACCATATCTTTATGAAAACTTAAATAAGGAGGTTTAGAAGATAAAGCTTGAAGTTCTGATAAGTACAGCTGTGTAAGATCTTACTATAATGGTAGATGCCCTTCTCTTCAATATTGCAGCATTCTTTACAACAAGGATTCCCTGCCACGGGCAGGCCAAGGTCTGGCCAGTAGTTGCTTTAAGGTATGCCATAATATCATACCTGTGCTCCCTGCGTATAAGGTAGGGCATAAAGGTAACATCCAGATGTACCATCCTCAGAACTGACAGCCCCAGTATGAACTCCAGTCCAAGGAAAAATAAGGTAACCAGTACATCCAGACGAGAAAAGAACCACGGGGAAGGAGGGAGGGAGTAAATACTGCAACAGTGAAGAGAAGGACATCTACTGTTATGGTAAGATCTTACACAACTGTACTATGTCCTTCCATTTCACTGTTGCAGTATTCTTTACAATAGGGAGGGTGCAAAAGCTCAGGAAGAAGAGAGGGAGGAGGATGAACCAGCAGAGCTCTCCAAGACCCCATGGAGAATGGCCCTAGCAAAGCCAGCTCCAGCTCTGGAAATCCCCTCCAACTTACAGTGCTTGGTAAATGTATGCACAGAAGACCAGGTAGCTGCCTCAAGAATACAGTTATTATCCAAACCCTTGAAAAAGGCACCAGAAGAAGGCAGAGCCATAGTAGAATAAGTCTTAACAGAAGAAGAAAGGGTCTTGCCATAGAAGGCACAATAAATGAAATGACTTTAGAAATCCAAGATGAAAGAGCTTGCTTTGAAACAGCCAAACCTAAGGATCTAGGATGAAAGGAAACAAAGAGTTGATCAAATTTATGAAAAATCCTAGTCTTATTCAAATAAAATCAGAGTTGTCTATGCACATCCAAGATGTGCAGCACCTTCTCACTAGCACATTGGAGAGAAGGGAAAAAGTAGGCAAATGAATAGACTGATTAAGAGACAACTCATTCGCCACACTGGGCATAAAAAAGGGGTATGAAAGGACACTTTCTCCTTATGGAAAACTAAAAAAGGAGGACAAGCCATAAGAGCTTGAAATTCAGACACATGTCTATAATGGCTAACAAAACTACAGTCTTTCAAAAACAATGCTGTAAGGAAGCTGAAGCTGCAGGCTCAAAAGGAGCCTGGGTCAATTTTTCTAAAACAAAACTAAGATCCCTGGGAGGTGGGGATGTTTCGTGGGAGATCTAATATGAAGGACGCCTTTAAGAAACTGTTTAACCTCAAATCTAGAAGCTAAAGGAGGTGATAAAGGCAGACAAGCAGAGATACCTGACAAGTGGGCCTTAACAGAAGAATAAACCAACCCAGCATTGAGACGTTTACACGGATTAAGATATAACCAAAGGAACATTCACGGACAGTAGATCCAGGTTACGAGAAAGACACCAAACAGAAAACCTCTTCCATTTAGAAAGTAGGATATCCTAGTTTTGGGCTTTCTGGCTTCCTGCAGAACTCCAAGCACGTCCTCAGAACAAAAGTGTCTGTATGGAATCAAAATCCTATCACCCACAGTGTCAGCTGAAGAGTGTAAGGATTGATGAGAGATCCTTTGTTTTGTGTGAGTAAATCCACCCTGTGAGGTAATTTGTGTTGGCTGCCCTTAGCTAAATGCAGAAGAAGAGGGAACTAATGTTGTCTGGGCCAAAAGGGGGTCACAAGATTTTGGGAGCATCCCTGTTGTATTTTGAACAGGACTTTTAGACTGTGGGGAAAGGGAGGAAAGGCATAAAGAAATATCCCCTTTGAAGAAAAACAAAAGGCATCCATCTTCCAGACCAGAGGACCTGGAACTCACAAAAAAGAGGAAGTTGTCTGTTCAGAGATAAGGCAACTAGCTCTACCTGAGGAGTACCTGGTGGACAATGTCCAGAAACACATCCCTGTGAAGCATCCACTCGTGGGATTGTGTTATGGACCTGCTCAGTCTGCCACAATGTTCTCACCTGTGGGAATATAAACTGCCTGAAGAGTCGCACTGTACTGGATAGCTAGGTCCCACATTAGAAGAGCCAACTGGCAAAGGAGGTAAGATCTTGTCCCCCCTTACTTGCTGACATTTCACATCACTGTGGTATTGTCTGTAAACACCTTGAGAGGCCCTGGGGAGAACAGGATGAGAAGCTTTAAGAGCCTTCATCTCCATGACAGTGATGTGGTCTTTCCTTTGTTGAGGAGATCAAGGACCCTGCACCTTTAGAGAGCTGAAGAATGCCCCCCTTCCCACATCTGAAGCATTTGTGAACAGCTCCTGAGAGGGAACAGGGGGTGGAAAAGATAGCCCTGGATTGAGAGTCAACTGCTGAATCCACCACTGAAACTCCAGCTTGAGGCATGGAAGAACAGCAACTAAGAAGTCCAGAGGATGAGAATGCAAACCACTGAAGTTTTTTCATGAAGAGTTTGGCAAAAGGGAAGATAAAAATGGGAGACACCATAAAACCTAGAGCTCTCAGAAACGCCCTTGCTGTGCTTAAGAGCAGAGGAAGAAGGGACTGAAAGAAAGAAATGAGAGTCAAGGCCTTGGGAGGAGGCAGGAAACCCAGCACTGGAACAGTCTGGATCTTGCACCTCAGAAATACATGATCCTGCAAAGGAGTCAGAGAAGACTTTTGGAAATTGATAGGGAACCCCAAGCTTTGCAGAAGGTAAATGGCAATGTGAGGATGCTACAGTACAACCTCTGGAGAGGATGCCTGAAGCAGGAGATTTTCTAAGTAGGGAAAGACTTGTACTTGTAAAACTTGAAACAGGCTCCACGAAGTATGATAATCCACTTTATTCACCACTGTTGTAACACGACAAACTGACGATAGAAAAATACATAAAAAAAAGACATAGATAATATATATACTAAGCGCTTTCACCCCTCTGTTGGTATGGCATCTTCAGAGTACAAAGCTGTTCTTTAGTGCTGCAGTTTAAATTGTTGCCAATTGCTCTAATCAACATACCTAATTGCAAAAATTGATGGATTAATTATATACTTAATCTTGACTTTAGTAAGTAAATCTGTCACACAAAACTCTACCCATTTAAAACCTATCTATGAACTTTAAAATAATCAACTTAATTTACTATAGCTTAATACAATTTCCTAAAAAAAGTGTATTTGTATTTGTAATACAATATGATACTAGTTAAGTAAATAAAAATATAAATACATTTAAATATGAATAAATTATGTATATAAAAATTAGTTAAAAAATACATTTGAACCTATGTAGATGTGTTGATGAAAATTGATACAAGTATGAATAAAAAGTGTAAAAATTATGTATATAGTATATAATGTATTTACAGTTTGGACCTAACATACATATAAATGTTTAATGAATATATAGTGAATGTATGTTAATTACTTGTGTCACACTAGGCTTATAAACACATTAAAAACATTTTTAGAGATCTCCATTTTAGAATACTTGAAATAGAGATAGACCCATCACCTGGTCTGAACGGGTCTATCTCTATTTCAAGTATTCTAAAATGGAGATCTCTTTGTATATAACTTAACACACAATGTATTGTTCCCTTCATACAAACAGTACATTATGTACAAAGAACAACTGTTGTATACAGTTAAAAATGTTTTTAATGTGTTTATAAGTCTAGTGTGACACAAGTAATTAACATACATTCACTATATATTCATTAAACATCTATATATATGTTAGGTCCAAACTGTAAATACATTATATACTATATACATAATTTTTACAATTTTTATTCATACTTGTATCAATTTTCATCAACACATCTACATAGGTTCAAATGTATTTTTTGACTAATTTTTATATACATAATTTATTCATATTCAAATGTATTTATATTTTTATTTACTTAACAAGTATCATATTTTATTACAAATACACTTTTTTTAGGAAATTGTATTAAGCTATAGTAAATTAAGTTGATTATTTTAAAGTTCATAGATAGGTTTTAAATGGGTAGAGTTTTGTGTGACAGATTTACTTACTAAAGTCAAGATTAAGTATCTAATTAATCCATCAATTTTTGCAATTAGGTATGTTGATTAGAGCAATTGGCAACAATTTAAACTGCAGCACTAAAGAACAGCTTTGTACTCTGAAGATGCCCTACCAACAGAGAGGTGAAAGCGCTTAGTATATATATTATCTATGTCTTTTTTTTATGTATTTTTCTATCGTCAGTTTGTCGTCTTACAACAGTGGTGAATAAAGTGGATTATCATACTTCGTGGAGCCTATTTCAAGTTTTACAGGTTTTTTGGTTCTCGCAAGTTACGTTTAAAGACTTGTACTTCCCTTAGCCTGCAAAATGTAATCACAGGAGCAAGGCATTTGTTGAATGGCCTTTGGGCAGTACAAAGGCTGTAGGGCAAAGCAGAGAACTGAAAATGCCAGGAAGGAACAGAGAAATGTAAAAACGTCCTGAAAAGGGGATGAATAAGAATGTGAAGATAAGCATCCTTGAGGTTAAGTAGCACTAGAAAAGCCTAAGGAAGCAGCACAGGGAGCAAAGTCTGAAGTGACAACATCCAAAAGGAAGGGACCTTCAGAAAGGAGTTCAAATGAGGGAGGTCTAGAATCGGTCTACAAGTGCCCTCTTTCCTGGGAACCAAAAACACTCTGGAGTAAAACTCCTTTTCCTTTGAGAAACTGGAACTTCCTGAATAGTTCCCTGAGTCAAAAGATCCTGAAGCCCCCCCCCCCACCGGAAAGAAAGCCAGCTGTTCCGAAGGGGGCTGAGGAATGCCCCTGAACGGGGGAAGAGATTTCAAGATCATGTAATATCCTAGGAGGATAATGGAAAGAATCCAGGAATCCTGAGTAATCTTTAACCAAACTCGAAGCGATAGGGAAAGAAAAAGAGAAAGAGGAATGTGGGTGAGAAAAGAAGGATAGTAAGACAGCACCTGGTTTGTCAGGAAAAGGAGATTTCTGGGTCACAGAAATCTGGGTAGGTTTAGCAGGAGGAGCCCTTTATTCCCCCTTCTTACCCTTGGGAGGAGGGTGAGACTGCCTATGAACAAAGGTCAGCTTCTTAGGGTAATTTCTTTCAAACGTAGGCACAGGGGAAACAAAACATGTTTAAATTCCTGCAAGGCATTACCCTTATCCTGAAGAGACAAGCAAATCAGCAGCAGCTGCACAAAGTAACTTGGCCTTAATATCATCAGGCAAAAGTTGAAGCCAAAGCCAGGAATACCTTTTCATTACAGGACCAAAAGCAGCAGCTCTGGAAGAAGCATCTGCTGCATCATAACTGCACTTAATAGAATGGCGAACCACATGAGAAGAAGTCCCCAACAAGGAGACAGCAGAAGTCTTCCCTTCAGAATCAGGAAGGTCAGAAATAACCTGACAGGCCTGAGAAAGAAGAGCCAAATATATCTGGACAGATGGGTCTGGTAATTGACAGCCCTAAAAGCCAACTTAGCAGAGGTAAAAACCTTCTTACCTAGTCTTTCCATAGTCGCACTATCAGAAGGAAGAAGCTTTGTGGAAGGCAGTAAATGAGATGGATTGTCAGATGCCACAGACACCACAGAGGGGTCAGCTGAAGGACATTTATAAAGGAATTTGCAATCCTCAGGCACCCTACAAAACCTATCAGGATTTTGGGGAGCATAAGGCTGGGACTTTGGAGCCTGAGACACAGTAGAAAATGCATCCAACAAGGCAGCCAAAACAGGAGGGACAGCAGAAGGTCTTGGAGAGTTCATTTACAGAAGCTTGTAATACCTTTTCTTTACCTCAGAAATTTGAGCACAATCCCATTGAAAAACTTCCCTCATCCTGGAAACTGTCTCCAAAGGAAATATCCTCAAAAGGAGTGTCAGGACTAGTAGATTCCTCTTCCTTAGGACCACAGTCTAAAGGGGAAGGAATCTGGGATGAATAAGCAAGGGATTTCTCATCTGACTCCACCTCTTCCTCAGAGGAATCCACTTCCCTAGGTCTTTTAAGAGGAGTTGAGGACCAAGTTGGAGCAGGAACAGAAACTCCTTGAGAAGGTTTCAAAGCAAAAAGGGCATTAAACAAACCCCGAGTGAAATTCTGCCATTCACTCTGAGGGTCCTTAGGAGTAGGAGAAACATATTTTGTTATTGGTTTCTTTTTCAAAGGGACGTCTGCCCTGTAAAACGTAGAAGGTTCAGATGCTAGATGACAATCCACAATCATAGTCAGAACTTCCTCTCTAACCAGAAACTAAGGAACATCCCTAGGCCCTTCGGTGATAATCAGCCACGGTTCCCCCTTGAACATCCGAAGTGGACATCTGTGAAGCTCCAGGGATATATGCGAGGAAGAAACCCGGCTGGCCAATGAAGGGGTCGCAGCAGAGGAATTCAAGTGAGGAGCCGGGAGATCCTCCAGGCTTTCACTAGCCTCAGGAGAGACATCCATCCGAGGTGATACAGCAAAAGAATCAGACCAAGACTTCTTGACCTTCTTCACGGATGGCTGATCCTCACAGTGGGAAGTTCCCTCCATAGTATTTTTTGCTAAAGGTTTAAGACATTGGCTCTCTAAATGCAAGGCCAAAGAGGAAAGACGGCTACAGAGAGTCTTTGGGATGAAAGTCTGACAAATGGAACAGGACATATGGGCATGGAAAGCACCAAGACAAAATAAGCACTGCTTGTGACAGTCTTTATGGGGAATCAGTCTCCCGCACTGACATTTACCCTTTCAGGATGACATGAAACCCCAAATGCAATAAACAAAAAGAAAAAAAGGAAAAAAAAAAAACAGTAGTAAAAACCCCAACAGGGGACTTATCTGAAACAGCTTGGTGAACCAGCAATGAAGCAGGCGTTCAGACCGATGATCAAATGAGTGTTCAGACTGGCGGCACAGAAGTTCTTAGGATGGTACGTCTGGACGTCACCTTTATGCCCAACGCTATATATTGGTAGCATACGTGTGACCTATGGCTTACTTTAAAGCAACCTAAAGGCTTTGTCATACTAGCTGGATGTTGGGTTGCCTGTGGTAGGGGAACCCTATTGTAAAGAATACTACAACAGTAAAATGGAACATCACTCCTAACTGATGCTATGGCTACCAAAAATATAGTCTTCCAAGTTAAAAACTACAATTCACACCTTGCAGCCAGTTCAAATTGTGATTGACTCAGGGCTTGTAACACTAAATTCAAATCCAATGGTGGAGTAGGCTCTTTAAAGGGGGAGTGGTCTCAGTAAAAAGGTTCCCTTTATAAATGCCTTACAGAGTCGTGATGAAGCTAAGGTCGAACTGTCAACTACTATATAGAAATGAAAAATGTCAGCCAATTGTACTTTAACTATTGAGGAACATTCAATTTTTCATTAAAAATAGTAGCCAAAAATGTAAGAACTTTGGGTACTGGTACTGAAAAGGAGTCAATGTCTTTCTTTTGTGCCCAAATAAAAAATCTTTTCCATTTACTTTTGTAAATATTCCTAGTGGAAGCTTTGTGGGAAGACAAATAAATGTGATGGACAGGACAGGAGAGCCTGGGTTGTCTAGTTATCAATGGAATTGGAGAAACCATGCAGTCAACTTTAGGCCCAAAACAGCCAGGTGAATCATGTCTGTCGGATGAGAGAGAATGTCAGGCATTGGATTCATGATCCAAGGCGGATGAACTAGATGAGGCCAAAGAAAGGGGAACCAAATCTGACAAGGCCAATAAGCAGCAATGAGGATGATTGTGCTCTTCAATCAAGATGCTTTCTGAAGAAACCTGGGGATTAGAGGAGTTGGGGGGGTAAACATATAGGAGACTGGGAGGGGCCAATCATGGAAGACATTGTCTCTCGGTGACTCCCCCAGTGGGGGGGGGGGGGGGATCAGGGCAAACAACCTGCTGCATTTGTTGTTGAGGGAAGATGCAAAGAGGTCGCAGCATGGCTGGCCCCACTGGTGGAATATGTTCTTTGCAATTTTCTTGTTCAGACACCACTCATAAGGCAACAGGATGGACCTGCTCAACCTGTCTTCTATCACACTGGATTTCCCCGGAATGTGCATAGCTATCAGAAATTGATTAGATGAGAGCACCCCACATTCTCTGAGCTTCTCGACATAAGACATATGATCTGGTTCCTCCTTGTTTGTTGATGTACCAGACTACTGACATACTATCTGTCTGAACTGCAATAGTCCCTGAAGGGATTTCCCCGGAATGTGCATAGCTATCAGAAATCGATTAGATGAGATCACCCCACATTCTCAGAGCTTCTCGACATAAAACTTACGATCTGGTTCCTCCTTGTTAGTTGATGTACCAGACTACTGACATACTATCGGTCTGAACTGCAATAGTCTCTGAAGGGAGAAGGCCTGCAACACTAGCAGAACTGCTCTCATTTCTAAGACACTGATATACATGTTGGCCTCTTCTGAGGATCAGATGCCTTGTACCATCTTTCCCAAAAAGTGCCTCCCCCCACCCAAATTTGGATGTGTCCATGGTCACTATGGCCATGGGCTAAGGAAGTATGAAAGGGCAGCCTTGTAAATTCTGGTCTGAGCTAATCCACCACCTGAGTTACCTTTTGCATGCTTGAGTTATTTTGATATGAGTGGACAACAGCTGGTATAGGATGGATGACTGAGTTACGAAAATCCACTGAAGAATTCTCATATGGTATCTTGCCAATGGAACCAAAATTATGGCAGCAGACGTTGACCCTAAAGCCTATAGAATCAGTCGAGATGACAGTGAGAAATTTTGAATTATCTTTTTGACTTGTAATCAAATAGTTTGTACTCTTGGCAAAGGAAGGGAGGCTATCTCTGATACAGTATTGAACAAAGCTCCCATGAATTCTAGTACTTACTGCTTTTAGCTGAGCTTTGTTGAAATTGATGGCAATGCCTAGTTAAGAGCACAACTGAAGCAAAAAAAAATCTCTTGCTTTGATCAATAGAAACCTAGTCAAAGCAGTTATGAGCCAGTCGTCCAAGTAACGAAACTCTCAGAAAAGGTGCAGTATCAAGTGAGGTACTACTACTACTACTACTACTGCTGTGCATCTGGTGAACACCCTGGGGGCTGTGGTGAGGCCAAAGGACAGTGCTCTGAATTGGTAATGACTGGCTCCTGGCTGGAAGTGTAGGTATCTCCTGGATCACCTGTTAATTGTTATGTGATAGTACACATCTTGAAGATCTTCTGAGCACATCCAGTCGTCCTTGCGCAGGAAAGGCAAAATGGACTAAACTGTGACCATCCGGAACTTTGTATACAGAACAAATTTGTTCAGATTGCTGAGATCCAAAATTGGTCTCCAGTCCCGTTTTCTTCGGCACTAAAAAGAATCTTTTCTTTTTGACACAGTGACATAAGCAATCAAACATTTATATAAATGAAAACAAACCATACCGACACAATCCTAGTTGCAAGCATTTCAGATTACAAAGCATACTGACACACTCCCACAGTTGCAAACATTATACATCACTTATCTACCAAACATACCTCTCAACCTCTTAGAGCAAAAAGTCTGGACAAAGCCTAAAATGATGGGGGGACAAATAGGGAGAGATTTCAAATATTGCTCTTACAAACTAAGAAAGTTGAGAGAATAATAGGTTTTGCATTAGCATGAATTTTCTGAAGGATGTGGAGTCTTAAACTGAAATATTTGTCATTATTTAATGACTTCAATCCTCAGCTATCTGCCAGAAATGTATAGATTTTAGGAGGAACACACCAAAAATATGAGGCAAAAATCTGAACATTCTGCGAAAATCTGTACAGTTCAGAGGTATGCGTACCCAATCATTTTCATTCAAACACTGCATATCTCATTTAATACCTGCCTTATTTTAAACCTCATTCCTCTCCTGTATGTACTGTTCCCACAATTCCCATTTTTTCCTATGTAGCTTGCTCCTTCCCTTTTCTAAAGATCTCAATTCCAGTTGCTTTATCTCTGTAACTATATTCATCACCTCTAATATAGTTGGTTTAGATTCTGATTTCCATTTTCTACTAATTCCTTTTTTGGCAGCCACCATAATTAGACACAGCAAGGCCATACCATGCCTCGGCAATTCTGATTCTGTATCACAGCTCAGAAAAATCATCTCCCTCGTCACACCAACCCACCCACCCAGCATCTCCGACAGTGCATCCCGCAGGGAATCCTTAAAGTCCGCCAACCACAGTGCTCCAAGAAAATATGTTCCCAAGTACCTCTTTCTTCCTTGTCACAACCCCAACATTTGGTGTCTACCTGACAACAAATTCTCTGGAGTGTACTTGGGGTATAAAAATATCTATGTAAACATTTCCAAGCAAAAATCCTAAATCTTCTAGATTTTGTTGCATAGGGAGACATACATATATCCTCTCATTGTTTCTTTGTGAATTGCTTCTCCAATCTCTCTCCCCAAGCCTTTCTAAACTCCTCTGATTGATTCTTATAGTTACTGTACAATATTTTATATGTTCTACTAATTATTTCTTTTTTAATGGCAGCTTCTGTTCTAGATTCTACTAAAAACTCTACCAGTGCTGGTCTTTCGATTAGGACCCCCCTATTTTCTTCTCTTTGCCTATACTCTGATATTGGTCCTAGATAGGGAAGGCAATCTCTAACCTGCAGTCCAAATAAATTCTTGGCCTCTTCCCACTCTTACCATTCCCCCTCTAGTTATTTCCTCACAATACCCTGGTACCTTTGCCATTTTTTCCAATAAATTCCAGCCCCCTCTTGCCTATTGTCTATATCCCTAATTGCAGTCATCCCTACTGGAGGAATCTCCTTTCTCCATTCCTGTGTTGGCTTAGCTCTTAGAATGGAAGAATCTCCTTTTTCCATTCCTGTGTTGGCTTAGTTCTTAGAATACTTTCTAATGCTTTATGGATATATTATTCTGCATGATGAGTATTATTCTCCTTAAAGGCCTGCATCCAAAATCCCAATCTCTCCTTCTTTCTTGTGCCCCCCCCTGTTTCATCATCACCCTTTCCACTTTGAAAAAGAGGTTATGTACCTACCATAACGTTCCATGTTAGTTGTCTTCATCTCACCTTCCTTCTTGCTGCTTCGGCTCCGACTCGGCCATCTTCTTTAGCTCGAGAGCTGTTTACTGGCTCGAGGTCACCCCTTATCCCAGAATGCCCAGCGTCAGCTACCCAAATCTCATTTGTGATAGCGCACACTAGACATTAGTAGAGTAACCAGTTACTAAACTGGTTGTCCAATGCACATAAACAAGGAAAGAGTTATAGATTTACCTGGCATGTGAAGTAATAAAAGATGCTCAGCCAGTGAAAACAAAAGGGAACTCCTCACAATCCTGTAGGAAGGGGGAAGGAGGGAGGGAAGCAAGAAGGAAGGCGAGATGAAGACAACTAACATGGAACGTTATGGTAGGTACATAACTTCTTTATGTTAAGTTGTCTATCTCGCCTTCGTTCTTGCTGTTTGGGACAGCGTCCCTAGCACCTAAAATCCCAGGTGGCTCATTGGAACAAACTCTTCAGAACAGTAGAACCAAAGGAAGCTCTGCTCCAGGAGACAATATCTACCTTGTAATGAGAATAAAAGTGTGGGGGTTTGCCCAAGTGGCAGCTGCACAGATTGAGTCTATGGGCAACCTAGACTGAAATGCTACAGAGGTGGCTAATGCTCTAGTGGAATGACCTTTTGGTTTAGCTGGTAGCTCTTTATTTCGTAATTGATAAATAAAGGCAATAGTATCAGATAACCATCTGGATAAGGTCACTTCAGAAACTGGAAGACCTTGTTTGTTGAAAGCATAAGAAAGAAATAACTGGTCTGACTTTCTTAGCTCCTTAGTTCTATGGAGGTAAAAACACAATTGTCTGTGTACATCCAATTGGTGGAGTTTGTATTCTGCCTTGTTGTTGTGATTGGGAAAGAAAACTGGGAGATCTATGGATTGATTTAAATTGTTCTCTGGGCAGACTTTAGGAATAAAGGATGGATTGGTCCTCAGAGAAACTCTGTCCTTGTGAAACACCAGGTAAGGTGGACGAACACATAGTGCTTGAAGTTCTGAGACACATTTAGCTGAAGTGATAGCAACCAGAAAAAGTGTCTTCCAAGAAAGAAATTTTAAAGGGCATGATGTTGCCGGTTCAAAGGAAGGCAAAATTAAGGAGGCTAAAACTAAATTGAGATCCCAAGGAGGGGGAGGATCTCTAATTGGGGGTCTAAGAAGAGATGTTTCTTTCATAAAGGCTTTGCAGAGCTTATGAGACATTATGCTAGAATTAAACATACCGATATGAAAATTAGAAATGGCAGCTAGTTGTACTCTGATGGTAGCGGAAGCCGCACCAGACTGAAAAAGCTGTGTTAGAAATTCAAGAATTTCATGGATCGGGGCTGAGAAAGGATCCAAATTTCTAGATTCTGCCCAGTAAGAAAACCGTTTCCATTTACTAGCATACGTTTTCCACATAGTAGACTTATGTGAGGAAACAATAATATCACGGACTGCTGTGGAGATATTGGAAAGCCTGGCTAAGGTTGGAAGTGGAGTAACCAAGCTGTGAGCTGGAGAGTTTGAAGGGATTGGTGTAACCCACCTGATTGGTGAATCAGCAGATCTGGAACCGAGTTCAGAATCCATGGCTGATCCAGAAGGTGGAGGTGTAGGAACAGGAACCATATTTGTCAAGGCCAATATGGGGCAATTAGGATCATTTTGCAACCCATCAATTTTTCTTTCCGTATGAGTCTTGGAATTAAGGGAAAAGGGGGAAAAGCATAAAGAAGTCCCTGAGGCCAAACGTGGACTAGAGGTTCTCTGGGTATATGACCTGGAAGAGGAAGTAGGGAGAAGTAGCTGCTGCATTTCTTGTTGAGAGGAGTGGCAAATAGGTCGCAGCAAGGCTGTCCCCATTTGCGGAAGATAAGATCTGCAACTTCCTGATTCAGAGACCACTCATGAGGCATGAGGATAGCTCTGCTGAGCCTGTCCACTATAACGTTGGATTTCCCAGGGATGTGCATTTCTATCAGAAAACGTTGGGAGGAAATCACCCATTGCCACAGTCTGAGTGCTTCTCGACATAAGGGGTAAGACCTGGTCCTGCCCTGTTTGTTGATGTACCACACCACTGACATGTTGTCCGTTTGGATTGCAATGGTCCCGGAAGGAAGAGAGTCTTGAAGGGCTTGCAATGCTAGCAGAACCGCTTTCATTTCTAGGACATTGATATGCAGATGGTACTCGTGAGGTTGCCAAGTTCCTTGGACTGTCCTGCCTAGATAATGCCCCCCCACCCTATCAAGGAGGTGTCCGTGGTCACTGTGGCTACCGGAGGGGGTTGTATGAAGGGTCTGCCCTGAATTACTAGTGGGGAGACTATCCACCAAGAAAGGTGTCTTTTGCATGTTTCTGTGATCAGGATCATGTGAGACATGGGTAGTTACTGGAAAGACCACTGCGTGTAAAGAAGCCACTGAAGGATTCTCATGTGGAAACGTGCTAATGGGACAAGAATTGCAGTTGCCATGGAGCCTAGAGCTTGGAGGACATGTTTGACTTGAACCCTTCTGCTCTGTATTAGAATTAACACTTGTTGACGAATAGTTGTATGTAACAGACTGACAGGGCAACAAGGTAAATTTTTCGAAATTTACTGTAATGCCTAGTTGAGTGCATGATGTGATTGTATAATCCCGTGCCTCTAAGAGTTGACATCTGGTGGTAGCAGTCAGGAGCCAGTCGTCTAGATAGGGAAACAACTGGAATCCTAGACGCCTCAGGTGAGACGTGACTACTGCAATACACTTGGTGAACACCCTGGGGGCTGAGGTGAGATCAAAGGGCAGAGCTCTGAACTGATAATGACTGGCCCCTACCCAGAAGCGAAGAAATCTCCTGGAGCATCTGTCCATCTTGATATGGTAGTACGCGTTCTGAAGATCTATCGAGCACATCCAATTGTCCTGACCCAAAAAAGGGAAAATGGACTGCAGTGTCACCATCTGGAACTTTTCTTTTTGTACAAATTTGTTCAATCTGCTGAGATCCAGTAGGGGTCTCAAATCCCCTGTCTTTATGGGTACTAAAAAGAATCTTTGAGTAAGTTCCGGATCCTAGTTGGTCTGCGGGGACTTCTTGAATGGCTCTTTTTTCTAGCAGTCTTAGTTTGGGTGGGACATCTGGGATGGGCTTTTTCGATTCTATGGGGGATTGATGGAAGGGAATGTTGTAACCTCCAGATATGATGGATAGTACCCAATCTGTCTCTTGTTATATTTTGCCAGGCTTTTGGGTACAGCAAAAGTCTTCCACTAACTGCCTCCAGAGGTGAGCAGTCGGGCAACCCTTCAGGGATGCTGGAAGGGTTTGGCAGAGAAAGTTTCTCTGTCACCCTGGTTTTGCGGTCCCCCTCTGCCACGAGGGCGGCGTCTGTTATTGTTATTTCCCCCTCTGCCCCTGGGGGAAAAATCACCACCTGTGTCAGGCAGGGGTCCCTGGGATTTTCGGAACCACATTTTTCCACTCTTCTGATCCTTGGGATAAGGTCTGGAAGGAATGGAAAAATGGACTCCCACGGCAGAGAGTGTATTGCCTTCTTGCTCACACCTGGTCAACGTGTCTTTCACCTGAGACCCAAAGAGAAAAGAGCCATCAAAGGGAGTATTGGTGAAGGATGCTCGAAAGGGTTCCGCAAATTGACACAGCCGCCGCATCCAAGCATGACTCCTGAGTGCCACTCCTATTCCTGCGGCTCTGCTCGCTCCATCGGCTGCATAGGAAATCAGCCTCATGGAGGAGTTAACTATGGAATTAAGAGTCGTAAGTTGAGAAGCTACTTTGGCTGGTGCTCCCTCAGCTGTAGGATCTTGAAGGGCATCTCCAAGCTCTTTCAGGAGATCCCCTTGAAAATGTGTAAAATGGCATAGATAATTCAGGGACCTCATTGAAAAGGTCGCTGAAGCAAACATTCGCTTTCCATATCTGTCCATCATCCGAGACACTCTGTTCCGAGGATGAACAGATGAAGAGATCTCTGCTAACTCTATCTTGGTGGCTGCTACTACCACCATGGCATCAACGGGCACACCTTTGGAGAGGAAATGCTTGTCCTGGGGGGCTGTAATGAATTTATTTGGTCTCCTCAGAGTAGGTTCCACAGAATCTGGAGATGACCAAGCCTTTCGAGCCACTACAGACAAGAGTGGATCGAAAGGAGGAGATACCCAGGAGGTGGAAGGTCAGGAACCGAATGCGTCCAGGTATACAGACTCATACTCGGTAGGGGCTAGGGAAGTCCAGTCCCTCCTCTGCCTAAGCATTTCAAGGATGTCCGAAAAGGAAACATCTTCAGAGGGAGACCTTGGGGACCCTTCCGATTCATCCATGTCTGTATCTGAAGTGACAGACTCAGGGGAGTCTATGTGCTTCCTCTTGCACTTCTTCTTCCAGGGAGGCTCCTCCGAGAGATCAGGGGAGGCTTCGGAAGAGGAGAGATCACCCAATGGTGTGTCCTGGCGCATAGGTTCCCTACGCTTGGGGTCTGGAAGAGAAGTAGAGGTTGGCACAGACACCACGGGGGGAGGAGCTGGCATTAGAGCCGTCTCGGGGGACAGCGCACTCCGCATGACCTTGAAGGCTTCCTGACCTCTAGGCAGAGAAAGCTCTGGAAACAGGAGTTTTTCTCCACGTCGAGGGTGTCGGCTCTGAGGCCGATGTTGGAGCCGAGCTCACCTGCGCCGAAGGGTCCGATACCACTCCCTCCCTCGGAGCCGACGAGAGAGCCTTGGCGACCAGATCCCTCGATAGAAGGTACAATCGAGGTAATCGGAGCCGACGTCGGAACCAAAGGAGAAATTATGATCGGCGCCGACAGTTCTACTGCCTGTGGATGCATTGTCTCCGGCTCTGAGCTAAAAGTAGTCGGAGGAGGAATAGAAATAGAGGCGGTTGGAGCAGATACCTGTTGAGGTGGGATGGACAGAATATTTGCCAGTGCCTGTGACTTAAGCAACCTACTTACTACTCTCTCTACATCATGATCTGATAATCTAGAGGATCGAGAGTAGTGGGAAGAATGATGGCTACGTTCACTCTGTAATAAAGGTGACTGTGGTGCCGAGTGGATGGACTCCAAGGATGGCGACCTCAGTCTCTTATGGCTCCGACACGGCTCCAAAATAGCAGATGGAGTCGACGGAGGAGTTGTCTTGTTGGTGCCAGCCGGTACCGACATACTTGGTTGATCAAGTAAAGGAGTCAGCTCCGAAGGTGGAGCCGACGGCTTGACACACTTAGGGGATTTCGCTGGCTGAATACTTTTAGCTGGAGAATCCTGAGGACCCTTGGACTAAAAGCATGACATATAGAACAGGAGTCCTGCAGGTGAACAGCGCCCAAACAATAAGCAGAACTAGTGTGCCCATCTGTCATCTGACAGCATGAGTAACACTTTTTGAAGCCAGATTCCTTAGTATCTTTAGACATTATAGAAACAACAACCACACAACAAATAATGAAAAACTATACTATAAAAACATAAAAACAAGAACAGAGTTTTTTTTTTTTTTTTTTTTTACAGTTACAGAATAGAAGGAAAATACAAGTTATGTACTTACCATAATGTTCCATGTGAGTTGTTTATCTCGCCTTTATTCTCACTGATGGGTTCGGCGCCGATCCTCTGCACTGACATGGCCGATTGCAAGCTCAAGGTTTGCCAGTAGCTCGAGACCAAGCCCCTTATCCCACAATGCACTGCTGGAATTACCTCAGATCTTGTTTGCTGCGAATAACAGTATATACATATACATATATATATATATATATATATATATATATATGTGTGTGTGTGTGTGTGTGTGTATATATATATATATATATATATATATATATATATATATATACACACACACACACACACACATATATATAACATATACATACCCTTATATATATCTCTAAGAAGAACACTTCCCAAAGGGGAAGAAGAAATACTGAATAACCAGGATGGTACTAGCCTCTAAGTCAACAGTCAGCCTGGAGGGGGAAGGAGGGAGGGATGTGAGAATAAAGGCGAGATAAACAACTCACATGGAATGCTATGGTAAGTTCATAACTTCTATATGTGAAGTTGTTAAATCTCACCGTTTATTCTCACTGATGAGTAGCATCCCTAGCGCCCTCAACCTTGGGTGGCTCATGGGAGTATGTTCTTCAGTACCATAGAACCAAAGGAAGACCTGTCCCTTGAAGCCCTATCTACTTTGTAATGTGTGATAAAGGTATGAGGCTTAGACCAAGTGGCTGCAGCGCAAATATTGTCAAGGGGCAATTTAGCTTGAAAAGCAGAAGAGGTAGAGACAGCTCTGGCAGAATGAGCTTTCGGTTTGTGCGTTAAAGGCATGCTGGCATTCTTATAAACAAAGGATAAACAATCGGATAACCATTTAGATAAAGTTGTTTTAGCCACTGGATTGCCTTTTCTTGCTTCTTAGAAGGATGCAAAAAGATAAAATCTGAGCTGTCTGTGAACATCAGGTTTGTGCAGCATATATTCCAATTTGCTAGAGTGGTCGGGGAAAAAGACTGGCAAGTTCAATGACCTGATTGATATTTGATTCAGAACAGACTTTAGGTAAAAATGAGGGGTTTGTTCTGAGAGTTGCTAGAGTGGTCGGGGAAAAAGACTGGCAAGTTCAATGACCTGATTGATATTTGATTCAGAACAGACTTTAGGTAAAAATGAGGGGTTTGTTCTGAGAGATACTCTATCAGCATGGAAGATCATGTAGGGTGGTCTGATAGATAATGCTTGAAGTTCTGACACTCTGTGGGCAGACATAATGGCCAAAAGAAAAATTGTTTTCCAAGATAAAAATTTTAAATCGCAAGAAGATGCTGGTTCAAAAGGGGGAAGAATAATTTGAGACAGCATAAAGTTTAAATTCTAGGGAGAAAAGGGAATTTTGATTGGAGGTCTCATATGACGAATGCCTTTAAGGAAGGTTTTAGATAATTTATGGCTCATAATACTTGAGCTACCAAGACCAAGGTGAAAATTTGAGATAACAGCTAACTGAACTCGAACTGTAGCAGCTGCTGCCCCTTCCTTAAAAATTTTTGTCAGGAATTCTAAAATCGAAGATAGCGGAGCTCGGAAAGGGTCAATGTTCTGCGCGTTGGCCCAAATTGAGAACCTTTTCCATTTACTGCCATATAATGTCCTGGTAGATGGCTTGTGAGAAGATAAGAGAATCTGTCTTGTATCTTCTGAAATTGAATGAAGCCTGGCAATTAGAGGAAGTGGATTAGCCAAGCAGTTAGTTTCAGGGACTGCAGAGAAGGATGAAGATCCCCTGACGGGTGAGTCAGAAGGTCCGGAACTGGGTCCAGGATCCATGGATCTTCCAACAGATGATGGTGTAGAAACGGAAACCAAATCTGTCGAGGCCAGTAGGGGGCTATGAGTATAACAGTCCTTCCCAGCGATTTTGCTTTCTGTAAAAATCTGGGTATTAATGGGAAGGGTGGAAATGCATAGAGTAGACCCGGGGGCCAATCGTGTAAAAGTGCGTCTCTCGGGGGGGGTGACCGGGAGGTGGCATTAGGGCAAAGTAGCTTCTGCATTTTGAAATGATGTGGCTGGCAAAAAGGTCGCAGCAAGGCTGGCCCCATTTGTGGAAAATCAACTCCGCAACCTGTTGTTTGAGAGACCACTCGTGAGGGAGTAATACTGCCCTGCTTAGCTTGTCCGCTATCACGTTGGATTTCCCCGGGATGTGCATTGCTAACAGAAAATGCTGGGACAACACAGCCCATTGCCAGACCCTGAGGGCTTCTCGACAAAGGGGGTAAGACTTGGTTCCGCCCTGCTTGTTCAAGTACCAGACTACTGACATCTTGACAGTCTGAACTGAAATAGTCCCTAGAGGGAGAGAGTCCTGAAAGTACTGCAACGCCAGAAGTACCGCTTTCAACTCTAGAACATTGATGTGCAGATGTGATTCTTGATCTGTCCATGTGCCTTGGGCAGTCTTTCCCTGAAAATGCCCCCCCCCCCCTATCAGGGAAGCGTTCGTGGTCACAGTGGCTACTGGGGGGGGGGCAAAGGGTCTTCCAATCGTGACATGAAGAGACGTCAACCACCACCGAAGGTCTCTCCTGCAAGAATCCGTGATAAGAATCCTGTGGTGCATCGGTAGTTTCTGGTAAGACCACTGAGCGAAGAGGAGCCATTGAAGAATTTGCATATGCATCCTTGTGAGTGGTACAGTGAGGATTGCTGCCACCATCAAACCTAGTACTTTCCATACCTCCGCTGCTGTAGCTTTGCTCTTTGACACCAGTGAGCTGACATTTTGGCGGAGAAGACAGACTCTTTCGATAGGGAGACGCAGAGTGGTAGTTGAGGTATCTAACTCTGCTCCTATAAAAACGGTATGCTGCGACGGCGATAAGGCAGACTTTTCGAAGTTGATTGTAATTCCAAATTGATGGCAGAGTGTCAGAGTGTATTGTGTTGCCTGAGTCAATTGATGCCTGATGGTAGCGGTGAGGAGCCAATCATCTAGGTATGGAAACACCTGGAATCCTAGACGTCTCAGGTGAGCCGTGACCACTGCCATGCATTTGGTGAACACTCTGTGGGCTGTAGTGAGACCAAAGGGCAGGGCTCGAAACTGGTAATGACTGGCTCCCAGCCGGAAGCGCAGATGATATCTGGAGCGTTTGTTCATGAAAGCGCAGATGATATCTGGAGCGTTTGTTCATCTTTATGTGATAGTACGCGTCCTTGAGATCTATGGAACACATCCAATCGCCTTTCTCTAAGAAATGAAGAATGGACTGAAGCGTGACCATTCGGAACTTCTCTTTCTTTACGAACTGGTTGAGTCTGTTGAGGTCCAAGATAGGTCTCCAGTCCCCTGTTTTCTATGGTACCAAAAAGAATCTTGAGTAAGTTCCGAATCCGACTTGGTCTGCTGAGACTGGTTGGATGACTCTTTTTTTCTAGCAATCTGCGGACCTCTACGATTGCTTGTTCCCTGAGATAGGGTGGAACATCTGGGATTTTCTTTATAGAAATAGGAAGGGTAAAGAACGGTATGAAATATCCTCTGGAAATGATGCTTTGTACCAAAGTATCCGATGTTATGTTCAGCCAGGCTTCTGGGTACAAAGACATGTGACCCCAGACTGCCTCCAGAGCTGAACAGTCAGGCCCCCTTTCAGGGGCGCTGATAGGACTGACCGGAGAACTGACCCCTGTCACCCTGTTGTTGAGGACCCCCTCTGCCACAGGGGCGGTGTCTTCCGTTATAATCCCCTCCTTTGCATCTAGAGGGGGTTTCTCCACGTGTGTCCTGAAAGGCTGCCTGAGTTTTTTGGAACCACATTTTTCCTCCCCTAGGGCCCTTGGACTAGGGCCAAGTAGGGGTCGAAAAACAGACCCCAGCGGCAGATAAGGTCTTGCCTTCCTGCTCACACCTGGTTAAAGCCGAAACAGTGATGAGCCATCGAATGGGGTATTAATAAAGGAAGACTTAAAGGGTTCCACAAAAGAACAGAGACGTATCCGGGCTTGTCTTCGAAGAGCAATGTCCGAACTAGCAGCTCTACTTGAACCATCAGCTGCATAGGATATGAGATGTATGGACGAGTTCACCACTGAGTTTAGGGTAGCGAGCTGGGCGTTGACTTTGTCGGCCACTCCTGCAGCTACCGTACCCTGGAGATGATCTCCTAGCTCTTTCAGGAGGTCTCTCTGTAGTCTTGTAAAATGGTTTAAGTAGTTCAGTGATTGCAGAGAAAAAGTCTCTGAACTATACATGTGCTTCCCATATCTATCCATAACCCTAGAATCTCTGTTAGGGGGATGGATAGAAGAGGATGTCTCAGATACTTCCTTTTTGGTGGCTGCAGCTACCACCATGGCATCAACAGGCACTCCTTTTGTCAAAAATGTCTTGTCCACTGGGGCAGATATGAATTTATTGGGTCTACGAGGAACAGGTTTCATGGCCTCCGGTGACTCCCACGCCTTATGAGAGATCAGTTCCATGAGCTCGTCGTAAGGTGGAGACACCCAAGAAGTGGAAGGTTGAGACCCAAAAGCCTTTAAGAGCACGGACTCATCCTCAGTAGGGGTCTTGGATTGCCAATCGCCCCTCTGACTAAGGATCTCTAGTATCTCTGCAAAGGAAATATCCTCAGAGGGGATCGAGGGGACCCTTCTGACTCATCTAAGTCCGTGTCAGATGTCAAAGGCTCCTGTAGGGAGTCTAAGTGCCTCCTCTTGCACAGTCTCTTCCTGGGCACCTCCTCAGTGGGGGGATCTGGGGAGGTCTCAGAAGAGCAGGTGACGCCCTGTGGGGGTACTTGAGGCTCGGGGTCTCTACGCTTAGAGGGATCGATAGATGAAGAAGCAGACACAGGAGCTTGAGGGGAGAGGGAAAGCTGAACCGATGCTGATGTTGTCTTTGGAGACAAAACTCTCCTCATAGCATCGAAGGTACCATGGCTCCGACGAGAAGGAGTGGATGGATGCGAGAGTACCGTCCGATCCTCCCGCATCAAAACCCTGGGCTCTGAGCCCGAGGTAGGAGCCGAGCTCATCCGAGCCGAAGCCCAGAGAGGAAGAGACGGCACCGACAAGTCGGTGCGACTATCCTCCCCGGACATGACGGGAGAGCGTCGGCTCCTAGAGCCCTCGGTCGGGGCCGAGGACATCCGTGTAGATGGAGCCGATAACACCGGAGCGGGTATCGGCTCCAAGGGTTCGACCACCATCTGTTCAATTTCCTTCGGCTCCGAGAGTCCAGTACAGCTCGGAGGAGTAGACAAATCCGGTCCCATGGTCTTCGGTACCGATGAGCTGGTCAGGGCCGACAACAATTTGGCAAGTCCTGGTGCCTGTAAAAGCTTCTGTACTAGCCGATCCATGTCCAAATCTGAAAGGCTGACTGAAGATTTAGCTGAATGCACCGAAGGTGCTGACTGGAGCAGAGGTGAAGAAGGAACTTCAGAGACCGGCTCTAATATTGAGAGCTGGCTCCGAATCAAAGGTACACTTGGTTCCAATGACTGTGGAACCGATGACCCTCCTTCTGAAACCTTAGCCTTTTTTGAGACCTTATCTGAAGACTTAGATTTTGAGGATTTGAAGGATGTACTAGCACCCTCATGGCTACTCAAAACTTCCGAAAAAGATTGCTGTAGCAATCCCCTGTCTATAAGTTTCCTCCTTCTCTCCAAGAGGACTCTTGAAGAAAAGGAGTGGCAAATGCTACAGGTGTCTTGGAGGTGTTTAGCCCCCAGACAGTAGACACACTGAATGTGTCCGTCAGTGACGGACATTTTCTGCCCACAATCTAGGCATTTTTTGAATCCCGATTTGGGATGGGATTTCTCCTTATCATCCGACATTTTAAAGGAAAAAACAGTAAATTAGATCCACAAACAACTAAGCCCAATCCGGGCAATATCTATAACAGTATTCTATATATACAAATATAGATACAAATATAGGGCTAAGAGGCCCACAGAAAAAGCCTATTATAAGGATTAAGTAGAGAAAAAAGGGCTAAAGGCCCACACAACTAAGAAGCCAACAAGGCCCTAACTTTTAAACTGTTTATACTATCTAAGTATTTAACTAGAGAGTAAATATAATAGAACTAACACACACTATATTTTTTTAAACAAAAAAGACAAAAAAGAAAACTTTTTATAGGCTTGCTGTTAATTTTTTTCTAAAATGGTCCGAGCTAGCTGGATCACCGAGACACAACAATATATAATATCAAAAAGATTATACTAAGCCTGAGCCAGTAAGGAGCAACCTCGCAGCTGAAGTGGCAAACGAGATCTGGGTAGCTGACGCTGGGCATTCTGGGATAAGGGGTAGCCTCGAGCCAGTAAACAGCTCTCGAGCTATAGAAGATGGCCGAGTCAGAGCCAAGGATCGGCTCCGAACCCAAACAGCAAGAATGAAGGCGAGATAGACAACTTAACATTTATAGTTGTCTGCTTGTACCATGTACAGCAGCCTTAACTGTGTAGCTCCGAAATGCCCCATTCAAATTGTGTAATCCCAATCTGCCCTGTTCTACTGGAAGAATCAACTTATCCCACTTGACTCTTGCTGTCTCCCCCTCCCAGATAAAGTCCTTCAGCTCTTTATTACTCGCTGTCCAAAACTTTCTCCTCTGGTAGATAAAACTATGCCTGACCTGTGTATAAGACTAAAGGTACTAAAAGCATTTTGACTGCTTGTATCTTACTATCCATATAACAAAGCTTCCATTTTCTCAGTTTTTGCAATATCGTTTGTTTAGTCTCTTCCCACATATCCTTAGCTGCCACACCAGGATCATTTTTAATCTATACTCCTAAATACTTCTTTTTATAATATCCCCATAAATATGGATATTGCTGAACCAATTCATGTGTGGGTACATAACTTACCGCTACTGCCTTTGTTTCAGCTTCATTAATTTTGTATCATGAAAAGATTTGAAACGGTCTCAAAATGTTCCACAACACTGTAATGCCTCTTTCTGGTTTTGTCAGGTATAAAATAATCTTCTCCTTCCTCTTCTTCTTCTCTTTCAGCTGTTCCTGTTAGGGGTCACCACAGCAGATCATCTGCTTCCATTTCTTCTAGTCCTCTGAATCTTGCTCTGTCATACCAACCACCTGCATGTCCTCTCTTACCACATCCAAAAACCTTACCCTTGGCCTTCCTCATTTCCTCTTACCTGGCAGCTCTATCCTTAGGATCCTTTTCCTAATATACCTAGCACCCCTCCTTAGCACATGTCCAAACCAATGCAATCTCACCTCTCTGGCTTTGTTTCAAAACCGTCCAACCTGAGCTGACCCTCTAACAAACTGATTCCTAATCCTGCTCATCCTTATCACAACCAAAGCAAATCTTAACATGTTTATCTCTGCCACCTCCAGCTCTGACTCCTGCCTTTCTGTCAATGCCACCGTCTCCAACCCAAATAACATAGATGGTCTCACTACCCTCTTGTAGACCTTTCCTTTCACTCTTACTAGTGCCACACAATCACAAATCACTCCTGACACTTTTCTCCACCCACTCCATCCTGCCTGTACTCTCTTCTTCACCTCTCTTCCACACTCACCAATACTCTGAACTGCTGATCCCAAGTATTTAAACTCGTCCACCTTCACCAGCTCTGCATCCTCACCATTCCTCCATCCTCCCTCTCATTCACACACATATATTCTGTCCTAATCCTGTTGATCTTCATTCCTCTCCTCTCTAGCGCACATCTCCACCTCTCCAGGATCTTCTCAACCTGTTCCCTTCTCTCACTACAGATCACAATGTCATCCACAAACATCACAGTTCACGGGGACTCCTGTCTGATCTTGTCTGTCAACCTGTCCATCACCACTGCAAATAAGAAAGGGCTTAGAGCTGATCCTTGATGTAATCCTACCTCCACCTTAAACGCATCCATCATTCCTAGTGCAGACCTCACCACTGTCACACTGCCCTCATACAGGTATAAAATAATATCATCTGTAAATAGAGCCAGCTTTTCTTGACTAGCATACCAATTAGATTCTTGAATTTCTGAGTCCCTTATTTTGTTGCCAGTGGTTCTAAACACAATGCAAATAACAAAGGGTAAAGAGGACACCTCTGCTTGGTTCCACTGCTCAAGCAGAAATCATCAGACAGGACCCCACATACTTTAATTTTGCGACCCCTCATATATCCTCCTAAATCAACCTTATAATTTTTTAAGGAAATGCAAATGCTTCCATTGCCCTGTGCATAATGTCCCAAAAAACCCACCAGCAACAATGGTATCTTCTTACATTCTGCTTCTCTATGAATCATCAGTGTTCTGTTAACTCAAATGTTTGGCTCCCCTCCGCAAAACCACAATGATCCATATATATCAATTCTGGCATTACTTTTGTCATTTCTGTAGCCATTATAGACATGAACACTTTATAATCATGGTTTACTATTGAAATGGGCCTGTATGAAGCTGGGTTTGATGGATCTTTACCTTCTTTACATATTACAGCTACCACTGCTTTCTTCCAGGATGTTGGTACTTCTCCTCTTAAAATACTGTTAAACAAAACCTTCCAGATCTTCATCAGTTTTTTTCCCTCCTAGCTTCGAAACTTCCACACAAATACCATCTATTCCTGGGGACTTTCCTGTAGATTGGTTATACATCACAATTTTTACTTTATCTCCTCCTATCCTAACTGTTAGTAACTGAGCCTCATCCACCTCAAACGTTGGCATATTTAATTCTGCCATAAACATTTCCATTTGTATCTTTTCTTGATTTCCATATTTCTCTACTTTATACAGACTTTCATAGAATTTCTGAAATATTTGTGAGGATCTCTTGTTATCATCCTTGTTATAGGCTCCCTAAGCTTGGTGACAGCCCTTTCTACTTTCTATTGCCTGAGTCTTATCAAAAAACAGTTGCTTAACAACAATCTTTCTAAACACGTGCATATATTATTGAGGTAGTCCATTATTTTCTGCTTAGCATTCTGCAGCTGATCCTCTTCTTGTTCTATGATTCCCTCTATTCCGCAATACTTTAACATTTGTCAGTCACTCTAAATACTTCTAAACCACAGATCCCTTTCTTTTATATCCACTTTTAAACTCTGTCTTAATTTTATTCCACTCACTAGCTATACTTTCAGAAGATATTTCTATCCTCTCTAATAGCTCCTGAATAATCTCCATTACTCATTCCTCAAATTCCTCTCTTTTCAACATATAGGTGGGAAAGCGCCAGTGCCTCATTTTTATTTCATTACCTTGTGTTTTTATTTCAGTTATTATTAGTGCATTATCTCAAATAGTTATTGGGTGCATATCAGGACCTTCCATTAAATGCACATGTTCTTGTGAAATGTACTTTCTGTCTAGCCTATCCCAGTTTTTATATATTGGGGATATGTAAATTCACTCCGAACTCCTATTACTGAATTCACATATTCTATGCCAAATATTTTCATAAATGTCTTCAAAAATCTACCCTCCTTTGTTATATTTTCCCTTCTGGGCCCCCAGACACTTCTTTACTGTTGCAAATCACTTTCCATTTCCCCACCTATAAGTAATATTCCTTGCTGAAAACTGACTATTTCTCCCAGAATTTTCTTAAGCTCCATTATAGCAGTTTTGGGTGGAATATAAATACAGGCCAGTGTAATCATCCTCCCTTGCAGTAGCCCCTTAGAACTACAAATCTGTCATTATTTTTTTTATCCTATTCTATCACTATTGGAGCTCCTCTTGCAATTAATATAAGTACTCCTCTCTTCCATTGTCCCCGCTATTCCACTGAATAACCATCCTGAAAACCTTTCTTTATCAAATTCACATGGGTCAGTTCTTTCTAAGTGTGCCTCCTGTAAAGTAACTATTTGCAGTCTACATTTTAGTATAGTTCACCACTCTTCCTTTTTTGTATTTATCTGTAAGACTGTTGACATTTAAAGACATTACAGAAAGCATCATTGCATTAAAAAGTTATTATTACCACCTTGTACAGTGGATATAAAAAGTGGACACACCCCTGTTAAAATGCCAGGTTTTTGTGACATAAAAAAATTAGACCACAATAAACCATTTCAAAACTTTTCCCACCTTTAATGTGACCTATAACCTATACAATTCAATTGAAAAACAAACAAAGCCGTAGGGGGAAAATATAAAAAATAAAAAACATACAATAAGCTGGTTGCATAAGTGCACACTCCCTTAAACTAATACTTTGTTGAAGCACCTTTTGATTTAATTACAGCATTCGGACTTCTTGGGTACACACCTGCCATCAATTAGAGAGACTCTGATTAACCCCAAATAAAGTTCAGCTGTCCTAGTAGGATTTTCCTGACATTTACTCAGTTGCCTGCTACAGAAAAAGCCATGGTTTGCAGAGAGCTTACAAAGCATCAAAGGGATCTCATTGCTGAAAGGTATCAGTCAGGAGAAGGGTACAAAACAATTTCCACAGCATTAGGTATACTATGGAACACAGTGAAGACGGTCATCAAAAAGTGGAGAACATATGGGACAACAGTGACTTTGCAAAGAACTAGATGCCCTTCCAAAATTGATGAAAAGACGAGATGAAAACTGGTCAGAGAGGCTTCCAAGAGACCTACAGCAACACTGGAAGTAGCTGCAGGAATTTCTGGCAATTAGTGGTTGCGTCCTACATGTGACAACAACCTCCTGTATTCCCTATATGTCTGGACTATGGGGTAGGGTTGCAAGATTGAAGCCTTTTCTTACACAGAAAAAACATCCAGGCCTGGCTAAAATTTGCAAAACAATACACCAGGTCTCCCAAAAGCATGTGCGAAAATGTGTTATGGTCTGATGAGACCAAGGTTGAACTTTCTGGCCACAATTCCAAAAAGTACATTTGGCGTAAAAACAACACTTTGCATCACCAAAAGAACACCATCCCCACGGTGAAGCATGGTGGTGGCAGTAGCATGCTTTGGGGTTCCTTTTCTTCTGCTGGAGCTGGGGCTTTATTCAAGGTGGAGGGAATTATGAACAGTTCCAAATACCAATCACTTTGGGCCCAAAACCTTCAGGCATCTGCTAGAAAGCTGAAGATGAAGAGGAATTTCACTTTTCAACATGACAATGACCCCAAGCATACATCCAAATCAACAAAAAATGACTTCACCAGAAGAAAATGAAAGTGTTGGAATGGCCCAGCCAGAGCCCAGACCTAAATCTAATAGCAAATCTGTGGGGTGACCTGAAGAGTGCTAAGCACAAGAGATGCCCTCATAATCTGACAGATTTCATAGGTTCATAGGTGTGTACTAGGCTAATGGCCCTAGAGCCTTTACAAGCTTAGCCCATAGAAGTGCCCTGGCATCGTGCCGCCTGACATTAGTTACCAGTGCCTCTATCAAGTAGTGCCACTGGAGTGATCCCCGGGGTGAACTTTTTATTTCTCATCCACTCATCAAGATTTCTCTTGAAGAGGGCATGTGACGTGCTCTGCTTGATGTGTATGGGAACTTTATTCCAGAGCATGGGCAGTCTCTGGGTTATGAACCTGTCCCTCCAGCATGTTCTGTTGATTGTGGTAATGAGGATGAGGTCTCTGGAGCTTGTTTTGCGGAGGGACTGGGATTTCTTTAGATGTAGCATTTCTAACAGAGCTGGGTCAAACATGGCTTTGTAAGTCAAGCAGAGATAGCCTCTTAGTAGATGATATAAGACTGAGAATAGCTGGAGTTTTTTGAGTCTGTCCATGTAGGACATGTGTTTAAGGCCTAGGATCCTCTTCGTGAGGCACTTTTGTGGCCACTCCAGCTGCTGCAGGTGTCTAGTGAGGTACATGCCAAATAGGGCATTTTACTCGATGATTGGTCTAATGAGGAAAGAGTAGAGAGAGATGATGACCTATTTCCTCCTGGATGCAAAACCCTTGATAATGAGATGTGCCACATGGAAGGTCTTTCTGACTACAGTGGCAATGTGGTGGTTGAAGGAGAAGTTGCTGTCAACCTGTGTCCCTAGATCTCTTATAACGCCTTCAGTGTTCAGTGGGCTCCCATCGATGTGGTAATTAGTGGGAACTGAGTTTTTCCCAAAGGGGATGATGATGCATTTTTTGGAATTAAGCTTAAGGCCATGGTTTTGACACCAGTCATTTGTCTCAGTGAGGCCTTTCTGTAGGATGTCTGCATTGCTTGGGGAGTTAATAATGGCTCCCAGCTTGCAGTCGTCTGCGATTTTGGTCAGACAGAGCCCGTCCGTGTTGGCCTGGCCTTCTCAGATGTAGATGCCAAATAGGAGAGGACCCAGGACCGATCCCTGTGGGACACCACTCATGACTGGTCGGCAGTCTGACTTAGAGTCCGCTACTTTCACACTGTGGGTTCTATCTGTGAGCCAATTTGCAACCCACCTAATGATACAGGGGTTGATGCATAGTTTGGTGAGTTTATCAGTAATTCCTGAGTGAGGAATGGTATCAAAGGCATTGACCAGCTGGAAGTAGGCCTTACCCTCATCCATAGCTCTGGTGACTGCCTGAAAGAAGTCAACCAGGTTGAGCAGCCATGATCTACCTTTCACAAAACCAAACTGCGTTGGATCTAGGGTTTGGAGATTCCCTATATCTTTGTTAATTAGATCCATGATGATGCGCTCAACAGACTTGCATATCAGACTCGTCAGGCTAATGGGATGATAATTCCCAGGGTCTGTAGTCGCTTCCCCCTTTATGGAGAGGGATGGCTATAGCAGTGCACCATTCGGTAGGGACAAACCTGAGGTGAGGCTGTGAGTGAACAGGGGACTCAGATGTGGCCAGTTAACTTTGTAGTTCATGTAGAAAAGAGCCACGGATATTGTTGGGTCCCATGGAAGCTGTCTTGGCCTTGGACAATGCAGCTTTAACCTGTGCTACAGTAATGCTGTGTGCCTGGCATTCTTCTGGTATTGTGAATGGTCCTTGGGGGGGGGGGGTAAAGTTGTCACTGAATCTGTCGACCAGTATGTTGGCTCAGTATAGGAGGTACCACTGTGCAGTAACTCAGAACAAATCTGGGTATTGCCGTGGAGATTCTTGATACAACTATAGAAGGCTTTGTGGTTGTTTTTAGTGTCTGCCACAATTCTGCCTTCATAGCTGGCTTTAGAGGTTTGGATGGGGGATATCAACTTTTTGTTGGGGGTAATGAGGGACTTTTTCCAGTCTTGGGACTTCACCTTTTTTCTGCAACAGTTTCTTCCTTCTGTTGTAGAGTTTATTAATGGCAGGAGACCACCAGATTGGCTTCCTTTTTTTTTTTGGGAGAAGACTGTCTTGGTTCTGTTGGATATGGCTAGTTCCATGCATTTATGCACGTGTTCGTACGGTGCATTGGTGTATGATTCGGCAGTCCTGCAACTATTTTCCATTGGCATGGGTGCCATGAAGTTAGCCACCTCTGTTTTTGGGAGCCCAAAGTCAGCTTTGGAGATGTTTTTCATGGTGGTTACCTTTGCGAGGGGTGTGGGTGAGATGTGGATTTCCATGATGATTAGTTTGTGGTTGGATCTAACCAGGGAGGAATTGACTATTGGTGTAAAGCAACAGTTGCCCATGTTAATAACCACCAGGTCAAGGATGTCGCTTCCTCTAGTGGGGGTAAGAATAAACTGGTCCAGGGCATTGGAACTGATGAATTCCAGGAAGCGTTGGGCCAGTGTACTGGTACATGAGTAGCTTTCCCAGTTGATGGAGGGGGTAGTTGAAGTCACCCAATATAAGAGTGTTAGGTTGGACCCTAATAGTTTCTAGGGTGCTTAGGAACGTGGAGTGATTGTCTTGGGTCATGGTTGGGGACCTGTAGCAGGCTATAACTTGAATCGCCATCTTACCCAATTGTTAGTTGTAACTGAAGTATGTCAGATGCATTATGCTGGGCTACCACTCTGGAGATGTGCATATCCTTTATGAATATGAAGACACCACCGTCTTTGGAGCTTTGGTCCATGTTCTGGGGCTGAATGGTGTGGGATGAGTAATAGCCTGGTTGCACAGGGGTGCTTTCTGCTGCTTTAAACCAGGTCTCCGTTGCAGCACAAATGTCAATGTTCTCCATTCTGAGGAGTGCTTCGAGCAAGTGCATCTTGAGATTTAGACTTTTAGCACTGAGCAGCATGACCCTCAGATTGCATTTATTTGTGGCTGTTACGGTGGTAGTTTGGTGTTTGGAACACCGCCTAAAAAAGGCACTATAGGGGTGGCAAGAGCCTTAGTCAGTACCTGGAAACCCAGGGGTGACAGATGCAGGCCATCTCTGGCAAAGCATCGAGGTCTGTCAATCATGTCATCCCAAGCAGACAGACACTGGATCCCCTTAGAATGAGACCAGTAGTTAGCCAATTGTTAACGTCAATCATTTTCTGCTTGTACTGCTGTATCATTCTGGGTGATGGTGGGATGCTACTCAGGGCTAGGGTCACACCTGCCTGGGCCACATAATCTGAGAGCTCCACCATGTCTCTTTTTCGGTAGTCCAGAGAGATGCGTCTCAGGCCATTCACACCTACATGGACAATGACAGTCATACTTGTACTTGTTGTGGAGTGACCTGAGTGAATGTGTTACACGTCGGATTCTGACACCTGATAGACAGCTGACTGTTAGCTTCTCCTTATTCAACCTAGTGAGTGGGACGTCAGTGTGCCTCACTATTGAGTCACCTATGATTAGTATATTGGAGCACTTTTGCAAGGAGTGGGCAAATATTGCCAAGTCAAGATGTGCCTTGCTGATGGGCTCTACCCAAGAAGACTGAATACTGTAATTAAATCAAAAGGTGCTTCAACAAAGTATTAGTTTAAGGGTGTGCACACTTATGCAACCGGCTTAATGTACATTTTTTATTTTTCCCCTAACAGATTTGTTTGTTTTTCAACTGAATTGTACAGGTTATAGGTCACATTAAGGGTGGGAAAAGTTTTGAAATGATTTATTGTGGTCTCATTTTTTATATCACAAAAACCTGGCATTTTAACAAGGGTGTGTACACTTTTTATATCCACTGTATGTAAAACCACCTTTTTTTGTTAAATGTCTAGCTCCAGCTTTTGTATTTTAAGTATACACTGACAGGTTGAACTGTTATACAGTTCTTTCTTGTCATATCCATTTGAGCCTATGTTGCATCTTACAAAATGTATTGTTTTACTGAAAGCCTTCAAGCAAAAAACAAACACACCTCCAATAAAAGACTTTTGGCTTTTCACGGTTAGCGGTTACCACAGTGGAACTCCAGTCTGCTCATGATTGGCAGTGGATTTTTACTGTGCCGAGTTGCCAGCCCAATGCCCAACCTTCAACGAAGGCATACCCATTCACACTCGCACCTACCTGCATGTCTTTAACGTCACTCGACCGCAGGGAGGACATACAGACTCCACACAGAAGGCACTCCAGCCGAGATTCGAACGGGAGAACTTCTTGCTGTGAGGCGACAATGCTAACCACTGCACTACCATGCCTTCACAAACACAACACTCCTCCAATTGCGTCTTTCGGCTTTTCCCGGTTAGGGGTCGCCACAGCGGAACTCCAGTCCGCTAATGATTGGCAGTATATTTTTACGTGCTGGCTTGCCGGGCCTAACGCACAACCTTCAACGAGGGAATGCCCATTCACACATGTCGCCACACAGAAGACGCTCTAACTGAGAATCAAACAGGCAACATCTAACTGTGAGGTGACAACGCTACTGCAGCACCACCACAACAGTACAACACACCTCTAATACCCCCCCTAAAACCTATTAACTTAATATTAACAAACAAAACTATGTACATCTTCATATACTGATGTTCTACCCTCCTAATAGGAACAAAAGTCCAAAACCGACAGCCACACTCACAAACTTCAGTTAACCTAAAAGAAAGGTTAAACATGCTAAGATGCATGGTGCTGCCTGCGCTTCTACTAAGTGTTAATTGGTTTTGTCTTTCCTTTATGGCTCTCCCAGCTGGGAAAACTCCTGAATGCTTTCTGAGAAAATTATGTTCTAGCCAATTTCTCTTCTCAGTTTTTTTTCTTCTTCCAATCACTCTCCACCTGCCTATAGCCAGTTTCTCTTTATCAGATTGTCTCCATGGAGACACAAGAACCAGGCAGCCAGTTTCTCTTTATCAGATTGTTTCCATGGAAACATGAAGATCAGCTGTAGAATTAATACTGAACATACATGTATTTGCTAGAAAAAAGCTTCATAATATTCAATATTAGAGTCCCACGCAAATCTAACAAATTCTGAAAAAGTCCAATATTTCCAGATTTTCTTGTTCTGTCATATTTCACACATCACTATGCACTGTAATCCCACATTAATTTACTGGCTTTATTACTCTTCATCTCCATCTCCACAATCATGTCTCTGCTTCATTTCCAACGTACTCTAGACTCTTCTAGTCAACTCCCGTGCTACCTTCCTTCATTCCAACATTTTCCATTAAAACACTGGAAAATGCTTCACAGGTACAGTCTCTCTCTGTATTTTATATTACCAAAAGAACAAGAAGCAGAATCTCTTTCTGTTTCACAGCTCAGTTTTTGTTGCACAAACTTTTGTATTTCTTCCTTAGCACGTACATCATCAAAAAATGATTTTTTCCCAACAGGGAAGAGTACTTTGAAGACAGTAGTAGAAACAGCCTCAGTTACTCACAGCAGGTAAACAAAAAAATAACACAATTTATTAAAGATGTTAGCGCTTTCATGGTATTCACCGCTTCATCAGACATACATTCTATTTGGAAAACAAAGGCATTTAAAACCATTTCAATTAGTGACATCACAAACCAATTAACATTTTAAAGTCACAGTATCAAACACATGAAATTAAAACAGTATTCTTAAAAATAGTAAAATGTTTCATCTCACTTTGGTGCTTCAAGGATCTTTCTTTCAAAAAGGGTTTTAGGGAGACTTTTACATTCAGTCCCGGAGGTCTGTCTGCCTGAAGTCTAATTATCCATTTTTGCTCTGCCACTTCTGTTTTATTTTTAAAGTCTCCTCCCCTTATATCTTCATCTAAAACTTCCAATACAAAGAAACTAAAGCTATGTTTCGAACCCTCTTTTAAAATGTGTTGTGCCAAAGCAGTAGTTTCTTTAATATTTCATACATCCCTGTAGTGCTCCAGCATCCTGTCTTTCAACATGCGATTGGTTTTACCAATGTAGTAGGCATAACATGTCTTACAGAAGCTGAAATAAACCACATTTTAGTCCTACAATCAGTGTAAAAGTTAAAATCAATATTAAAGTGCAGTGAAGGATACTGGAAAGATTTCCCAATATATACATATTTACATGCACTACAATTTCTGCATTTATGTGTAATAATCCTTTCTGAAAAGTCTCCCTAAAACCCTTTTTGAAAGAGAGACCCTTGAAGCACTAAAGTGAGACGAAACATTTTACTGTTTTTAAGAATACTGTTTTAATTTCATGTGTTTGATACCTTGTCTTTAATATGTTAATTTGTTTGTGATGTCACTAATTGAAATGGTTTTAAATGCCTTTGTTTTCCAAGAGAATGTATGTCTGATGAAGCGGTGAATACCGTGAAAGCGCTAACATCTTTAATAAATTTTGTTATTTTTTCATTTACCTGCTGTGAGTAACTGAGGCTGTTTCTACTTCTTTTCCACTTATTACTACCTGTTGGTTACGCTGGAAGTGTGAGCTATTTCTTCTTTCATTTTACCCTGATTTTGCTGGCTTGTACTTGGACATGGCAGAAGGGGATGTTGCTAACATCCAAGTTGAACTTCCATACAATCCTGTATCTAACAAGAATGACTATCAGCACCACACGCCGCTGGGCTAATGTTTTGAATACCAGCTTCAATCCTTTGCTGTCAAATGGAATTTTATCACACTCTGTTCCAATGATACAGCATGAGAGTGTTTTTGAAAGCTTCCATGAGAAGTATCGGGCATTAGAGAATAAACTATACAAATATAAGTGCTTACAACGGCAGCGCGTTCACTTTGAGGCTTCCCTGCAACACAAAGTTGTACCGAGAGGTCTCAGGGTACTTATTATGCCTAGTTATGGCAAGACCTATCCAGGGCTAAGATTGGCAGCTTCTGAATCTTGGACTCAGTGCACAATATATGCAGCTCCTTATCAAGTTCTCTCGACCACAAGAAAAAGAGCTGCAAGAAGAAATAAATAACTTACAGAATGAGGTACTAGACAGCTACCCAGAAGATGTGATAGGAGACCAACCTGATGTACTTTGTAATAATATTTTATCATACGAGAAGAGGCTACAGGCAACTAAAATTTGGAAATTGCAGAGAGACATCCATGATTTCGAGAAATGGGCATGTTTTCTTGGCCCAGGAGCAGAAATGCTACTGATTCGCAGCCTGCCGATTTGGCAATGGACAGAAGGGTTGAACAACCAATAGAAGTGTCGAGGGAGGTACCAGCACCTAATGTTTTAATTGAAGCACCGAATACATCGGTTATTAGTGTTAGTGACACTATAAGTATGCAAACTGACCCCACTGAGTCAATACAAGTGAATGATCGAAGCAATGTTAATCTCTCTGAGAGAACTGCGAGACCGGAGACTGTGGTTTAGTAATAAACATTTCATCTCACCTGTTAACTGATACTCAACTTTCTGTACTATCCAAAGCTCTTAACTTTATACCTGCCCAAAAAACAGACCTGGTGGAGGTGCTGAAATGTTTAAAGTTGTTTGGGTGAAATTTAAATCTAAAAGCTTTATTTAAGGAAGAAACACGTGTGCATGAGGGTCTTTAAAAAGCCCAGTACTTTCATCCCGCCCTCACATCCTATGGTAGAGACTTTTATTGAACTGTGTGATAAATTGGAGAAAAATTAGCTGGCCAGGGTAAAGTCAAGTTTTGTAATATGTCAAAGGCTGAATATGATGCACTATATGAACTAAATAATATATCCAGTGTGTAATTAGACCAGCTGACAAAGGAGGGGGGGGGGGGTTGTGGTAGACAAAGACCTTTATCTACAGCAGATTAACATGTTACTAAATGATGTTGACACCTACTTGAATGTATTTAGTTCCACTGTGAAAGGGATTATAGAGAAGGCCTCTTTTTTAGTATTTGACCTATTGATTACTAATATGATTAATGAACCTTTATCTGAATATTTTAAAGTAGACTATCCTTTAATTCCTAAGCTGTACGAATTACCTAAAGTGCATAAACATCTGAATATACCACCCATGCGTCCTATAGTATCCAGTAAGGGTTGGGTGACTGAACTTCAATCTATTTATGTGGAGAATAATCTGCACCCATTCCTAGACCAATGTGTTACTATACTGAGGGAAAAACCAAGGCATTTCTACAGAATTTGTATATACAAACATGCAGTTTACATACTAATTATTGGCTTGTTACCATGGATATAGAATCTTTATTTACTGTCATTCCCAATGGATGGGGAATATCCAGTATTAGGAAATTCTTGAGTAGTAAGAACTGGAATGACAGAAAGGTTTCTCTTATCTGTATGCTACTCAAATTGATACTTGGTAATAATGTCTTCACATTTAACAATGAATTTTATCTGCAGAGGGTTGGCGTGGCTATGAGCACACCATGTGTGAATAGCTACACCAACCTTTGCTTATTTCAATGGGAAATGGATCATGTTTTATCCAATAATGCATTTACTGAACATATATACACGCTTTGTAGATGGTCTTTTTGTTGTGAGATGGCACTGTTGAACATCTGAATGATTTCCTTGCATATCTGCATACTACCACCAGGTTCCTTAAATTCACATATAAATATTCCTACAGTGATATTGATTTTTTAGATGTGAAGATTAGTAGACCATAAGATCCGTGGTGGTGGTGCTGCAGTAGTGTTGTCGCCTCACAGTGAGACGCTGTCCGGTTAGATTCTCAGCTAGCGCGTCTTCTGCGTGGAGACATGCGTGAATGGGCGTACCCTTCATTGAAGGTTGTGCGTCAGGGCTGGTAACTCGGCATGTAAAAATCAACTACCAATCATTAGCGGACCGGAGTTCCGCTGTGGAGACCCCTAACCGGGAAAAGCCGAAAGACACAAACAAGCAAACATACAGGCCTTTATAGAAAGGCGGTTAGGAGAAATAATATCCTACATAACAGTAGTATGCACCCTCGACATGTTAAAAAAAATGCCCTTAAGGGACAGGTCTTCAGAATAATGAGGCTATTTAATGATGATGCTGACTTGGAAAGGGTACTATCACACCTTAAACTTGAATTCCCTAGTAGGGGTTATAAAGGCGCAGAGATAGACAGCTATATCACAGAAGCCTGGAGAGAAAGACAGAATACATGCAGGCCCTATTATGGAGAAGAGACTTCATCTGAGATAATCTCAAAACAGAATCGAGTGAAGACTGGTGATTTTAGAGTTACCCTGCCATACTCTAGTGACATCAACAGTATATGTGATACTGTGTAAGTTATTTGGAACATTCATAGGTTCATAGGTAGGTACTAGGTTATTGGTCCTAGGGCCTATATAAGCCTAGCCAAAAAATGTACCCTGGCTTTCGCCACCCAAGAAAATTATTTTCCTGTGCCCCTGTCGAGCAGAGCCACAGAAGTGATCCCTGGGGTGAATTTCCCATTTCCCATCCAATCATCAATATTTTTCTTGAAGAGTGCTAATGAGGAGCTCTGTTTGACATAGTCAGGTAGTCTGTTCCAGAGTATGGGAAGTGTCTGAGACAGGAATCTATCCCTCCAGCATGTTCTGTTTATTGTGGTGACAAGGTTTAGGTCCCTAGAGCATGTAGCTCGGAGGGATTGGGATTTCTTTAAGTGGAGCATGTCCAACAGCTCTGGGTTTGACATAGCTTTGTATGTTAGGCAGAGATCGCACCTGAGTAGGCAATATGCGATGGAGTAAAGCTGTAGTTTTTTTAAACGGCCTGCGTAGGGCATCTGTTTGAGGCCAGTAATCCTCTTTGTGAGGTATTTCTGTGGTCTTTCCAGTTGTTGTAGATGTCTTGTGAGGTACATACCAAAAGGAGCGTTGTACTCTATAATGGGTCTAAAGAATGATGAGTAGAGGGGAACAATTACCTCTTTTTTTTCTGGATGAAAATCCTTTTGTGATGAGATGAGCCACGTAGAAGGATTTCCTGACCACTGTGGCGATGTGATTATCAAAGGAGAGACTACTGTCCACCTGTGTCCCAAGGTCTCATCACATTTTCGGCATTAAGTAGATTACCAGCTATGTGGTAGTTCATGGGTACAGAGTTTTTACCAAAGGGGATGACACTGCACTTTTTGGCAATGAGTTTCAGGCCATGGCTTTGACACCAGGTATCTGTCTCAGTGAGGCCCTTTTGTAGTTTGTCCACATCGTTAGGTGTTTCGATTATGGTTCCTAGTTTGCAGTCATCTGTAAACTTTGTTAGCCAACGACTTTCTGTGTTAGCCTGCACTTCAGAGAAGTAGATACCAAACAGGAAAGGACCCAGGACTGAACCCTGTGGTACTCCACTTGTCACTGGTCTGAAGTCGGATTTAGAATCCGCTACTTTCACAATGTGGGGTCTTGTCCATGAGCCAGTTGGCAACCCATCTGAATTTGAAGATGCGATAGGTGAAACACCATCTTTTTCATTTAAGAAAAACATATCCCTTAAGAGACAACTCTGTTATAACTTAAATAGGAACCAAGGAATATTTTCAGAAAGGATTGGTAAACATAAATGCAGAAACTGTAGTGCATGTAAATATGTATATATTGGGGAATCTCTCCAGTATCCTTCACTGCACTTTAATATTGATTTTAACTTTTACGCTGATTACAGGACTAAAAATGTGGTTTATTTCAGCTTCTATAAGACGAGTTATGCCTACTACATTGGTAAAACCAAACGTATGCTGAAAGACAGGATGCTGGAGCACTACAGGGATATACGAAATATTAAAGAAACTAGTGCTTTGGCACAACACATTTTAAAAGAGTGTTCGAATCATAGCTTTAGTTTCTTTGTATTGGAAGTTTTAGATGAAGGTATAAGGGGAGGAGACTTTATAAATAAAACAGAGGTGGCAGAGCAAAAATGGATAATTAAACTTCAGGCAGACAGACCTCCAGGACTGAATGCAAAAGTCTCCCTAAGACCCTTTTTGAAAGAGAGACCTTTGAAGCACTAAAGTGAGATGAAACATTTTACTATTTTTAAGAATACTCTCTTAATTTCATGTGTTTGACACTGTGTCTTTAATATGTTAATTGGTTTGTGATGTCACTAATTGAAATGGTTTTAAATGCCGTTTTCCAAGAGAATGTATGTCTGATGAAGCGGTGAATACCGTGAAAGCGCTAACATCTTTGATAAATTTTAATTTTTCGTTTACCTGCTGTGAGTAACTGAGGCTGTTTCTACTACTTTTCCACTTATTACTACCTATTGATTACACTGCAAGTGTGAGCCATTTCTTCTTTCATTTTACTTTGAAGACAGCTGGGTACAGCAGTTTGAATCTCACACCTGCGTCTCGACATTCCCTGAATAGTGGAATAAATTTGCTTCTCTTCTGCCTGGTGTACAATGAGTAATCATTCTCCACAAACACTCTGCTGTCTCCCACTTTTAGTACTTTGTCCTTCTGCCACAGTTTTGCCAAAATCTGTTGGTAGGATTGCATCTTTACTATTAAAGGCCTATGTTGCTTTCTGATAGACAGGTTTGGAGCATACACATGATGTGCCCTTTCAACTAACAACTCCTGCTGTGGAATACCACTGTTTTCATAAAATTAATGCAGTCTGTTCCTTCCAGCTTCTCTGGTACAGCTGAAAATCTCAGGTTTTCTCTAAGTGCTCTGTCCTCTAATTCTATTATTTCTTGAAACATCTGTTTCTGAGCAGTCTCATATTTAGCCAGCCTTTTCTTTATTTTGACCTTTGATTTTTGCAGCTTTATCACCTCATCTGAATATTTGTTTAAAGCTTCCTCCATTTTTTCCAGCCTTTTGTTGTTTGTTTTGATATACTCCATCAATGCTTTGTTTATTTTAACCAAATCTGTGTGCAGTTGACTTGTATAGGTTCATAGGTAGATACTAGGCTATTAGTCCTAGGGCCTATATAAGCCTAGCCAAAAAGGTACCCTGGCTTTCGCAACCCAAGAAAATTATTTTCCTGTGCCCCTGTCGAGCAGAGCCACAGAAGTGATCCCTGGGGTGAATTTCCTATTTCCCATCCAATCATCAAGATTTTTCTTGAAGAGTGCTAATGAGGAGCTCTGTTTGACATAGATAGGTAGTCTGTTCCAGAGTATGGGAAGTCTCTAGGATAGGAATCTATTCCTCCAGCATGTTCTGTTTATTGTGGTGACAAGGTTTAGGTCCCTAGAGCATGTACGCTTGGAGGGATTGGGATTTCTTTAACTGCAGCATGTCCAACAGCTCTGGGTTTGACATATGTATGTTAGGCAGACATCGCCTCTGAGTAGGCGATATGCGACGAAGTAAAGCTGGAGTTTTTTGAGACTGTCTGCGTACGGCATCTGTTTGAGGCCAGTAATCCTCTTTGTGGGGTATTTCTGCGGCCTTTCCAGTTGTTGTAGATGTCTTGTGAGGTACATACCAAAAGGGGCGTTGTACTCTATAATGGGTCTAATGAGTGATGAGTAGAGGGGAACAATGACCTCTTTTTTTCTGGATGAGAAACCTTTTGTGATGAGGTGAGCCACGTAGAAGGATTTCCTGACCACTGTGGCGAACTGATTATCAAAGGAGAGATTACTGTCCACCTGTGTCCCAAGGTCTCTTATCACACTTTCGGCGTTAAATAGACTACCACTTATGTGGTAGTTCATGGGTACAGAGTTTTTACCAAAGGGGATGACAATACACTTTTTGGCATTGAGCTTCAGGTCATGGCTTTGACACCAGGCATCTGTCTCAGTGAGGCCCTTTTGTAGTATGTCCACATCATTAGGAGTTTCGATTATGGCTCCTAGTTTGCAGTCATCTACAAACTTTGTTAGCCAAAGACCTTCTGTGTCAGCCTGTATTTCAGAGAAGTAGATACCAAACAGGAGAAAACCCAGAACTGAACCCTGTGGTACTCCACTTGTCACTGGTCTGAAGTCTGATTTGGAGTCTGCTACTTTCACAGTGAGGGTTCTGTCCGTAAGCCAGTTGGCAACCCATCTTGTGACATAGGGATTTATACCTAGTTTAGTGAGCTTATCTATAATTCCAGAGTGGGGGATGGGGTCGAAAGCCTTGGCGAGATCTAGATAAGCTGTGTGAACTATCTTACCCTCATTTATGGCTTTGGTGACTGCTTCAAAGAAGTCAATCAGGTTTAGGAGACATGATCTGCCTTTTACAAAACCCAAACTGGGTAGGGTCCAGAGTTTGGAGATTACCGATGTCTTTGTTTATGAGTTCCACGATGATACGTTACATGGCCTTGCAGATCAGGCTTGTCAGGCTAATGGGGCGGTAGATCCCGGGGTCCATCGTGGCTTCCCCCCTTTGTGGAGTGGGATAACTGTCGCTGTGCGCCATTCAGTGGACACAAAGCCTGAGGTGAGGCTATGATTGAACATGGTACTTAGGCAGGGTGCCAGTTCATTCTGTAGTTCGTGTAGAACGCAACCTGGGATATTGTCAGGTCCCATGGATGCTGTGTTCTTGGCTTTGCAGTGTGTGTTTTTTGCCTGTGCAACCGTGATTACAGGAACTTTGCATTCTTCCGGTATAGAGATGGGTCTAGGGGGTGAGAGGGGGGTAAAGTTACCACTGAACCTATCTGCCAGGATGTTGGCAATATCAGTTGGTTCTGTATATTTAGTGCCATTGTGCTGTAACTCACAGCAGATCTGAGTGTTGCCACTGAGATTCTTGACATAGCTATAGAATGTTTTGTGGCTGTCTTTAGAGTCAGTGGCAATTTTGTTTTTGTAACTAGCTTTGGAGGATTTTATGAGGGATCTCAGCTTCTTACTGAGGTTGACCAGGGAGTTCCTCCAGTCATGGGATTTTACTCTTTTTTGCAACAGTTTCTTTCTTCTGTTGTAGAGTTTGTTTATGGCAGAGGACCACCAGATTGGCTTCCTTTTTTTGGAGGATAGCATCTTGGTTCCATTAGGGATAGCATGATCCATGCACTTGTGTAAGTGCGTATAAAGAGCATTTGTGTAGGATTCAGCAGTCGTACCTTTATTGTCCGTCTGCAAGGGTGTCATGAAGTTTGCCACTTCTGTCTTAAGAAGTGTGAAGTTGGCTTTGGAGAAGTTTTTTACAGTGGTTTCCCTAATTGGGGGTGGGGGCGCGATGTGGATGTCTAGGGTGATTAGCTTGTGGTCGGATCTGACCAATGAGGAATTGACCTCTGGTGTGGAACACTGGTGGCCCATGTTGGTAATGACCAGGTCTAGGATAGTGCTGCCCCTGGTGGGGGTGTGAATAAGTTGATCCAAGGCGTTGGAATTTATGAATTCCAGAAAAAGTTGAGCAAAAAAGTTGGTACATGAGTAGTTTTCCCAGTTAATGGTGGGGTAGCTGAAATCACCCATTATTAGGGTGTTGGGTTGTACCCTAATACTTTCCAGTGTATCAAGAAATGAGGAGTGGGAATCCTGGGGCATGGTGGGAGGTCTGTAGCAAGCTATAATTTGGATTGCAGTCTTGCCCAGAGTTAGTTGCACTTGGATAATCTGAAATGCATTATGCTGTGCAACTAGCCTGGAGGAGTGGATATCCTTAATGAATATGGACATGCCTCTACCTTTAGTGCTTCGTTCCAGGTTAGGTGGCCGAAAGGTGTGGTATGAATTATAGCCTGGTAATACAGGGGTGCTCTCTAGAGCTTTGAACCAGGTCTCTGTCACTGCACAGATGTCGATGTTCTCCATTTTAAGGAGTGCCTCGAGTGAGTGCATTTTGAGGTATAGACTTCTAGCATTGAGTAGCATTATCCTCAGACTTTGCTTGCTTGTACCTGTTATGGTGGTGAATTTGTCATTTGAACCTTGCCTAAAAAAGGCACAAGAGGGGTGGTCAAGAGCCTTTGCTAGTATCCGGAAGGGCGACAAGTGCAGGCCATCTCTGGCAAAGCATCATGGTCTGTCGATCATGTCGTCCCCTTAGAATGACACCAGAAGCTTAGCCAATTGTTGAGGTCAATCATTTTGTCCTTGTACTGTGGTATCATTCTAATAGGTTACTGGAATTCATGTCTGGAGGTTGCTTTGCTTTTTGCTGAATAGCTGCAGAACTTTCCACAGTCAGTGTTTCTTCTTCACTTTTTGTAGCTGATTTTTTCCAGGTCCTCTGTATTTCTATCTTCCTGGCATCCAGGCAGTACACTTACTAGCCAGTGACTGAAATTTACCCATAAGCAGAAGTCTATTGGCCTTCTCTGCTGAGTTTTTGTTTTCACACCGAGAGAGCTAGAATTATGTTGTTACTCAATATGCAGCTATCTTGGAAGTCGGCACTAAAAAGAATCTCGAGTAAGTTCCGTGTTCTTTCTGGTCTGAGGGTACCTCATGGATGATTTTTTTCTAGCAGCTTTTTTTTTTTTTTTTACAGGAGCTGCTGCTTTCCTCCGACTGGGTGGAGCATCAGGAATCTTGTTGACTGTTGAAGGAAGGAGTAGGAAAAAAGGGTATTATATAACCACTGGAAATTATCCTCTGCATCCATGTATCTTTTGTAATATCCAGCGAGGCTTTCTGGTGCAGGGATAGACTGAGATTTCGGTATTTTGCTAACCACATGGCTAGGATGTCAACTGTCAGCTTCCAATATTGAATTTTTTGTAAAAGGTTTGCGGTATAAACTAGTGACCATTGTGCCATCAATCATTTTAGTTACACTGACTTATAAAAAAAAAAAATGGATGTTAAACATCCGTATCCTGCCAACAAACTTAGTATGATACTTAACAGCCATTTAAATATTGTAGATACTGTTGCCAAGAATCTAAAGAATCTGTGGACACACACCAACAGTTATCCAGATAACGTTTCCACATATTTAGCCACTTTTTAAAAGGATTATTGTCAGCACAGATCACCTTATACTCTAATATAAAAAAAAAAACAAAAATAAATCCACATAAATGGGGGGCAAACATAGCAGTCCATTTAATCAGGAGATACCAGTTTTTCTCAGAGCAGAATGCATTATGTTCAAGAACCAATTTCAGTAATTTTAACAAACCTCATTCTCACCATCCATAAACTCTTTAGAAAACTCAAGCCAAAATTTCACAGCACATAAACCACCATCATGTGGCATGCTAGTATACAGGAACTGAACATCTAAAGTACAAATAAACAAATTTACAGGAGCCTGTACATCCTCCATCAATTCCAAAAACTGTATTGCATCTCTGATATGGGCTGGCACAAAATTCAACAGACAGGAACTGAACATCTAAAGTACAAATAAACAAATTTACAGGAGCCTGTACATCCTCCATCAATTCCAAAAACTGTGTTGTATCTGATATGGGCTGGCACAAAATTCAACAGACTTTAATTTAAACTCCAAATATACAGAAAGAGGTTCTGTTATAGACCCCTATCTAGATACAATAACTCTGCCAGGAGGGTTGTTAATATTTTTACGAATCATTGGCAAGATATAAAAATAAGGAGATCTAGTATTGTCATGTGTCAGTTGTTGGACCAGATTATGACTACCACCACCCTCATTTTTACCACTAAGAAATGTATCTATAATAGTTTTAAATATAGATAAGGGGTTAAAATATAATGTGACATAATAATACACATCATTCAATTGTCTTCAACACCTCCTTGTCATAATCATTAGAATCCCAAAGAAAAATTGCACCCCTTATCTGCTTCTCCTACTACCACATTTGCATTTTTTTCAAATTATTCAGAGCAACCTTCTGTAGTTTACTTTAATTATAAGAGTAATTTTTAAAAATGTAGTTCTCGCATCACACACTGTTCAAACATACGAACTGACGGATGATACATAGGCCGAAATTAACACTCTCTGAACTTAAATATTTCACTGTAGGCATCCCTTTAACTGTTAAAAAAAAAAAAAAAAACTTATGATTTAGATTACGACAAAACCTTTTCAAACCCATCACAACAGAATGCTGAGAGACAAAAAATACAGGAACAAAACCTAAGCCTTTATTTACCTTTTCTTCTTCATGTTTGGGTAAAATGGTGGATGTTAAATTAACAACTAATTGGTCTTCAGACATAAGAAGTTATGTACTCACCATAATGTTCCATCTGAGTAGGTAGACTTCATTTGTCTGCAACCTTTGGGATTCGGATCTGACCTCGGATCCGAGCCGGCAATCTTTCATAGCTTAGATCCGAGCTCCTAGCTCCTCCCCTTCACCCATAATCCCCTGCCATCCCTGACTGACCTCAGATCAAGTTTGCCCATAACCAATAAGGTTGAAAAAGGAAACTAACTACCTTCCTTAAAGGGCAGAGTAAAAACTTCTGGCAAAATAACATCCGAAGGTCAGGGGGAAGGAGGGTGGGACGGTTGCAGACAAATGAAGTCTACCTACTCAGATGGAACGTTATGGTGAGTACATAACTTCTTAATCTGAAGTAGTTAACTTCATTTGTCAGCAACCTTTGGGACAGAGTCCCCAGCTACCTATACCTTGGGCGGCTTTCATGGAAGGATGTTCCGGAGCACTGCAGAGCCAAAGGATGCTCTCCCTCTAGAAATAATATCCAATTTATAATGGTTGATGAAGGTATGAGGTGAAGCCCAAGTGGCTGCTGAGCAAATATCATCCAGGCGTACTCTAGACCGAAAGGCAGCAGAAGTAGACATGGACCGAGTAGAGTGGGCACGGACTCCCTGAGGTGCGGGCCTGCCAGAACTTTCATAAGCCAAAAGGATGCATTGTGAAATCCACCTTGACAAGGTGACCTTCGACACAGATTTACCTAAATTAAATTTGGCAAAGGAGACGAACAACTGGTCGGATTGTCTCTGACCAGCTGTTCTATGAATGTAAAAACGCAGCTGTCTATGCACATCTAAAGAATGTAGTTTGTGTTCTCCTTTGTTCTGGTATTCAGGAAAGAAAACTGGCAGATTAATGGATTGGTTAATATTTGCCTTGGAAGCAATCTTAGGAAGGAATGAGGGACTGGTCCTGAGGTAAACCCTATCCTTGTGGAAGGTCAAGTAAGGAGGTTTTACACATAGGGCTTGAAGTTCAGAAACCCTCCTAGCTGAAGTAATAGCGACGAGAAAGGCTGTTTTCCATGACAAATGTTTGAGATCAGCTGAAGCTGCAGGTTCAAAGGGGGGAGCTGTCAAGGCCTGAAGTACTAAAGTCAAATCCCAGGGTGGCACTACTTCCTTTATTGGAGGTCTGAGTAGGAAGGTGCCCTTCAGAAAGGTCTTACATAACTTCGTGGTGATCAATGGACCCAGCTCATGTCCCACGTGGTAATGAGAGATAGCTGCTAGTTGAACTTTGACTGTGGAACAGCTAGCCCCCTGATGAAAAAGCCCTGAAAGGAAATCCAAGAAGGCGGGCAACGGGGCTGTGAAAGGGTCTAGGTTCTGACGCTCCGCCCAAATAGCGAAACGTTTCCATTTACTCCTATAGACTTTCCTAGTAGACGGCTTGTGTGCTGTTACTAGGATAGCTTTAACTGGGGAGGAGATACCGGGAGTCCTAGCTACGAGTGGAACTGGAGCAACCAAGCCGTAAGCTTGAGACTGTCCAGGTTCGGGACTGGGAGACCTAGGGGATGGGAAATCAGATCCGGGAGGGGATCTAGAATCCAAGGCGGATTCACCAGATGAGACCAGAGGTAAGGGAACCAAGCTTGACGAGGCCAGAATGGGGCAATGAGGATCATTTTGCTCCCCAACTGACTGGCTTTCTGTAGAAGCTTCAGCATCAGAGGTAGAGGAGGGAAAGCATAGAGTAGACCGGGAGGCCAAGCATGCACCAGAGCGTCTCTCGGGAATTCCCCGGCGGGGGGAATTAGAGCGAAGTAGCTGTTGCATTTCATGTTTGAAGGAGAGGTGAAGAGATCACAACAGGGTTGTCCCCATACGGCACATATCCACTTCGCTACCTGGGGATTGAGAGACCACTCGTAAGGAGACAGTATGGTGCGACTGAGTTTGTCCGCCAGGATGTTGGACCGTCCCGGAATGTGCGTTGCAATAAGAAAGCGGTTGGTGGAGATCGCCCATTCCCACACTCTCATAGCTTCTCGACAGAGTGGGTAGGACCTGGTTCCCCCGTTTGTTGATGTACCAGACCACCGACATGTTGTCTGACTGAACTGCAACTGTTCCTGTAGGAAGAAGGCTCTGAAGTGCTTGCAACGACAACAGCACTGCCCTCATCTCTAGAACATTTATATGCAATGAGGTCTCTGTATCGTTCCACGTGCCTTGGACCGTCCTGCCCGCATAATGCCCCCCCCCACCACCGTGGCTAGTGGAGGGGCCATGGAGAAAGGGCGTCCCGCTTGGAGGTCCGGTGATTGTAACCACCATGCGAGAGCCCTTTTGCAAGCCTTGCTGAGGGGAATGGGGTGACTGAGAGGGTATCGACGGAAGGACCATTGGACTTGGAGAGTCCACTGCAAAACCCTCATGTTCAGGCGAGCCATGGGGAGCAGGGTAATTGCGGCCGCCATGGAGCCCAGCGCCCTCAGGACCAATGCAGCCAGGGGAGCCGATGATAGTAAAATGGCCCGCACATGTAGCCTCAGGGTGTGAAGTCGTTCGGTGGTTAAGAAGGCTAGTAAGTTGTTGGTGTCTAATCTGGCCCCGATAAAATCTATCACCTGAGTCGGGTTGAGAAAGGATTTGTCCGTGTTGACGGTGATCCCCAGCCGGGGAGCAAGGTGGAGAAAGTAATTCCTGGCTGAGCAGAGTAGATGCCTTGTTGGGGCAGTCAGGAGCCAGTCGTCTAGGTATGGAAACACCTGCATTCCCTGGAGCCTCAGGTGGGCCGCTATCACTGCTAATACCTTGGTGAACACCCTGGGGGCTGAGGTGAGACAGAAGGGAAGGACCCTGAACTGATAATGACTGGCTCCTAGCCGGAAGCGGAGAAACCTCCTGGATCGCTTGTCCATCAAAATGTGGTAATACGCATCCTTGAGGTCTATCGAGCACATCCAGTCGCTCTCCCGCAACAGGGGGAGAATGGATTGAAGGGTGACCATCCGGAACTTTTCTTTGGTTACTGACAGGTTCAGGAGGGAGAAATCGAGGAATGGCCTTAGGTCCCTCATCTTTTTTGGCACCAAAAAGAACCTGGAGTAGTAACCCGATCCGAACTGGTCTGGGGGGACGTGTTGGATGGCTCTTTTTCCTAAAAGCTGCTGAATTTCCGCAGCTGCAGCCTCCCTCTGATCGGGTGGGACGTCGGGGAGGCGTTTGGTTTTGTGAGGGATGTGAGAAAAGGGAATTTGGTATCCTCTGGATATGATGCGAAGCACCCAGCGGTCTGTTGTGATGGACTCCCAAGCTGCCAGATGCCTCAAAAAACGTCCCCCGACTGCCTCCAGAGAGGAGCAGTCGGGCAACCCCTCAGGGTCGCTGGGTGGGCCGGTCAGAGAAAGCTTCTCTGGACCCACCATTCCTCGGGCCCCCTCTGCCTCTAGGGTGGCGTACACCCTGTCCTCTTCCGCCACTGAAGGACTGGGGATCCGGAGCGGACTGGGATTGTTGCGACTTCCGGAACCACATCTTCTTCTGTCCCTTTTGGTTCTTGGAGAAGGACCTCTGGGGAGCAGAGAAGCGGACTCCGATGGCAGACAACGTCTTCCCGTCCTTTTCGCTCTGGACCAAAGTCTCGCGAAAGGTCTTGCCAAACAGGGCAGAACCATCGAAAGAGGCATTCGCAAATGACGCCTTGAAGGGTTACGCAAAATCGCAATGCCGGAGCCAGGCCTGATGCCGCATGACGAGGCCTGTTCCGCTGGCTCTAGCGGCTCCCTCTGTAGCGTGGGACAACAGCCGCAAAGAGGTGTTAGATATGGACCTGAGAGTGGCCATCCGAGTGGAGTACAACCGTTTGTCCTCCACTGACATGGACTTAGGGGGCGACGCAGCGTACTCTTTGATAAGGTCCCGCTGCAGTCGAATAACATGTGCCATGTAGTTCAGAGACCTCACCGAGAAGGTCGCTGAACTAAAAGCCCTCTTCCCTAAATGGTCCATCAAATGGGACTCCATGCTCGGTGGATGGACCGAGGGACTCTCCTGAGCTAATTCCCTCTTGGTGGCCACTGCCACCAACATGGCATCTACAGGGGGGGGGGGGCCTTGCTCCAATGGGACCTCTCGGAGGGCGGACTAAGGATCTTGTCTGGGCATTTGGGGACTGGCTACACAGTGTCCGGCTCCTTCCACGCCCTAGTGGTAATAAGGTCCACTAAGGGGTCAAGCGGAGGGGCCACACAAGAGGTAGATGGGCCTGCTTCGAATGCCTCCAGGAACACGGATTCATCCGAGGAAGCCTTGGGGGCAGACCACCTCCCTCTTATCCTGAGCATTTCCATGATGTCTCCGAAGGAGACATCCTCGGGGGATGACCTAGGGGAGCCTTCCCCTTCATCCAAATCCGTGTCATCAGTCAAGGACTCGGGGGGGAGTAAACGTGCCTCCTCTTGCACTTTCGCTTGTGAGGGATGTCCTTGGGGGGGGCTGTCCGAGGACATCTCACCAGCCATGTCCTGTTCCAAGGGAACGACCTGGGACATCGAAGCAGGCTATCCTTGGGGCCGGGTGATAGAAGCCGGACCCAACAGAGAGGGAGTGCAGGGCGGAGCCGAAGCAAGGACTGGGGGCCTGGAAGCACTCAACAGTGCCCTCTCCAGCACATCGAAAGCCGAGGGAGAGCCGCTCTCTCTGGGATCCGAGAGCAAACCCTCGCTCGGATCCGATGGATAGATCAGGGTCGGCGCCGAATCCATCGTACACTTAAGGGGATAATAAAAAAATTTAAAAACTCTCACAAGACCCTACGAAACCAGGAGCTCAAAAACCTAGCTGCTGACAAGAAGCGCGGCAAACTAGATCTGAGGTCAGTCAGGGATGGCAGGGGATTATGGGTGAAGGGGAGGAGCTAGGAGCTCAGATCTAAGCTATGAAAGATTGCCGGCTCGGATCCGAGGTTGGATCCAAATCCCAAAGGTTGCTGACAAATGAAGTTAACTACTTCAGATTGTCATTATTGTTTCTTCAGTTGCCTCTGAATATCACTTCAAAGCTTTCTTCTGTTATGTTTTCTACTTCCATTTCTAAAGTGGTTCTTGATCATTTATACACTGGTGATACTTCTTCATAATTGTCCATTATCTCACCCTCTGTATCATGTTGGAAAAGGAAGAAAAATCAGATGCACTGGATTCAGCGTTGGTGTTGTTCGGAGCCTTTCCTAATATGGAATGGACTCTCTTTCAATTTAGGTATATTTTCTTTCTTCTGTTGCTCAGAAAATCAGATAACACACTTCTTGGCCTTCCAAGCATGCATGGCATTATTTCTGTAATCAGTGGGGTCACGATTATATTTCTTTAACTTTCAACTATGTAGTTCTGTCTCAAAATCATTCATTTCCTTAGTGAACCTTTCATGTCATTTCTGAAAATCACTATTATGCACATATTTTTGTATGTTTTCATAGCTAGTAGAACGTTTTTCTGTTAATGTTAACAGCTGTCTGTCATAAAATTTAACCAATAATTCCAGAAACATCTTGGAAGCTACAGATTGCACTTTCCGACATTTAGAAATTAATTGTTCATCATCTGTACCTACCCTAGGTTCAACATACACCCATAAACCTCTGGGTGCAATGTTAGCTGATAGGCTTTTAGCAATTTAATATGCTAAAATTAGATCTAACCTTCATAGAACAGTCTGTAACAAAATGTCATATCATTTTATCTTCAGCAATCTTATAATAAAAAATCCAAGCTTTCAGTCATACTGATTGCTTGCAGCAAAAAGTACTCAAAATGTATTACTGTGCTACTGGTTTCATATCACATAGTGTATAATGTATTTTGTGCACTGGTGAGATTAAAACTGGGAAGTTTAAAAGGAGGCTTCTGGATACATTATTTCAAGCTGAAGTAACTGTTTGAAAACAGCAAGTACTCTGAAGACTGTACATTTACTGGGATTTAAAAGGAAGTGTCTGGATGCATTATTCTATGATGAAAGCAGTAAGTTCTCTGAAGACTGTTTGAAGCTTATGGATACATTATTTTATGCTGAAAACTGTGTACTGTGCATTTATTGGGAAGTTTAAAAGGAAGTTATTGGCTATATTTTTTCATATAGATTTTCTGTTTGCTAACAGTTAGCATTTTGAGATTATTTATAACGGCAATGGACTTTCTTTGCATTATGCTGCATTACAACAGACTTTAGAGATATTTATACTAGTACTGGAAAAATCTTTTTATTGTTGGTGTTGCACTTTGAATCCTTTCACAGTAGTAGGTACGTGCACCACTTATGAGTTGTGGTGTATATATATATATATATATATATATATATATATATATATATACATACACACACATATATATACATATATGGTTCCACTTCATATCATCGAATTATCATTTCATCGAATTTCAAATCATCGAGACCAAATCGTCGAAAACTCATATCATCAAATCTCAAATCATTGAAAATTATAAAGCAACTACAAACAACATTCCACAAAGTTTTTACTACATTTATGCAGGGGGGCAAGCCCTCCTGTACTCCCCATGTGGGGGGCTCCACCCCACACACCCCCCATAATTAAATATGCCAACTCCAAGGTCGCACTACAGTGGGGTTAGGAAATTACCTTTTTCCCCCACTGTAGTGCGACCTTGGAGTTAGTATATTTATTTACGGGGGGTGTGGGGGGCAGAGCCCCCCACATGGGTGGTTCAGGGGGGCTTGCCCCCCTGCATAAACATAGTAAACAGTGTCTGGGATGTTATTTATAGCTGCTTTATAGTTTTCAATGATTTGAGATTCGATGATATGAGTTTTCGATGAAATGAGTTTTCGACGATTTGGTCTCGATGATTTGAAATTCGATGAAATGATAATTCGATGATATGAAGTGGAACCATATATATATATATATATATATATATATATATATATATATATATATATATATATACACACACACACACACACACACACACACACACACACACACACACACACACACACACACACACAGCATAACTACCATAGTACTTGCTTGTTTTCTGAATTTCTTTGGCTACATTATTTGTTTCTGAACCATGATTACGTTAAATTTAACACCTGAGCTCTGAACAGCACCCGCAATTCATTTTCAATCCCTTTTTACTAAGGGAGTAAAGCTTTTTGCATCCCCACACCCTTACTATAAATAATAACATCAAAGTCACCAGCACTTTGAGAAGTTGGATCCAACCCACCAAATTTAGAAGGTAGGACTTAACACTTACAAATACAAAACACATGTGCTTTGGCAACTCATATTTCCCAGATTCTGTACAGGGTAGTATTTCTGCAAAAATATGCTTTGACAACTCATGTTTCCCAGGTTTCTATACAGGGTAGTATAAATACATCACAATGCTGTCAAAAATACCTCTGTGATCCATTTGGTTCTTCTGGAACTGGCACTTCTACATCTTGGGGAGGCGAGTAATTTTTTAGACTTCTGTGCAGCTGAAAGTTTGGCATCTGCTGCAGCCCAAACATTCTCTACCAGAAAAGAAAAACAGGTTTCCTTTTTTAAACGGCAGGTGTACGATGGTAAATGAATTACAATATTTTAATTGATTTGTTTGACTCACTGAAAATAGTTCATCTATTTATATATTAACATTCATTACACAAAAAACTTACGATTCCTCTGTATGCCATAAGAACTCAAATGATGGTTATGGTCTTCCATTTATTTATCAAACATGATCTCAAAAAGGCCTAAAGTAAGTGCATACTTTAAGTACTGGTGGGGAGTTATTCCACTTCTTAACTACCCTGTTAGAAAATCAACACTTTGATTTAAGCTAGACTTTCACTCGGAAAGGCTATGCACAATACGAACTATTTACATTTCCAAATGTATAGCAGAGGATTGCGCCCAAATTACAGCCCTGCAAATCTGCTGGTTGAGGCTTAGAGGTGTATATATGTCAGAGGCCAGCTAAGATGACTGATGATGCCATGCTGCACTATTAGCCTGCCTTACAGTGGGTATCTGAATGTCGGAAATAGTGTGCTTTTCCACCCCTGTTGAGCTACCACTAGTGGTGGCTGTGACATCTGTAAATGGAGAAACTTCCCCACGCCCGAAATAGGTGGTCGATATGCTACAATGTGCAGTTCATTGGCCATGTGTGGAGGAGGCTACACTATTACCATGCCCAGTGGTTGCATGCCTAGGTAGGAATAAGACTGACAGTATCAATATGTCCTGGGACTATGATTCAATGAGCACATTCATGTCATTGTCAGATCCCAACAGGGGACTGGTCTCAGCCTGCTGTTGTTGCCCAGTCTCTAGGTTCCACAGTACCAGTGGTGCTTCCTGTAGATACAAATACAGAACATACCTTGTGATAAAAGTCAGCGCAACTGAAAGCTGCAGTACTGCGGCCAAATATGAAATGCCTACATGTGGCAGCAATTTCCCTGTCTGTAAGCCCAAAGTACCAATGAAGGACAGAGAATGTGCCAACTGCATATAATACACACAAATTATTTCAGGCTTGGGCAATAGTCTCCTTTGGATCCGATGTGTCAGATCTGTCTCGGCCATTACAAAAGCTTGAGGACTTCAGCAAAGCTCGTGGGCCTCCTTCCCTACCCATAATGCAGTTCCCTAACTTTCTCAGATCTTGTTTGCCCGTCCAGAAATTGTAAGGATAGCAATAAATGTGTAATATCAGAAAAGGACATACAGCAGTAACTGTTATAGAAGGTTAAGGCTAGCATCTCTGAGGCTATGTAGATTCAATGTCCACTCAGTCTTCCTGGAGATCTGGAAGGGGGTTATGGAGGGTGGGTTGTGAGAATAAAGGTCGAGATGGACAACACACATGGAACGTTATGATAAATACATAACTTCTTTATGTGTTGTTAATCTCGCCTTTATTGTCACTGATGGGACTGCGTCCCAAGCAACTTAATTCCTGGGGGGGCTCATGGGAGAATATTCCTCAGAACCAAAGGAAGCTCTACTCCTGGAGGCCAAATCCACTCTGCCATGAGTAATAAAGGTATGCGGTTTTGCCCAGGTGGCTGCAGGGCATATATCTTCCCAGGGTAATCTTGCTTGATAGGCTGCAGATGTAGCTACCGATCTGGTGGAGTGTGTTTTAACAGGAAAGGGAAGAGACCTGTTTTTAGATGTGTATATGTGGGATATACAAAGAGTGAGCCATCTAGATAAGGTAATCTTTGACAATGGCTGACCTTTTCTTGTCTCGGAGTAGGACACGAAAAGTTGGTCTGATTTTTTAAACTCGAAGTTCTGTACAAGTAAAAGTGTAGTTGTCTATGTATGTCTAGAAGATGCAACGAGTACTCGCCTTTGTTCTGGTAGTTGGGGAAGAACACTGGAAGATCAATAGATTGATTTAGGTTACATTCTCACAAAATCTTTGGAAGAAATGAGGGGTTAGTGCATAAAGAAACTCTGTCTTTATAGAAAAGCAGGTAAGGGAGCTTTGTGGACAAAGCTTGGATTTCTTCTGGCTGAGGTGATAGCCACTAACCACAATGTTTTCCAAGGCAAAAACTTTAGATCACATGTGGCTGAAGGTTCAAAGGGGGAACAAGTGATGTTTGTTAAAATGAAATTCAGACCTCATGGAGGAGTTGGATTCTTGTAAGGGGGTCTAATCATCATAGCTCCTTTCAAAATGGCTTTACAGAGTCTGTGTGACATGATACTCCAGCCATTTTCTCCCACATGGTAGTCTGAGATTGCTGCTAGTTGAACTGTAATAGCAGAAGCTGCTACACCTTCATGAAAGAGTTTTGTTACAAATTCCAGGTTAGACTGTACAGGGGCAGAAAAGGGGTCTATTTGGTTGTCACTTGCCAATATTACAAACCTATTCCATTTACTCTTGTATAATTTTTGTACAGAGTTCTTATAGGAAAACAACAAGATATGTTTTACCGGTGAAGAAAGAAGAGGAAACCTGGCAATCAAGGGAACTAGAGCGGCCAAGCTGTCAGTTTGAGGTTTCAAAGGCTGGGATGCCCCAATCCCAATGGATGTGTCAGCAGATCCGGAGTCCAAAATCCATGGTTCGTCCAGAAGATGAGGCTGTAGGAAGGGAAACTAGATCTGATGAGGCTAATAGGGAGCAACCAGGATTACTGTGGTCTCCAACAGACTGTCTTTCTGCAAAAACTTGGGAATCAGAAAAATTGGAGGGAAACCATACAGAAGTCCCGGAGGCCAATCTTGAACACGTGCACCCAACGGTGACTCTCCCATAGGAGGGATCAGGGCAAAATAGTTGCTGCATTTGGTATTGGCAGGTGAAGCAAAAAGATTGCAGCAAGGCTGGCCCCATTTTTGTAAAATCTTTTCCATTACATTGTGATTGAGGGAACAATTGTGAGGTCATAATATGGCCCTGCTCAAAATGTCTGCAATCACATCTCCCCGGGATGTGCGCTGCAATCAGAAAATGGTTGGAGGATACTGCCGCCTTTTGCCAAACCCTTAGAGCTTCTCGACAAAGGGGATAAGATCTGGTTCCTCCTTGTTTGCTGATATACCAGACTACTGACATATTGTTTGATTGAACTGCTATTACTCCTAGAGGGAGAATGTTTTGAAATGCTTGCAACGCCAACAGCACTGCCCTCATCTCTAGGATGTTTATGTGCAGGTGAGTGTCATGTTCCTGCCAGGTGCCCCGGACTGTCTTTCCCAGATAATGCCCCCCCCCCCCCCCCATCTGGGAAGCATATGTAGTCACTGTGGCTTGGGGCAGAGGAAGGATGAAGGGACGGTCTTCAGAAACTGAGAAAGAGTGAATCCACCACTCTAGATCCTTTTTGCAAGATTTGGTAATAAGGATCTTGTGCAACACTGGTATGTAGACGAGCTAGATGAATAAGTACGAGAGATGCTACCAATTTCTCCAGAACTTGTAGCACTTGTTTTGCACTGGCTCAAGATTTCTTGATTAGTATTTTCACATGTAAGTGATGATTGTGTACTCTATCGTGAGGGAGTCTAGCTATCAGTGTGGTTGTATCTATCTCTGCTCCCATAAAATTTAAATTTTGAGATTGCTCTAGAGCAGATGTGTAGCAATTTATGGTAATGCCTAGAGAGGAGCAAAGCTGAAGTGTATATTCCCTGGCTTGTAGCAGGAGATGCCTGTTTGTGGTGGTTATGAGTCAGTCATCCAGATATGGAAACACCCGGAATCCTGTGCATCTCAAGTGAGCTGCGACCACTGCCATGCACTTGGCGAACACTCTGGGGGCTGTAGTGAAACCAAAGGGCAGCACTCGGAGTGCCTGTCTACTAGCCAGGAGCACAAGAACCTTCTGGATCGCCTTTCCATTCGAATGTGGTAGTACACATCCTTAAGGTCTATAAAGCACATCCAATTGTCTTTTTCCAGGAATGGAAGTATTGACTGCAGAATGATACCACAGTATAAGGACAAAATGATTGACTTCAACAATTGGCTAAGCTTCTGGTGTCATTCAAAGGGGATCTAGTTTCTGTCTGCCTGGGACGACATGACTGAAAGACCACGATGCTTTGCCAGAGATGGTCTGCACCTGTCGCCCCTGGGATTCAGGTTACTGGCTAATGCTCTTGCCACCACTATAGTGCCTTTTTTTAGGCAAAGTTCAAAGGACAAAACCACCACCATAACAGGTACAAGCATGCAAAATCTGAAGGTAATGCTATTCAATCCTAGAAGTCTAAACTTCAAAATGCACTCTCTCTCGAGGCACTCCTAAAAATGGAGAACATCGATATCTGTGCAGTAACTGAGACCTGGTTCAAGGCTCCAGAGAGCACCCCTGCAATACCAGGCCACAACTCTTACCACACTTTTCGGCCACCAATCCAGGACCGAAACACTAAAGGTGGAGGAGTGTCCATATTCACCTAGGATATTCACAACATCAGGCTAGTTGCCCAACACAATCCGTCTGAAATTCTCCAGGTGCAACTAATACTAGGTAAGACTGCAATCTAAATTGTAGCTTGCTACAGATCCCCCACCATGCCCCAAGATTCTCACTACACCTTTCTAAACATACTGGAAAATATTAAGATACAACCAAACACCCTAATATTGGGTGATTTCAACTACCCTGCCATTAACTGGGAAAACTACTTGTGTACCAGCACCTTTGCCCAAAAGTTCTTGGAATTCATAAATTCCAACATCCTGGATCAATTAATCCTTAGTCCCACCAAGGGCTCCAATATCCTAGACCTGATCATTACCAACATGGGAAATCAATGCTCCACACTTATGGTCACCCCCTCGTTGGTCAGGTCTGACCGCAAGCTAATCACCTTTGACATCCAGATCCCACTCTCCAGTAAGGAAACCTCCATAAAAAAATTCTCCAAAGCCAATTTCATGCTACTCAAGTCAGAAGTGACAAACTTCAAGACACCCATGCAGATGGGAACTGAAAGTTCGACTGCTGAATCCTACACTAAGGCACTGTACGAGCACATCCACTCATGCATGAATTGTGCCATCCCCAAAAGAACCAAGACGCTCTCCTCCAAAAAAAGGAGGCCAATCTGGTGGTCCCTTGCCATAAACAAACTTTACACCAAAAGGAAGAAACTGTTGCAGAAAAGAGGAAAATCCCAGGATGCAAAAATCTACTTTACCAGCCTCAGTAAGAAGCTGAGATCCCTCATAAAATCCTCCAAACTTAGTTACGAAAATAAAATTGCCAAAGATTCCAAAGACAACTACAAGGCATTCTATAGCTATGTCAAGAATCTAAATGGCAATGCTCAGATCTGCTCTGAGCTACAACAGAATGGCATTAAATATACTGATCCCAAGGATATTGCCAATATCATGGCAGATCGATTCAGTGCAAACTTCACACCCCTCTCGCCCCCCTAAAAGGCCCATCTCAATATCGAAAGATTGTCAAATTTTGGTAATCACGGCCACACAGGTATAAAATGCACTCTCCAAAGCTAAGAATACAGCATCCATGGGACCAGACGACATCCCAGGCTGTGTACTACAAGAACTACAAAATGAACTGGCACCTCACCTAAGTGTCATGTTTAATCATAGCCTCACCTCAGGCTTCATGCCCACTGAGTGGCGCACAGCTACAATTATCCCACTCCACATGGGGGGATCCACCTTGAATCCCGGGAACTACTGCCCCATCAGTCTGATGAGCCTGATCTGCAAGGCCATTGAACACATTATCATGGAACTTATAAACAAAGACATTGGCAACTTTCAAACACTTGACACCATGCAGTTTGGGTTCATGAAGGGCCGATCTTGTCTTCTGAACCTGGATGACTTCTTCAAATCAGTCTCCAGAGCCATGGACAAGCATAAGGTGGTCCACACAGCCTATATGGTCCTCGCCAAGGCCTTCGACACCATCCCCCACTCTGGAATCATAGATAAACTTACTAAACTGGACATTAATCCCTACATCACTCGATGGGGTGCCAATTGGCTTACTGACAGAACCCACACTGTAAAATTAGCAGACTCCAAATTCAGCTCCAGACAAGTGGAGTACCTCAGGGTTCAGTGTTGGGACCGCTCTATTTTGGCATCTGCTTCTCTGAAGTACAGGCCAACACTAAGGGACTCTGGCTAACAAAGTTCGCAGATGACTGCAAACTTGGAGCCATTACCGAATCTCAAATGATGTGGATATTCTACAAAAGGGCCTTACAGAAACAGATGCATGGTGCCAGAGCCATGGGCTGAAACGCAATGCCAGGAAATGTATAGTCATCCCCTTTGGGAAAAACCAGTACCGCTACCTGTGAATTACCACACAGGTGGCAGTACACTAAACACCAAAAGTGTGATAAGAGACTTAGGGACACAGGTAGTGGTCTCACCTTCGATAACCACATTGCCAGAACAGTCAGGAAATCCTTCTATGTGGCACACCTCATCACTAAGGGCTTTTCATCCAGAAAAAAGGAGGTCATTGTCCCACTGTACTCATCCCTCATTAGACCCATTATAGAAAACAATGCCCTGTTTGGTTTGTACCTCTCAAGACATCTGCAACAACTGGAAAGGCCGCAGAAATACCTCACTAAAAGAATCACAGGCCTAAAGGAGATGCCCTATGCTGACCATCTAAAAAAACTCCACCTATACTCTGTTGCATATAGTCTACTCAGAGGCGATCTCTGCTTAACACTCATGTCAAACCCAAAGCTGTTGGACATGCTACACAGAAAGAAATCCCAGGCCCTCAGAGACACATGCTCCAGGGATCTAAACCTTGTCATCACAATGAACAAAACATGCTGGAGGGATTGGTTCCCGACCCAGAGACTCCCCAGACTCTGGAATAGACTGCCCATACATGTCAAGAGGGCGCCTCTTTGGCCCTCTTCAAAAGGAACCTTGATGATTGGATGGGAGATAGGAAATTCACCCTGGGGATCACGTCGGTTGCCCTGCTAGACAGGGGTCCAGGGAAGTAAATACTGTGGGAAGAAATAGCCAGGGAATTGTTATGGCTAGGCTTGTATAGGCCCTAGGGCCGATAGCCAAGTACCAACCTATGAACTATCCAGAACTTGGTTTTCTTCACCAATTTGTTTAGTTTGCTGAGATCCAATATCGTCTCCAGTCCCCTGTCTTCTTTGGAACTAATAAAAATCTTGAGTAAGTTCCGGATCCCCTCTGGACTTCTTGGGTGACTCTTTTTTGAGCAACTTTTCAATTTCTAATGTTGCTTGTTCCTTTTGACTGGATATTATGTCCTGCACCCACTTGTCATTGGTTATGTTTTGCCAGGCTTCAAGATACAGTGGCAATCGCCCTGGCTCCAGAGGCAAGCAGTCGGGCATGCCCTCAGGAGTACTGAAAGAATCTACCAAAGAAAGATTCTCTGGAGCCCTGATTCTGTGGGCCTTTTCTGCCGCGAGGGCGAGATCTTCCATTTTTCTTCCCCCCTCTGCCCCTGGGAGAACTTCCACCCTGTGTGTCTTGGTAAAACCTCAGAGATTTTTTAACCACATCTTTCCCCTACCTGTCTGACCCTTAGGAAACGGTCTGGTGGGTGTGGAAAAACATAATCCAACAGCAGACAAGGTCTTACCCTCCTGTTCACACCAGGTTAGTGTTTCTTTTACCTTGAGCCCCAAAAGAGATGAGCCATCAAAGGAAGCAAAGGAAGACTTAAAGGGCTCTGCAAAATCGCAAAGGCGCATCCGGTTCTGCCTCCTAATGGAGATCCCTGAACCCGCTGCCCTACTCGCTTCTATCTGCTGCATATGAATTGAATCTCATGGACGAGTTGACTACAGAGTTGATGGTAGCGACCTAAGCATTGACTTTATCTTCTGCTGCATGAGCTACAGCTCCTTGGAGGGAGTCTGATAGTTCTTTAAGCAGATCCGTCTGAAGTCTGGTGAAATGAGTGAGATAGTTCAGTGATCGTAACATAAAAGTCACTGAAGAGAAGACGTGCTTCCCATACCTATTCATGGTCCTGGAATCCTTATTAGGAGGATGGATAAAGGCACCGGTTTCAAAAAGTTCCTTTTTCGTGGCAGCTGCCATGACCATGGCATCTACTGCTACACCTTTGGTAAGAAAGGCTTGGTCCTTAGGGGATTTAATGTACTTGCTGGCCTCCTAGGAGTGGGCTCTATGGAGTCTGGGGTCCCCAGGCCTTCCGAGAGATTAACTGAATAAGCTCATCAGAAGGCGGTGTCACCCACGAGGTTGAAGGGCAAGATCTGAAGACCTTCAGGTATACCTACTGACTCCTCGGCCGAAGGGGAGGAGGACTGCCAGTCACCTCTTTGTTTCAGAATTTCCAGGATGTCTCCAAAGGAGACATCCTCAGGAGGTGACCGTGGGGACACTTCTGCTTCAACGAAGTTGGTATCGGATGTGACGGACTCCTCTGGGGAGTCCAGATACTTCCTCTTGCATGGATCTCTTCCGAGGGACTTCCTCAGTGGATATTCTGGGGAAGTTTCGGAAGAGGGAGTAATCCCCAGGGGAACACCCTGAGGCCTTGGATCTCTGCAGTCCTGTGGATGGAGGTGATGAGATAAAGACACCTGTGACTTTGAGGAAGGAATCTCTAAAGGGGGCTGTGCTTGAGACTGAGAAGCAGTCATCACCCTCCTCATAACTTCAAAGGCAGACTCTCTCTGCTCCAAAGAACTTCCAGGACCTGACAACACAGGTGTTGGAGCCAAGAGAGCCCTCGGCATAGGAGAAGGAAGCTCTGAAGAAGAGGTGGGAGATGGACTCACCTGCGCTAAGTCCCCCAGAGACAGAGCTGGATCCAAAGTGATTCAAACTGGCTCCGAGTACTCGACGGGTGAGTGGCGGATCCCAGAGGTCTCCTGCTCCGACTCAGCACAGACACACAGGGCGGACATCGGATCTGAGGAACTAAAAGGTCCCGGACCCGATACAGACACCAGCTGGATGTCAGAGTCTTCTGGCTCTGATACTGAAGGATGGATCAGAGAAGGAGCAGGCACCACAGAGGAAAGATGAGTCTGATCTGATTCCTTTGGGTTCGGATCCAAAAGAAGCTGGGCCAAGGCAGGTGTCTTGAGGAGCTTCTGCACCACCCTATCCACATCTTCATCTGAGAGACTCCTATTAGACATTGTGGACAATGCTGGGGATCTGGACTTGGTAAGAAAAGGTGATGGGAACCTGGACGTAATAGGTTCTAAGAATGGAGATCAGCTCCAATAGCGGTACTCCATAGGAAATGGAGTCTTTGGAGCCGATTCCATGGATGATTTCGGATCCGAAGCCTTTGACTGCTCTGAGGAAGTTCCTGGATCCATAGAAGTTGTTTGCACAGTAGATGCTGTTGGAGTTTAATACCTTTGATTGCATTACTCTTGGCTTTGATGCAGCTTTTGGAGCCAGAGAAGGCTGTTTCCCTGACCTCTCAGACTTGTCGGATTTAGGAGAGAAGGGATGAGAAGAAGAAATAACCTCAGAAAAAGGGGTTTTGATTAACCCCTTCAAAATCAATTTGTTCTTAAGTTCCATAAGCGCCCTTTGATTAAAGGCATGGCATATGGAACAAACAGTATACACACAACGTGTGAATCACTGAGGGCCATCTTCTGTCTGCATTTCTCACATTTCTTAAATCCTAACGGCTTTCCTTCATTTTGGGATATATTTGAAGGAAGCCTGAAGAACTAACCAGAGAAAAAGCACAAATAAGGAAGCAAGAATTTTTTTTTTTAAACTACAGAAAGAGAAGGGGTTTGATGCGGCTTTTGGAGCCAGAGAAGACTGTTTCCCTGACCTCTCAGACTTGTCGGATTTAGGAGAGAAGGGATGAGAAGAAGAAATAACCTCAGAGAAAGGGGTTTTGATTAAGTTCCATAAGCGCCCTTTGATTAAAGGCATGGCATATGGAACAAACAGTATACACTCAACGTGTGAATCACTGAGGGCCATCTTCTGCCTGCATTTCTCACATTTCTTAAATCCTAACGGCTTTCCTTCATTTTGGGATATATTTGAAGGAAGCCTGAAGAACTAACCAGAGAAAAAGCACAAATAAGGGGGCAAGAATTTTTTTTTTTAAACTACAGAAAGAGAAGGGGAAGGGAAAGTCCTCCAACTTAAAAGGAGCTTAAGGGGAATTGAGAGAGAAGTCCTCTAACTGAAACACACTTTTTGGTTAACTGCTCTCCAACAAAAAAACGAGCGGTAACCAGATGGAAAAGGAAAGGATTTAGTCCTAAATAACTAGAAAAATACTAATAAAGAGAAAGAAGGAGAGAGAACACCCACTAACTAAAGAAGTGGATGTGGGAAAGGAGTTAGACGTCCCTAATTAAAAACAGATGCTAATGGGGAGAGGATTACTAACTAGGACAAAGTTAACAATAAGGAATTTCTAATTATATAAATGTAGAAAGCTATAAAAATATGAAAACTTAGCCCAGAGCTTGCTTAATGAACCTCTTTGCAGCACTGCAAACTTAATCTGAGGAAGTTAGAGAACTGCATTATGGGTAAGGAAGGAAGCTCACAAGCTTTGCTGAACTCGTCGAGCTTTTGTAATGTCCCAGATGGCTCTGACCCATCACTTAGAATAAAGGCGAGCTTGACAATAACACATCAGTAGTTACATTTATACATTCTAAGATTTTACAGAGACAGAAGTTAAAGATAAAGCCCACATGCAACTCATTAGATTGTACAGGCAGGAGTTGTATTATAAAACATTGGGCATGATTCACGATGGCTTGCACGGAGTCTAAGAGCCGTGTAAGACTCCATGCAGCCATCGTGATCCAGGAACAGCCCGAAATCCCGTGTAAGAGACCAGCTAAAACAACTCTTACACGGGCAGGGTGTGGATATGCTAATCACCTCACTTGCAGCCGAAAGGCATGCAAATGAGGTAGATTAGCGATCCACGAAGCTGAAACCAGCCCGTGTAAGAGTCGTGTTAGGTGCAGAAATGTACTCAGTTGACAACTGAGTACGTTACTGCAAATAACACAACGGAGCCATGACAGCTCCAAATAAAGTGTGCAAATGTTGCAGTCAGCATGCCAATGGCCAAATATGTGGCCATTGGCATGGTAACCCAATGCAAACATGAAATAAAAAAAATTTTTTTTTTTGGAGATTGGCGAGGTTTAAACGCAGCGCAGCCCCGCGCAAACGGGCTGCGCTATATAAAACATAAAAATAAAGGTTTTAAACCCACAAATGTGGGTTTTATATAATGCATGGATTTGCAATGCAGGGACTAGGACACCAAAAACAACATGGCCACTGTCTAGTGGTTGCTAAGGGGGGAAGCTGAGTGTAAGACATGTAACTAAGCATTAGTAGGCAATCCTATGTAAATGAGTGGTAGTATAGTGAATCACACTGTCACATAGCATTCCGTGTAGTGTAAGAGTTAGATAAGGGGGAGTACAGAGTAGGAGATAGGTGACATCACAGGGGGGAATGCCAGGAAGAAATCAAGCTCAATGGAGCAAAGTGGTATGTGAAAGATGCCAGTCACACAGCATAAAAAGAGGAGTGTCAACAGATAAGCATGGGAAAGTCAAGAAATGGAAGGTGTACACTGTGGCCAACACCAAAGTTTCATGCTGTACGTGCATGTGCGCGTGTGCACGCTGGGAGGCGCGAGTAAGACAGAGTGCACGCGTGTAAGGCAGAGTAAGCATGTAGGTGCCTGTTTAAAGATTTGTAAACCTGTTTGCACTGGTGCGCGCGCGTTTTAATCCGAATAAGCAGATTCTAGCCCGTGTAAGCATGTGTGCGCGCATGGTAGCCACTGTGAGCGTGTTTTCGCTGGTATGCGCGCTGCTCCCCCCTGAGGAAACAGAGAGGAAAAAGTAAGCAGAAGAAATAGTAGGAAACTAGCAGGGAATACTTGTAGAGGTAGCAGGTGAAAACAATTAGAAGCAGGCAATTACACAGGCAGAATACAAGCCCAGCCCAGCACTTAAAACACTGCAAACAGCATTGCAGTACGTTTTAGAAGTGAAAACTGAAAAAGCTGCACTCAGACCAAACATGCTAGGGGCTGCCATAGCTGTCATAAGGAGACATAGGAGACTTGCTGAGGGTGGTGATAATGGAAATGCTGCCAGACAACCCACAGTGAGGAGACGGAGAAGAGTGTACAGGCCCAGGGTCACCTACCAGGGGTTACATGAGCTGGAGATAGTGGAGCGCTATAGAGTGGATAGAGACCTCCTGCAGCAAATTGTTGAGCTGTGCAGGCCACGCCTCACACACAGAACCAACAGAGGGGAACCCATCCCAGTGGAAACCAAGGCATGTGTTGGCCTAAGAATACTAGCAACAGGTACCTTCCAGAGACCAACTGGTGATATGATGGGGATATCACAGGCATCAGCCTCCAGGGTACTGCACCAGTTCCTGGATGCCATGTCAGCACATGTCGGTGGGCATGTATATTTCCCCAATGCCCGTGAGGTATTGGCCAGCAATATGCGTCTCTTCCAGCAAATAGCGGAATACCCTGAGGTAGTGGGTGCAATAGGCTGCACGCACATATGCATCAAAGCACCAGCCGGTGAGCGGGGTAGGGCCTACATTAACCGCAAGGGCTTCCCCTCCATCAACTGCCAGGTCGTGTGTGATGCCCAGGGCATAATAATGAATGTGTGTGCTGGCTGCCCTGGGAGCTACCATGATTCCCATATCTTGCATTTGACGCAGCTGTACCAGACATTTGCCAATGGGGACATCCCACATGGTCACCTAGTGGGGGATGCAGGTTATGCACTGGAGCCGTGGCTGATGACACCCATCAGAAATGCACACACACCCGAACAGGAACGCCATAATGAGGCACACGCACAAACACGTAATGTAATAGAGCGTGTGTTTGGGCTAAAGTCACGGTTCCGGTGCCTGGACACATCTGGTGGAGCCTTGCAGTACTCGCCAACTACATGTACCCAAATTGTCATGGTATGTGCTATGCTACATAATATGATTCTGCGAAAACAGCTGCAGCAGGATCAGCATAGGGCCGGCACAAACAGCCCCCCACCATTGCCAAGGCCATCACAGGCAGAGCGTGACTCGGAGGAGGAACAACCTGAGCCTGCCCCAGTAGGCAGAAGGAGGCGTGCCCAGTATGCCCTGGCCTTGGCAAAGAGGCAACACATAGCACATACACTGGCTCAGTAGGAACCCTGGGAATTATACCCCTCTCTGACTCACTCATATAATAACAGGGACGCCTAACATGACACAACCTGCTCTCAAACATGTACAGGGAGTGTAGTATGTGCATCCGACAGAGGCAGCCCTGCAGCACCACCTGAGGCATGATCGCCATGTGTTAAGCAATGTAACACCATCTAGTATATGCAAACATGAAGACCCAACCAAACATCTCACCCTCACCAAGCATGATGCCACACTATGAAGACAACAAGATCAAGTACAATAATTGGCTGAGGTATTGCTGTTAGCAAGGGGGAACACATGGCTGACAGCCTGGGCTGACATGCCGAGCAAGACATGATGCCCCACCTGCTAGGGATGGCACGCACCCAGCACACCTGGCTGTGTGGATACTGGCAAAGGCTGTTGTCACCCCCACTGTGCCTGGAATAGGTAAGTCTGGAAACACAAACCCACCACCATAGGTAGCACAAGGGATAATAACCTGGACGTAATGCTACCCAACGCCAGAAGTCTAACCTGCAAGGTGCATGCAGACCAAACCCACCACAGCATGGAGAATGGTAATGTGTTCTGTAACTGAAACCTGGGCAAGGCCCAGAAGAGCACCCTAATACTACCAGGTTATGCCTCATACCATGCTCTACAGCTCCAAAACATGGAACACATGACAATAGGAGTGTGGCTACCAGTAATTATCAAGGATAACCACACCCCCAGGTTGGTACCACAGCAAGAAGCAGCATGAACTATCCACAGGCAATTAACACTGTCTCAAACTGTGTACCTGTTTGAAGCCTGCTACAGACCACACACACAAACCCAAGTACCCCAGCCAACCTTCCTGAAGACACTGCAAAGTATGAATGTCTCAACAAATATCAAACAAGGCACAAACAAAGTATGACATAGATGGCAATCCATTATGTATGGAAGAAGTAATCAGGGACCTAGGGACACAAGTGTACGGTAACCTGTCATGTGACACTCACATTGCCAAGGTGGCCAGGAAGACCTGCTATATTGCCCGCCTTAATATGAAAGGATGCACATGTAGAGCTAGAGAGGTCACTGTGCCCCCATACTCTTCCCTTATCAGGCCCATACGTGACAACAATGCCCCAGTTCGGATGTACCTTACCTTACACCTGCAGCAGTCAGAAAGACCCCAAAAGTACCCCACCAACAGGATAAAGGGTCCAAACATTGGACATCTGCAGCCAGGCTGAAGAAACCACAGCCCAATTCAGAAGCATACTGCACAGTCAGAGGTGATGTATGCCTGATGCACAAGGCCATGTCCAATCCAGAATGAATGGACATGCTCCACTGCAGAAACCCCAAATCCAGCAGACACACCACAGTGAGATAACTGAACCTCCACACATAGATTAATAGGATGTGCTGGAGGGACAGATCCATAACCCAGAGGCTCCTGACACTCTGGAACAGAATCCCAGTCCATGATAGGCTGAGCTCCACACACAAACTCAACAAGAGAAATCCGGTGAAGTGCATGGGAGATAGTAGGTGTACACTGGGGGCCATCCCTGTGTCACATCAAGGAAAGTAAACCCTACGTGGGCATAATATGCACATTGCAAGGGGTGGCGAGACCCACACACAGTCTGTCCGTGCTCAAACAAGGCCAGGGAAGATAGCCTAGTATGAACCTATGAACCTATGATGATACAAATTGTGCAGGACACAAAGGATTATCACACAGCTGTCCTACCTGACGATAGGAACCATGGTGATAATCCACAGATATGCTCTGCAGCACTCTAATATCACAAACAATACACCAAACCCACACACATTGCCAACAGCCTACTGAACAGATTCCTTCCAAACTCCCCACCAGCACCTAACTGCCAAATATCTATCCCAGGAGAGTGCTGGCCCCCTGACATTGCAGATGCTGAGGTAACAGCCAGCATCCACAAAGCACAGCACACAGCATCAATGGTACCAGACGGTGTCCTGGGTTGTGTCCAACAAGTACTGTAAGAAGAATGGAACAGCAAATAGCATTACTGCGCACTATCAGTCCTACCACAGGATATGTACCCAAAGAGCAGTGTACAGCAACAGTGGTCCCACACTACAAAGGAGGTGCCTGAATGGATACTGCAAACTATCACCCCTCAACCCCGACTATCTAGGTTGGCAAAGTAATGGAGAGGATGATCATGGATCCCATGAATAACGAGATTGGGTACATACAGACATTGGACCCTACCCAGTGTGGCTGTCATAGGGCAGATCCTGCCCCTTACACATGTGAAACGTGCACCAAGGTCATTGATGTGGGGAATGTTGATCATACAGCCTATCTGGACCTTGCTAAATCCTTCCATACAATACCCTAGTTGGCGGTACAGATAAGCTCACCAGCCTAACTATAAACCCCTATGCAAGTAGATGGGTTGCAAACCAGCTCAAGGACAGAACTGACCTGGCAGACATGCTGCAGCCATGGCAGACTGCAAACCAGGTACAACTGGCATCCCACAAGGCATGGTCCTGGGACCTCTCTTGTATGCTATATATGTCACATAGGAACAGCCCAACAGGGAAGGACTCTGTCTGAACAGGTTCGCAGAGGACTACAAAATGGCCACCATATTGGACCCTCCAGCTGACACAAGCAACCTACAAAAGGCACACATAGAAACAGACAAGTGGTGCCACAGCCATGTCAACAAGCTAAATGCAGAATAGTGTATAGTCAACCCCTGTGGAAACACAGTACATTGCCAGAAATTACCACATAGGTGTTAACCCAGTAAGTACATCAGGAGCAATAAGAGACCTGGGGACACAAGGTGATAGATATCCTGCATGTGACAACCATATGTCTGCAGTGGTTACAGAAACATACCATATACCCACCTAATCATGAAGGTAAGCACAGCTTGGTTAGGGTAGGTCAATGTGCCTCTCCAGTCATCCATCAGCAGCCTCACAATTGTGTACAATGGCCCTTCAGGGATGTACCGTAGCAGACACCTGCAGCAACTGGAAAGACCACACAAATGCCCCACCAGGAGGATTGCAGAGCTGTAACAGATGCCATGTGTCGCCTGAGTAAAGAAACTGCAGCTCCACACAGTGCCATACTGCCTGGCTGGAGGTGAACTGTGCCTGATGTATAGAGCCATGACCAACCTGGTATCAATGGACATTTGGCACCATGTAAACACTGAATGCTGGTGACCTATGCAGCTGACAGGCCTGAACCCCAGCACAGACATAAACAGGACATGCTGTACCGATTGGTCCATAACCCAGAAGCTCACTCCACTCACGTCTAAACTCCCACTACAGGATATCCAGGGAGTCCCTCAGTGACTGTCATCCAGAGGAATCATGATGACTGGATGGGAGATGGTAGGTGTACCCTGGATATCACCTGTATGTCACGGGTAGACAGAGGCACAGCACACTAACCATGAGATAGGTCATGGCAAACACCAGTAAATGTGTGTTGAAGGACAAACACTCTCTGACTAGCATTACAAATGGACTAGGGCACATGGCCATTGTTTGTCAATGTCCACACAAGTTGTGGAATACATTAACAATGTCAGACAATCATGTACTATGCTGTCCATATCTGAACAAAATGCAACATGGTCATATCTGCACAACTGGCCCTCAACCAGTCTGGTGTGCTCACTATAAATATTACAAGCAGTGATAGGACTGAAACCGATTATATTGTCCACCACAGTGAAAGTTCTGCATCAGTACACAATACGACAATACAACTGCTTGGTCAGCAGGAAAGGATGATGACAACTGTATGCAAACTATCCCATCGCGATCCTGCAGGCACAGCATAATGCCTGTTAGGTTCAGACACAAAGCAGTTGGGCAGTAAGAACACAACCTGATGTCCAACACTCAACTGTACATGTGATATATAGATGGCGTCCACACACAAACAGAAATGTGGTGGTCCACAGATCCCAACATAAGGAAAGGTCACACTGGGTATGCTCGCACACGTAGATAAATGAGACGTGGCAGTCAAGAAGACATACAAACTGCGAACTGGGCATGCTCACACACTTAGGCCGTGTCACAGTTCAGCAGTTGCACACACATATCTGGCATTCCTATGTGTTAACACAGGAATCTCCCACAATACAGACATCTGCCCAGTGCACACAGTGAAGTTACAACACAGACATAAGTAAAGTAATGGATCCCACTCATATGCAAACATCTCCCACAGTACACACGTTGTTTATAGAGATAGGGAAGGCTATGGCAATAAAGACCCACAAACAGTATATGAGCAACAGATACTTGCATCTGACAGGTAAACATATGGCCGTAGAGTGCAATACCTGACTGTTGTCCCTAGGGAATACAGAAGGCTATCCAGAGTGTATTTGGCATCTGCCTCCACAGTACAGTAGGCCACTGTGCCTGTGCAAAGTTATTCCATAGATATGCTCTCCCCTGTACTGATGGATAGTAACAGATGTACATACCTCTTCATCCATAATGATGTCAGCACACTATACATATGTCAGGAGCAGACATCATACCCAGTAAAGTGAATAGCACGCTCCGCTACTGCATCTCTAACAAGTGTCATAACATAGTTAGGTAGAGGTTTGAATCCTGCAAGTGCTCAGTGTGTGTGTGAATGTGTGTGGGGGAGTAGTGTGTGCAATTCCATGTGTATGAGAAATGTCCCTTTTGGCAACTATAACTACACAACACATGCTGCATATTCCACTGTCTAAACACTGATGATGCCAGCACCCTATAAGTACAGCAGGAGAAAGCAATCCCCCCGGTAATGCAAATAGCGTGCTCTGCTAATGCGTCTCTCACAAGTGTCATAACATAGGTAGGTAGGGGTTTGAATCTTGCAAGTGCTCAGTGTGTGTGTGAATGTGTGTGGTGGAGTAGTGTGTGCAATTCCATGTGTAAGAGAAATGTCCCTTTTGGCATCTATTACTACACAACACATGCTGCATATTCCACTGTCTAAACACTGATGATGTCAGCACCCTATAAGTACAGCAGGAGAAAGCAATCCTCCCAGTAATGCAAATAGCACACTCTGCTACTGTGACTCTCACAAGTGATCTAACATAGTTAGGTAGGGATTTAAATCCTGCAAGTGCTCAGTGTGTGTGAATGTGTGTGGGGGAGTAGTGTGTGCAATTCCATGTGTAAGAGAAATGTCCCTTTTGGCAACTATAACTACACAACACATGCTGCATATTCCACTGTCTAAACACTGATGATGTCAGCACCCTATAAGTACAGCAGGAGAAAGCAATCCCCCCGGTAATGCAAATAGCGCGCTCTGCTAATGCGTCTCTCACAAGTGTCATAACATTGGTAGGTAGGGGTTTGAATCCTGCAAGTGCTCAGTGTGTGTGTGAATGTGTGTGGGGGAGTAGTGTGTGCAATTCCATGTGCAAGAGAAATGTCCCTTTTGGCAACTATTACTACACAACACATGCTGCATATTCCACTGTCTAAACACTGATGATGTCAGCACCCTATAAGTACAGCAGGAGAAAGCAATCCTCCCAGTAATGCAAATAGCACACTCTGCTACTGTGACTCTCACAAGTGATCTAACATAGTTAGGTAGAGGTTTGTATCCTAAAAACGCCATGTGTATTTTTGTCACACAGTTCGTCCATGTGTGTGGGGTGTTGTTCCCAGTATTGCACGACATACATTATATCAGTAATGTCAATGCACACATGATTTATGTGTGTGCCACCTACACATATGTACCTGTGAACTGCAAGAGTTCACATGTCCGAAGCCTGCCTCATGTGAATACATGGAATATGCATCAGACAACTGTATGACTGTGGTGTTCTGTGCAGGGGCTGCATGTGGTATGTGACTATACAGTGTGGGTTGTAGATGGTGTCATCCCACCAGAGAGGGATACATGACTGGTCTGGAGCATATAGTCCACATGTTGGTGATGAACAGGTGCAGCATGTTGTCACCACTTGTGGGAGTGGTAACAAGTTGTTCCACAGCAATGCAGGGAATGAATGATAAGAACCCTTCAGATAGGGTCTTGCAGCTAGAGTAATGCTCACACTCTATGTTTGAGTAGTCACAGTACAACCATATAATGGTGTGTGTAGAGACCGTCATATTCCCAATGTTGTCAGGAAGGCCAAGTGGGTTTCCTGGGTATGGGAGTGTGGTGTGTGCCAGGCTATGAACCTGAAGGCAGTCTAACTCACTGTGAGTTGCACATGGAGAGGCTCTGATGCTTTGTGCAGTGCCACCAACCTGGGGGTGTGTGTATCTGAGGTGCCTTTGGATACACCCCCCCTGTTCTGGTTTGGTGCATGTGTAGGGGATGACAAGCATGGTATCAGGAATGACCTGACACTGATGGTGTGCACCTGGGAGCCTTGTACCAGGAGTCTGTTACTGCACGGATATTGCTGTACCCCATGCTAAGGACGGTTTCAACTGCATGCATCTTGAGGTTTACACTGCTGCTGTTGAGTAGCATTTCTATTAGTGTCCTATCCAGTGTGATACCTGTGTAGGTGGCTATGTAATGTCAGCCTTGCATACAAAGGCACTATGTGTGTAGCAACAGCCTCTGCCAATATACAACGGCCCATGGGTGACAGGTGCAAGCTGTCCCAAGCAAAGCAATGTGGCTTGTCCAGCATGTAATCCCACACTGACAGGCATTGGATCCCCTTTGAATGTCACTGAAACATACGTTAATTGCAGAAACTGATGATCCTGTCTACATATTGTGGCAGCATTCTTGGTGAGGGTGAGATGCTACTCAAGGCCAGGGTCATACCAGCCTGTGCCACAAGCTCAGAGAGCCCCTCTATGCCCCCTAACATGTAGTCCAGGGAGGTGCGTCAGAGGTCATACACACTGGCACAGACAATGACTGAGTCATACGTCTACATGCCTTGGAGTGACTGGTATGCTTGTGTTATGTGGTGGATCATAGTGCCCGACGGGCAGCTCAGCGTGACCGTCACCTTGTTCAGCCTGGGAGCAGGACCCCAGTGTACGTGACGATAAAGGTACCTCATACAACTGTAGCAGGTGTGTTGTCAAGCCGTATGGCCTGTGACTGTTTGGCACACAGGCTTTGTGAGCTACGTGTTGCATGTGCTCTGCTCTGGCTTAACGTTTGCTTGTGTGTCTGCTTTGCAGGTGTCAGCTGCTCAGGCAGGATGCTATTCTGAGAGTCCAATAATGTACCTATGTGTTTCTGTGTTTGGATGGCAGTCGTGGCAGGTCTATGGGAGACTGGTACTGTATTCACTGTAGTATCCCACTCCACCTGACAGGGAATGCCAGTGCTGTGTTAACAGAGCTTAGCCCCCAGTTTGGCTATGTGGTTGCATCTCTCACATGTGTCGTACGTGTATGGGAAGGGGAGAGGGTTGTCTGTGTACATGAGGCAGTTGTAACATTGCCACATGACTCACAGATTCACCAACTGGACCTGAGAGTAGATCGACAAGTGACCTTTGCACATGCTACCATAGCATTGTGACTCCCATACTAAGTAACGACACATATGGCCAATGGGGATCAAGGTACTCAAGGTGACTATGTGAGGGTGTAGTGCTCCTGATTTGTTAGTGCTGGCATATATGAATGCTGTCTTGAGCAAATGCGAGGTATGTCATATGCAATGTGTTACAGGCAAGCTACATGCAAACAGGACAAACAGTGACGTTCTGTCAAGTGACACATGGACATCAGTACAGTAAGCAATACAGATGTCACTAGGGATCCACAGAGGCACTGTATATCTGCACTGCAGGTGGAATCAGTGTTTCAGGAACATAACAGGCAAACATGCATACAAACAAAGCTACAGTCAGCAGGACTGTATGTAGACTATGCTACAACAAACAAGGTGTACAACTTCCAGTAGGTAACAGTGCATATATGCAGGCACTATAAGCCAGTACCCAGACATTCACAGGTCAGACGGGCTGGGTCCAGCCGCACCCCACACAAGTGTATAGACCACATACCTTCGTAATGTTGAATAACTGGCCTGATACCCAAGTGCTCATACTTCTAATAATACACATGTCAAATAATAAGAAGTTATGTTCTTACCATAACGCTCCATGTTAGTTGCCTTCTTCTTGCCTTCTTTCTTGCTGGATGGGTTCGGAGCCGATCCTCAGCTCCGACTCGGCCTATACTATAGCTCGAGAGCTATTTTTACAGGCTTGAGGCAGCCCTATAACCCACAATACCATGCGCTAACTCCCCAGATCTCGTTTGGAAGCTAAGACATAGTATAAATATAATATCATAATATCATAATCCTCATTTGCAAGTACGAGCTCCCTGCTAGTAACATTAAGGATACTGGGAAACCGTAACATGTTATATCTCCAGAAATGGAAGGACTCAAGAGACCTGAAGTCTATCCAGGCTGGGGGGCAGGAGGGAGGGACGCAAGAAAGAAGGCAAGAAGAAGACAACTAACATGGAACGTTATGGTAAGAACATAACTTCTTAATGTTAAGTTGTCATTCTCGCCTTCATTCTTGCTGGATGGGACAGCGTCCCTAGCATCTTAGTCCTGGGTGGCTCAATGGAACAGACTCCTGAGTACGGTGGAACCAAAGTCAGCTCTATTTCTGGAGGCTATATCAAGTTTGTAATGGGCAATAAAGGTATGTTTGGAAGCCCATGTAGCTGCTGCACATATGGCATCTAGTGGTAACCTTGCTTGAAATGCCGTTGATGTTAATAGTGCCCTGGTTGAATGAGCCTTAGGCCTAGACGGAAGTTGCCTGTGTCTCAACTCATAGACAAAGGTAATAATAGATGTCAACCATCTGGAAAGAGTAACCTTCGATACCGGAAGCCCTTTCTTTCCTGCAGCATAAGAGAGAAAGAGCTGGTCTGACTTTCTGAGTTGTTTTGTCCTGTCTAGATAATACCGTAATTGGCGATGAACATCTAATGAATGTAATTTCTGTTCAGCCCTGTTGGCATAGTCTGGGAAGAAGACAGGCAAGTCAATGGAGTGGTTTAGATTTGTTTCCGAGGACACTTTTGGTAGGAAGGAAGGGTTTGTTCTGAGTTACCTTGTCTTTGTGAAAGACCAAATAAGGGGGACGGACCGACAAAGCTTGAAGTTCCGATACCCTTCTGGCAGATGTTATGGCTACTAAAAACAGAGTTTTCCAAGAAAGAAGCTTGAGGGAGCAAGAAGCTGCAGGTTCAAAGGGAGGCAGAATCAATGAGGTTAGAACTAAAATTCAAATCCCATTGTGGAGGTGGATCTTTAACTGGAGGTCTAAGCAAAAAGATGCCCTTGAGGAAGGCTTTACAAAGTTTGTGGGACATAATATTTGCTTCTGAGAGCCCAACATGAAAATTAGCAATGGCCGCTAATTGTACCCTGATAGTGGCCGACGATGACCGTGAATGAAAGCTCCGCCAGAAAATCTAGAACCTTATGAATGGGTGCATGGAAAGGATCTAGGGACTTAGTTTGTGCCCAATGCGAAAAACGCTTCCATTTCCTCGCATACGTCTTCCTAGTATTGGACTTATGGGAAGCTAGAATGATATCACGAACAGGAGGAGAAATAAGGGGAAGCCTGGCTAAGGCTGGAAGTGGAGCAACCAAGCTGTGAGGTTGAGGGAATGAAGAGACTGATGCAGCTTGCCCGTGAGATGGGTCAACAGATCCGGAAGGGGTTCCAGATGCCAAGGCTGTTCCAGTAGGTAACTGTGCAGAAACGGAAACCATACTTGTCGAGGCCAAAACGGGGCAATGAGGATAATTTTGGATCTCAATGCGGCTGCTTTCTGAATTAATTGCGGGATCAATGGCAAGGGAGGAAAGGCATATAGAAGACCCCGGGGACAAACGTGAGCAAGAGCGTCTCTGGGGGGATGGCCTGGTAGAGGAAAGAGTGTGAAGAAGTCGAGGCACTTGCTGTTTTGAGGAGTTGCGAAAAGATCGCAGCAAGGCTGGCCCACTTCTGAAATATTCTGTCTGCTACCGCTTGATTTAGAGACCACTCGTGAGGCATGAGGATAGTTCTGCTCAATCTGTCCGCTATGATGTTGGACTTCCCGGGGATGTGCGTTGCTATCAGAAACCGTTGAGAGGAAATCGCCCATTGCCAAAGTCTGAGTGCTTCTCGACATAGGGGGTAGGACTTTGTTCTGCCCTGCTTGTTTATGTACCACACTACAGACATATTGACCGTTTGAATTGCTATAGTCCCCGTGAGAAGAGAGCTCTGAAGGGCTTGCAACGTCAAAAGCACCGCCCTCATCTCGAGAACATTTATGTGCAGGTGGCGTTCTGATTGTTGCCATGTGCCCTGGACCGTCCTGCCCTGATAATGCCCCTCCCACCCAATCAGGGAGGCATCCGTTGTCACCGTGGCAACTGGGGGGGGAGAACAAAGGGTCTGCCCTGAAAAAGCTGAGGGGAAACCATCCACCAGGAGAGATGACTCTTGCAAGAAGGGGTTATCAAAATATTGTGAGTCATTGGTAGCTGTTGAAAGGACCACTGAGAAAACAGCATCCACTGAAGGAGCCTCATGTGGAAGCGGGCTAATGGGAGTAGAAGAATCGCCGCTGCCATGAGGCTTAACGCTTTCAATACTAGCTTGACATGAACTCTGTTGGGCTGAAACAGGGACTGAACATTCTGCCTTATGTCTGACAGTAATGTTGCAGACATTTCTGTGGTGTTTAATACGGCGCCTATAAAGTTTATACATTGACAAGGCGACAAGGAGGACTTTGCAAAATTTATAGAAATACCTAGACTGTTGCAAAGTTGAATAGTGTAATCCCTGGCCATTATAAGATGCTGCTTGGTGGTAGCGGAAATGAGCCAGTCGTCTAGATATGGAAACACCTGGAATCCTTTTTGTCTCAGGTGAGCCATGACCACTGCCAAGCATTTGGTGAACACCCGGGGGGCTGTGGTGAGACCAAAGGGCAGGGTTCTGAATTGATAATGACTGGCTCCCAGCCGGAAGTGGAGAAACCTCCTGGAGCGCCTGTGTATCTTTGTATGATAGTACGCGTCCTGGAGGTCTAAGGAGCACATCCAGTTGTCTCTGCCCAAAAAGGGTAGAATGGACTGCAGTGTTACCATCTGAAATTTTATC